>NC_136346.1:1175280-1499333 GCF_964198595.1 Lampetra fluviatilis | reverse complement strand
TGGCTGTACCGGAGGAATTTCCATCTGTTATACAGATGCAATGGGAGGCTGATCGATGCCCGGGGGCGGTCAAGGGATGACTTCCTATTGGTTAACCATGCTATGTATGCTGATGATCTGGTGATTGCTGCTCACTCAGAGGAGGAGTTGGAGGTGCTGCTGCTGAACTTCGAGGGTCCCACTAAGAGGTGGGGTCTTGCCATCAGCCCCAGTAAACCTAAGCACCGGCCTGGATGTTTTGTGTCATCAAACACTCCACATCCTCAGCTCCACATTGGTTGTGGGGCAGTTGTGGAGAGAGTGGAGAGTTTCCCATCCCTGGGCAGTGTTCTTATGACCAGCGCCGGTTTGACAGCAGAGGTCTCACTCTGAATCAGTCGGCATTATTTTTTCATTGGGTGCGTAATGCTGTGTGCAAACTTTCCTGGTCTTTCGCTCCTCTCAAAGCTTTGGGTCTTCTTGGCCACATTCATTCCCTCTCTTCTGTATGCTTGTGAAATGTGGACCCCTCTAATGGAACATCTGCGCCGGTTAAAAACATTCAGGCTGGCTTACCTATGATCCATCCTGGGTTTAACCAGGCTGGATTGTGAGGAGCTCACAAATCCTTGAAAGATCTGGACATCAGTGAGCTCTTCTGGCAGGCAAGGCTGCATTGGCTGGGTCATGTAGCCTGCATGCCCAGCGACCACATATCCAAGCAGCTTCTGTTTGGCCAAATAGAGGGGGCTAAATGGGCACGGCACGGGCTAGAGGAGAGATGGAGTGATGTGGTACAGGATGATGTGGAGCTGAGTGCACTTGCCGAAGACTGGTACCAGCAGTGTCAAGATCAGCCTCTATGCAGGAGGCTGGTGAAGGATGCTCTTGGGCAGTTGGAGGCAGTCGCCCTCCAGCAACAACGGAGGGCAGAGGACCGATGCTCACAACAACGCCGTTGGGGGCACAGGTGGTGCATCAGCCAGTCATCTCAGTCATCTCAGTCGGTCGACCCGTGGCACCTAGGTCTGCCCAGTGACCTGTCAGCGGGCGTTCAACACTTCACGTGGCCTCAAGGTGCACATGGCCTGGCATAAGCGTCGTGGTGACGTCACCGCCACTTAGTGGCGAATGGCGGTTGTTGTGTAAGGATGAATGTGTGTGTAAGGGTGTATATGTATGTAAGGATGTATGTGTGTATGTAATTATGTATGTGTGCATGTAAGGATGCATGTGTGTATGTATGTATGTAAGGATCTATGTGTGTATGTAAGGATCTATGTGTGTATGTTAGGATGTATGTGAAAAGGACTTCGGACGAGGTTAAGTATAGCTCAACCATATCGTTTATTCGCTGATAATGTGCAGACATATAGAGACGATACTTATAGACGATTCACTCCAGAATGCGCCCCGAGATCTCTCTCGGGCTCTTCATATATATACTGTACCCCCCTTTCCAGAAGGTTCTCCTCTATCTTCCACTCCCTATTCTCCTTATCCAACGGTTATCAACAGTCCCTTATTAATTATTTTAATCTTCCTGCCTGTTCCCCTTGCACCGATAAGATTTGAATGCTCCGATGCCTTCCAATCAGATCGGTGTGGCGGCATCACTGACCAAGTCAGTGGCTCTGCTATTTTAAAACTCTGCCTGCCTGTGAAGTCCTTAAGACTTCTGGCATTGGACTGGCCGCCAAGCCTAACTGTTACATATGTACGGATGTATGTAACACCGGTGACGATTATATGAACCGGCCCTGGGCCTCCCCTAGGTCGACTCAGCCTCAAAGGAGTACCTGGCAAGGTGTGTAACCATCACCACTGGGTAGACAAAGGTGGCCGGGCGTCGTGTTGGCCACCCGCCCCCTCGTGTGCTGTCCCGACCTTCATAGGTGCTCACAGCGCTTGCCCCAACAGTCCGTTAAGGTTATATGGGGGATCTTTGTGTATGTAAGTATGAATGTAATTATGTGTGTGTAGCCGGTCCGCCATATGCCCTCTCTCCTCCGGTCGTGAATCCTGGCGAGGAGGGGAGACAGGTCGGCTAAATAGATGACAATAATAAAAATAATAACGGTCAGAGACTATGATGAGTAAGAGATGCTCTCCTTTGTGTTTCTGTCCCTCCGGAGCAGTTGGGGGGGCCACTCTACAACAGCTGAGCACCAGGGGAGGCGTGGTTTTTAAAACGGCAAATTTTTGGTTATTTCAAAGTCTCCTTCCGAAAGGGGCGATCGCGTCCACCTGAAATAGTCACCAGACTACCCAATACCAATACAGCCGCCATTTTACACTAAGTGACGGTGACGTCACCACGGCGCCTGCGCCAGGCCCAGGTGCACTTTGAGACGATCACTTCAAGTGTTGAAGGTTCCAATACAGCCACCATTTGACACTAAGTGATGGAGACGTCACCACGGCGCCTGCGCCAGGCCCAGGTGCACTTTGAGGTCATCACACGATGTGTCGAAGGCTGGCTGTCAAAGACCAGACTATCCCCCCCTCCATGTCACAAATTTAAATTCATGATAACGGCCATTCGTATCGAATAACGTTAAACATACAAACATCTCTGTTTTTTTGACAAACATTTAACAAAAAAACAATTGCCCAAAAACATATTTTGTGTCTCCCGAACTGCCCACAGTCCCGGATAATGCTGCGTAAACGAAACAATATGTACTTATATAATGAATAACAAAGCAATATTTAAATATCGAATTACGTTAATTTGTAAATTAGCTTAATTCGTGTTGGCCACCCGCCCCCTCGTGTGCTGTCCCGACCTTCATAGGTGCTCACAGCGCTTGCCCCAACAGTCCGTTAAGGTTATATGGGGGATCTTTGTGTATGTAAGTATGAATGTAATTATGTGTGTGTAGCCGGTCCGCCATATGCCCTCTCTCCTCCGGTCGTGAATCCTGGCGAGGAGGGGAGACAGGTCGGCTAAATAGATGACAATAATAAAAATAATAACGGTCAGAGACTATGATGAGTAAGAGATGCTCTCCTTTGTGTTTCTGTCCCTCCGGAGCAGTTGGGGGGGCCACTCTACAACAGCTGAGCACCAGGGGAGGGGTGGTTTTTAAAACGGCAAATTTTTGGTTATTTCAAAGTCTCCTTCCGAAAGGGGCGATCGCGTCCACCTGAAATAGTCACCAGACTACCCAATACCAATACAGCCGCCATTTTACACTAAGTGACGGTGACGTCACCACGGCGCCTGCGCCAGGCCCAGGTGCACTTTGAGACGATCACTTCAAGTGTTGAAGGTTCCAATACAGCCACCATTTGACACTAAGTGATGGAGACGTCACCACGGCGCCTGCGCCAGGCCCAGGTGCACTTTGAGGTCATCACACGATGTGTCGAAGGCTGGCTGTCAAAGACCAGACTCTCCCCCCCTCCATGTCACAAATTTAAATTCATGATAACGGCCATTCGTATCGAATAACGTTAAACATACAAACATCTCTGTTTTTTTGACAAACATTTAACAAAGAAACAATTGCCCAAAAACATATTTTGTGTCTCCCGAACTGCCCACAGTCCCGGATAATGCTGCGTAAACGAAACAATATGTACTTATATAATGAATAACAAAGCAATATTTAAATATCGAATTACGTTAATTTGTAAATTAGCTTAATTCGTGTTGGCCACCCGCCCCCTCGTGTGCTGTCCCGACCTTCATAGGTGCTCACAGCGCTTGCCCCAACAGTCCGTTAAGGTTATATGGGGGATCTTTGTGTATGTAAGTATGAATGTAATTATGTGTGTGTAGCCGGTCCGCCATATGCCCTCTCTCCTCCGGTCGTGAATCCTGGCGAGGAGGGGAGACAGGTCGGCTAAATAGATGACAATAATAAAAATAATAACGGTCAGAGACTATGATGAGTAAGAGATGCTCTCCTTTGTGTTTCTGTCCCTCCGGAGCAGTTGGGGGGGCCACTCTACAACAGCTGAGCACCAGGGGAGGGGTGGTTTTTAAAACGGCAAATTTTTGGTTATTTCAAAGTCTCCTTCCGAAAGGGGCGATCGCGTCCACCTGAAATAGTCACCAGACTACCCAATACCAATACAGCCGCCATTTTACACTAAGTGACGGTGACGTCACCACGGCGCCTGCGCCAGGCCCAGGTGCACTTTGAGACGATCACTTCAAGCGTTGAAGGTTCCAATACAGCCACCATTTGACACTAAGTGATGGAGACGTCACCACGGCGCCTGCGCCAGGCCCAGGTGCACTTTGAGGTCATCACACGATGTGTCGAAGGCTGGCTGTCAAAGACCAGACTATCCCCCCCTCCATGTCACAAATTTAAATTCATGATAACGGCCATTCGTATCGAATAACGTTAAACATACAAACATCTCTGTTTTTTTGACAAACATTTAACAAAGAAACAATTGCCCAAAAACATATTTTGTGTCTCCCGAACTGCCCACAGTCCCGGATAATGCTGCGTAAACGAAACAATATGTACTTATATAATGAATAACAAAGCAATATTTAAATATCGAATTACGTTAATTTGTAAATTAGCTTAATTCGTGTTGGCCACCCGCCCCCTCGTGTGCTGTCCCGACCTTCATAGGTGCTCACAGCGCTTGCCCCAACAGTCCGTTAAGGTTATATGGGGGATCTTTGTGTATGTAAGTATGAATGTAATTATGTGTGTGTAGCCGGTCCGCCATATGCCCTCTCTCCTCCGGTCGTGAATCCTGGCGAGGAGGGGAGACAGGTCGGCTAAATAGATGACAATAATAAAAATAATAACGGTCAGAGACTATGATGAGTAAGAGATGCTCTCCTTTGTGTTTCTGTCCCTCCGGAGCAGTTGGGGGGGCCACTCTACAACAGCTGAGCACCAGGGGAGGGGTGGTTTTTAAAACGGCAAATTTTTGGTTATTTCAAAGTCTCCTTCCGAAAGGGGCGATCGCGTCCACCTGAAATAGTCACCAGACTACCCAATACCAATACAGCCGCCATTTTACACTAAGTGACGGTGACGTCACCACGGCGCCTGCGCCAGGCCCAGGTGCACTTTGAGACGATCACTTCAAGCGTTGAAGGTTCCAATACAGCCACCATTTGACACTAAGTGATGGAGACGTCACCACGGCGCCTGCGCCAGGCCCAGGTGCACTTTGAGGTCATCACACGATGTGTCGAAGGCTGGCTGTCAAAGACCAGACTATCCCCCCCTCCATGTCACAAATTTAAATTCATGATAACGGCCATTCGTATCGAATAACGTTAAACATACAAACATCTCTGTTTTTTTGACAAACATTTAACAAAGAAACAATTGCCCAAAAACATATTTTGTGTCTCCCGAACCGCCCACAGTCCCGGATAATGCTGCGTAAACGAAACAATATGTACTTATATAATGAATAACAAAGCAATATTTAAATATCGAATTACGTTAATTTGTAAATTAGCTTAATTCTATTTTACCGGCAATGAACGTATACTGAACAATTCTTCTTTGTTATTAACTCAACGTTAAATTACTGCTACACAGTGGCCGGTCTGTACATTCCCAAAGGACTACAACAATACAAACGACAACGCTAAATGTTATCCGCCATCACCATACTTGTCAACCCACATGGTTTTACCCCTTATTTTTGTACGTGGGAAGTTGAGTTTTCAGGTCCATATGGCCTCCAGGCGTTTGTGATGGGCTTTGTACGATGAACGTTGAGATTTATCACAGAACGGGGTGACCAATAAGGTCTGAATTTGTCTGTAATAAGGTAGGCACTGATAAGGGGTTGACAGGTACGTAGTAGTGTTGTGTAAAGTAGTGTAGTGTATAATAGTGTATTCTAGATTTGAAGCTTTCGTGACTGCAAGGATTCATATTCTTCTGTTTTTTCGGTAAAGTTACGTAGGTAAAAAATTAAAATTAATAAAAGTAAAATAAAAAATAATTAAAAATAAAACTTAAATAAAAATCACGACGTTTCGGAGGCAACACAAGCTTCCGTCTTCAGGTGGAACCGTCACAGCACGACAGCTGTATCAAGTAAATGAGAGATTACAAGAGATACCACTCCGTATATATAATGGTTGAGGGGGGGGGGGGCCAGGAACGGCCCACTTTTTATTATTATGGTAAGGTGCGGCTTGAGACTACGGCTAGACTGTATAACAAATGACTGAGCCTTTATTATGGTGAGGTGCGGCTTGAGACTACGGCTAGCCTACATAACAAAATGCTGCAAATGAGACCGAGCCTCTGCCATGTAGATGGTAAAAGCACAAAAGCAGGTCAGGAAGAAACAGCCTCCTGCTATGTTGTTTGGTGGGTAAAACTTATAGCAGGAAACCAGTGTGTGAAAAAAGAAGCTAAACCTGGTAAAATAAAACTGGCTGTCTATCAGTAACCTGTACAGTAACTCAAGAATAGTTGTCTGTCAAATAAGATGGTCCAAATAAGTGTAGTTAAATCTTTTTCGCATGGTTAATCACATCTTTCCAATGATTACTCAGTTTGTAACCATCATCACGGTTGAAATTATGTCTGTGTTTGTATATTTGTATGGCTTCGTGTACAAACGTTTGATGGTAGCCAGGAGGTTTGTAGAGCACCTTGGTCTCGGAAAAGACAATTTCATGAGAGCCCACAGAGTTATAGCAATGATCGGCAACGGCCGAAGAATCAGTTTTGCCGTGTTTCAGATCTGACTTGTGCTTGCGGACACGATCAGAGACATGACGTTTCGTTTCTCCAATGTAGCAATCACCACAACTGCAACTCAATTTGTAGACTCCAGGATACTGTAAGTCAGGAACGACATCTTTCACAGATGGAATCAGATCACGGATTTTATGCACTGTACTGAATCGGACTTGGATCTTATGTTTGTTTAGAATTTTGGAGATCTTTTTGGTCACGCCTGTTATGTATGGCAACGTGATAGTTTTGATCGGAGTTTCAAGTGGCTGTTTCTGTATGGTGGGAGAAACAGCTTGGCGGATGGTGCGGTCAGAGTATACGTTCATCCTGAGGGCCCCATGTACATGTCTTAATTCACTGGCCAGGTGGTGTTGGTCAGAAATGCCATGAGCTCTGTGGTATAGCGTTTTGATGAGAGAATTATTTTGAGATTGGTGGTGGTGGGAATCCGGTTTCAAGTAGGAATCTGTGTGGGTGGTAAGGTGCGGCTAACAAACCCACTAGTAACATTAGCAAAAACGAACGCTCTGAACTCGCGGACCTAAAAAAGAGAGATATAGTCATCCTCTCGGCAGACAAAGGCAATGCCACGGTCATCATGGATAAAGATTCGTACAACAACTAAATCCTGGACCTACTTTATGATGGGAGTTACTCCAAAATTAAAAACGATCCTACTAATAGCCTAACGACAAAAACCAACAAAATCATCACGAGTTCTTCTTCCCTAATCGAACCAACCAAACGTCCCTCTAAAACCATCGGCGGCAAGACCTTCCAGACTCTATGGTCTTCCCAAGATCCATAAAGAAGGCACCCCGCAACGACCCATCGTGTCGACGATAAACTATCCTACCTACAAACTAGCCCGGTTTCTATCAGATACTCTGCTTCCCTTCACAGGCAAGACCTCTTCGGCAGTACTCAACTCAACCCAATTAGTCTCTATGGTTAAGGACATGGTACTATCTCCTGATGACATCCTCGTCAGTTTTGATGTAGTATCTCTGTTTACCAAAGTCCCAGTACCGGACACCCTAACAATAATTGAGGACTTGGTCCAACATGGATTGAATTCTGATGTACCTTCGCTGGTTAGGCATTGCCTCACCAACACCTATTTTACCTGGAATGGCACCTTCTACAAACAGAATGAGGGTACCCTATGGGCTCCCCCTTGTCACCAGTGATAGCCAACATGTTCATGGAAAAGTTTGAATCAGACGCCATCCAGACATCCACCCTGCGTCCTTCCCTGTGGAAGAGGTATGTGGATGACACTTTCGTCATTTGGCCACATGGCCTCCCAGCATTGAACCACTTCTTGGACCACATCAATTCCAGACACCCATCCATCAGATTCACCATGGAAGTGGAGAAAGATGGTAAACTACCATTCTTAGATATTCTGTTTGAGAGGAGACCTGACGGATCCTTGGGTCATTTTGTCTACAGGAAAGCCACCCACACAGATTCCTACCTGAAACCGGATTCCCACCACCACCCATCTCAAAAGAATTCTCTCATCAAAACGCTATACCACAGAACTCATGGCATTTCTGACCAACACCACGTGGCCGGTGAATTAAGACATGTACATCGGGCCCTCAGGATGAACGGATTCTCTGACCGCACCATCCGCCAAGCTGTTTCTCCCACCATACAGAAACAGCCACATGAAACTCCGACCAAAACTATCACGTTACCATACATAGCAGGCGTGACTAAAAAGATCTCCAAAATTCTAAACAAACATAAGATCCAAGTCCGATTCAGTACAGTGCATAAAATCCGTGATCTGATTCCATCTGTGAAGGATGTCGTTCCTGACTTACAGTATCCTGGAGTCTACAAACTGAGTTGCAGTTGTGGTGATTGCTACATTGGAGAAACGAAACGTCATGTCTCTGATCGTGTCGCGAGCACAAGTCAGATCTGAAACACGGCAGAACTGATTCTTCGGCCGTTGCCGATCATTGCTATAACTTTGTGGGCTCTCATGAAATTGTCTTTTCCGAGACCAAGGTGCTCTGCAAACCTCCTGGCTACCATAAAATGTTTGTACACGAAGCCATACAAATATACAAACACAGACATAATTTCAACCATGATGATGGTTACAAACTGAGTAATCATTGGAAAGATGTGATTAACCATGCAAAAAAGATTTAACTACACTTAATTGGACCATCTTATTTGGCAGACAACTATTCTTGAGTTATTGTACAGGTTACTGATAGACAGCCAGTTTTGTTTGACCAGGTTTAGCTTCTTTTTTCACACACTGGTTTCCTGCTATATGTTTTACCCACCAAACAACATAGCAGGAGGCTGTTTCTTCCTGACCTGCTTTTGTGCTTTTACCATCTACATGGCAGAGGCTCGGTCTCATTTGCAGCATTTTGTTATGTAGGCTAGCCGTAGTCTCAAGCCGCACCTCACCATAATAAAGGCTCAGTCATTTGTTATACAGTCTAGCCGTAGTCTCAAGCCGCACCTTACCATAATAATAAAAAGTGGGCCGTTCCTGGCCGTTCCCCCCCCCCCCCCTCAACCACTATATATAGGGAGTGGTATCTCTTGTAATCTCTCATTTACTTGATACAGCTGTCGTGCTGTGACGGTTCCACCTGAAGACGGAAGCTTGTGTTGCCTCCGAAACGTCGTGATATTTATTTTATTTTTATTATTTTTTATTTTACTTTTATTAAATTAAAAAATTTTACCTACGTGACTTTACCGAAAAAACCTAAGAATATAGTAGTGTGTTGTAGTATACCTGTCAACCTATACGGTTTACCCATATTTTGTACCTGGGAAATCGAGTTTTGAGGTCCTTACGGTGTACAGCCGTTTCAGTACCGGCAAAAAATGTGTCTTTGTGTTTCTCTCTTGTTATGGGACTTTGTAGGATGAATGTTGAGATTTATAAAGGGCATGGGGGGGTGACCACTAATGTCTGAATTTGTAATAAAGTAGGCACTGATAAGGGGTTGACAGGTACGCATCACTAAAAATACTTTATATTCTGCATCACCAAAACACTCCACAATCATCTTTCGACTCGGCTATATCCTTCGATTCGAGTTTCGATTGATGCAAACGAATGAGTTATTAGTGCTCAATGGTCGTAATAATAAACTCGCCATGAGGTGCCCGACGCCGTCTTATTAATAAGATTCCCCCCGCGCAAAAACGGCAAACTAACGTAGTGCGACTCAAGAAATAGGTGAAGATCTCACGCCTGCAATAGCGACCAGAGACACCATCCATAACACAGGTTGTTTTGGGGTTAGATCGCGTAAATATATAAAAGTGTCGTTAAACCCGCCAACCACCCGACACAGCCAACTAGTAAGGTGTCATGTAAACAGAGCATGCCAATTCGTCACTAGTACAGCACTAGTGTGTAGTGTAGTATATAGTGTAGTGTGTGTAGTGCGGTGTGTAGTGTATAGTGTAGTGTATAGTGTAGTATACTATTACAGCACACCGGTGTGTTGAAGAGCAAAGCCACAACATTTACAATCTTGAGTATGACGTTTCGCCAGTAATTACAACTAGCTTCATCAGGCGACAGCCAGATTTGTGGAGAAATCCTCCTGTTTCTATCCTTAAATAGAGGGTTGATGTGATCTTCTTGGTTCTTTCGGTAAAGTCACGTAGAAGGGAAGTAATAAAATAATAAAAATTATTTCATTTTATTATGTTTTATTTTTATATCACATCAACCTTCGATTTAAAGCTTTCGTGACTGCAGGGATTCATCTTCTTGGTTCTTTCGGTAAAGTCACGTAGAAGGGAAGTAATAAAATAATAAAAATTATTTCATTTTATTATGTTTTATTTTTATTATTTTATTACTTCCCTTCTACGTGACTTTACCGAAAGAACCAAGAAGATGAATCCCTGCAGTCACGAAAGCTTTAAATCGAAGGTTGATGTGATGACAACGCTTGTGTGCTCTTCTTGCGCGGCTGCGTGGGGATTAATGAATGCGTATAAATGACTGGATATCCATTGCCGTTTGGATTATTTATATGTCATCATATTATGGGATCTAACCCAAAAAACCTGTATTATGGATATTGGTCATGAAAACCTTTGTGTTAAAAAGACACTCTCCACCGTCAAAACACCGCGCCTGAAAATTCCTCCGGTGGGATTGAGCGGCGCCAGCGTTCAATATATTCTGGACCCGATTATGATAGGTATTTATATATATGTATCTTGAAATCAACTTTAATATCAAAAGTCGTAATCGGTGCGTATCTTCATCGCCGCCGATAACTCGACCGACAGTCAATTGACATTGCCAAGCTCCTGTCGGTCGATTGCCATTGAAGTAATATCAATTTAACGGTTATTTATTAATCGGAGCTAATGTAGTACGTGTTACCTGTACGGAGTTGGTCAGGAGGGAGAAGTGCCTCCTGCACTGTGCTGTGCACGTGGGGGTTCAATCGCTGATCGCCATTGCCTCCTTCACTTACATAATAAATAAATAATCTGCACGCCTGGCTACATGTGTAGTAGGTTCAAAGAGACTTGGACGACGTAGTCGGAGGCACACTTATTTATTGAACGTTCCACTATGTACAGGCCAAGATATACAACACTCGACGGGGTATCGGCCCCTTCACCCGTCTAACAGGGAACCCCACAATCTCTATCCCGGCTAGCCTACTCCCAGGTCCTCCACTACAGAGTTAGGGGAGGCTAGCTGACCCAGCTCTGGCCAAGCTATGGGATTACGGCACCCTGAGTCCCCAGACCGGCTCTTACAATAGCATCGGTTCTCGGCTCTCGGGGCCGCGCCACTGGCTTGCCCTGGTCGATCCTTAGAAGGACTGCGATCCAGGGGAGTCCCAGGGCTTATCTAGCTGGTCTTCCTTCTTCGCTGGTTTAAGCTAAACACTGAACCCCGAGCCCACCGGCTCACCGCCTTATATAGCAACTCCCCCACCGAGGGGTGGGGCCGTGGGGGATCACAGCGCCGTTTTAGCCCCCCAAGCTAAACGGTACGGACGTGGATGTAAGCATCCTTCCGCGTGCGGGCATAACCACCCCTGGTATGTTTGTTCGCCCTCCCGTAACACTTCTACATCACCCCCCCTTCTACAGCCTGCAGCCGTCCCGGCTGCAACAAAATTCACAATAAAAGATGCATCCCCCCCAAACCCGTGTGTGCCTCGCGTAAACAACAACAACAGTAACAATAACACTATCGAGAGAGAGAAAAAAATATAACCCGATGCACCCCCCCCGCCTTCCCCCGAATAAATACCGCATCCCGTAAGAACCCAACATATATACAATTTCAAGGACCCCCCCACCCCGCGACCCCAGCAAGGGCTGCACGAGCGGCCGACCTCACAAAAGTCTGCGCGTTTTGGCGCGCGTTCTTGCAGCGGGACCGTCACAAGGGGCAGCCCCGGGCGGCCCGGCGGTGGGTGTCAATAGTTCGGGTGCGAGAGTGTCTGGCTTCGCCGACGAGCGACCCCCGATTCCCCCGGGAGGGGTTGGCGGTCACGAGCACGTCAATCCTGGTGCACCTGGAGGCGGAACAGTCGGTGGCAAGTCAGGCGAATGCAGCGAAGTCAGACTCCGGTAGTCGGTGGACCCCTCACATGTTTGGCCATGTGTGTGTGTGGTAGGAACACGGGGTGCAACGAACGGTTTCAACCGCGAGGGGTGCATGAACCACCGACGCTTCCCCCACCGGATACGTACACATTGTGGCCGCAAGACCTGCACCACTTCCACGGGCCCCCGCCACGGCCGCAACAGCTTGGACGAGGTTGCCAGCGGAACTTGGGGACAGTGCAACCACGCCTTGTCACCCGGTTTCCACCGGAGCACATGTACCCGGCCCAGCTTGAGCCTTTCATTCGCCCTCTGGCGGAGGTCTGAATTTTGGATGGCCGCCTCCCGTGCCTCTGTCAATTTAGAGATGTTGAATTTGACATGGTCGGCCAATTTGGATTTCGCATGCGGCGCGGAGATCCGCAGCTGAGTCGCGACAGGCGGGTTAGCCTCGCGACCGTACATTAGGAAGAAAGGCAAAAATCCGGTCGCCGCATGAGGAGCCATTCTGGAGGCCGCCAAAACCCCCGGAATATGAAGGTCCCAGTCGGTCTGGGATTCAGACACCTGTTGAGACAGCATGGACGTGATAGTCCGATGCAGACGTTCCACCATCCCGTCAGTTTGCAGATGATATGGGGAGGTACGAATTTTCTTAGTACCCAGGAGCTTGCACACCTCGTGGAGAAGTTTACTCGAGAAATTTTTTCCCTGGTCGGTCAGCAGCCGCTCCAGAGTACCTTTGTCGAGGACGTAGCCCTGGACAAAGGCCTCCGTGATGGCTGCTGCCGACTGGTTGGCGAGGGGCCAGGCCATAGGCCATCGCGTAAAATATTCCACCCCGGTCAATAGGTATTTATTTCCCCTAGGTGTAGCGGGGAATGGTCCAAAATATCAAGCGTGACAAATTCGTTAACCCGGGAAACCTTGATAGACTGCAATGGTGGGTTGGACCCCCTTGCTGGTGGCTTCCATTGCGCGCACTGAGTACAAGACCCTACAAGATCATCCACGTCCCTTGCCATGCCCGGCCAAGAAAAATCTAGCTGGAGCATGGCAAGGGTTTTGTGAGTCCCCAGGTGCAGGAGTCGCTCGTGAGCAGCCCACACCACTCTACCCCTCAGTGTGGAAGGCACCACCAGCCGGTGGCGGCGGGATCTCCCGTCCCAATGCATCAAGAGACCCTGGAGCAACCCCCACGAGTCGACATTTTCCACCCCCCGACCAGATCCCCCGATGCGACGGTGCAACGCGAGGAGGGAGGTGTCCTCCATTTGGAGGCGCCCTCACTCCGCAACAGACAATCCCAGCAAAGAATCCCTCCCTTCTTGCTCAATAGGACCCGCAATTGAAGGCGCATCAGCGGCGGCTGCAAGGACCGAATCAGAGATTACATTTTGAGGTCTGCAACGCCCCAAACCCAAGAGGCAAGCGCACTCGGAGGTGGGCGGCAACCGCGACAGAGCGTCTGCGTTCGTGTGGCGAATGCCCTTACGATATGTAGTCTCGAAATCGAAATCTTGGAGAATCTCCAACCATCGGGACAATTGTCCCGATGGCTGTTGAACCCGCAAGGTGTACTGCAGCGCCGCATGATCTGTGCGGACGGTGAAATGGCGACCGTACAGATATGGGCGATATTGCTGAATGAAGTAAACGATTGCCAATAATTCCCGACGGGTAACACAGTACCTCTGTTCCGCCAGAGACAAAACCCGACTGCCGTATGCTACCACATGCTCTACGCCTTCGACAACCTGGGAAAGCACGCCCCCAATGCCCGTGTTGCTTGCGTCCATATCGAGCAAAAAGGGTTTCGAAAAGTCGAGATAACTTAATGGCGGAGCCCCCACTAGGGCGCCGCGAAGGGAGCGAAAAGCAGCCTCCTCCTGTCCCCAGTGAAACTTGACCCCCTTTGATGTCAAGGCATGTAAGGGTTTAGGAATCGTCGCGAAATCGGCAACAAACCGTCGGTAATAAGACGCGAAACCAATGAAACTCCTGACCTCCCCCATCGAGGTAGGAGTCGGCCAGGAGCTAACACATTGCATTTTGGCGGGATCTGTGGCAATACCTGATCGTCCAAAAATGTGGCCCAAATACCTTACCGATTCGCGGAGCAAATGACATTTCTGCGGCTTGAATTTCAAATTAGCAGCCCGCATTTTGAGGAAAACAGCCTGCAACCTCTGGAGGTGTTCGTCGAATGTTTTACTAAAGACGATGATATCGTCCAAGTAAATCAAACAAGAATCCCATTGCAACCCAGCCAGGACTAATTCCATTAATTGCTGGAAAGTTGCCGGCACTGAGTAGAGCCCCATCGGCAAGCGGTTAAATTGGAATAGGCCGTGCGGCGTACGGAAAGCTGTTTTAGGTTTAGATTCATCATCCAGAGGGAGCTGCCAGAACCCTGACAGTAAATCCAATGTGGAGAAGAACCGCGCCCCCGCCAGGGCGTCAAGCAATTCATCCATCCGAGGGAGCAAGTATGCGTCGGCTACGGAAATCTTGTTTAGCCGACGAAAATCAACACAAAACCGCAATGAGCCATCGTGTTTTTTAACTAACACGATGGTTGCACCCCAAGGGCTGGTATAAGGGGATATAATATCCGCAGCTAGCATGTCGTCTACGGCCGATTTGACATGATCCTTTTCGGCGGGACTCAACCGAAAAAGATATTGGCGGATTGGCACGCTGTCACCCGTGTCAATATGGTGTCGCAGCAGTTTAGTACAGCCAATATCATATTTGTGTCGACTAAAAACGTCGGAAAACTCGCGCAGAAGGGTTCGTAGCTTATCACGCTTTGAGTCGGACAGGTCCGATGATCCGCGCAAAGCGCATCCAGCCACCCCTCATCACGGTCCGAATGCGGTTGCGACGGAGGAGCGGTGCTCACCTGTCCAATGACCGGTTCCTCACAGGGTACTGGCGTTGTGTGCGCAAGCACGGTCCCTTGAGGAACCACAGCCGTTCGCAACCCAACATTGAGGACCGCGATGAAGGGGTCCCCGTCCCCTTTCACAATGGTCTGGGCCGCTATCAAATCAGGTCCGTTGACCCTGGCCCTAGATGGTCCCAACAGAACACCCCGATCCCCAATCCCCTTAGCGAATGGTCGACGCAGCCTAAGAGGCACGAGCATCTGAGCTCCCGGCGGTACGCATACCGTCCTCGCAACAAGCGCTTGTACCGTCGCAAATGCCGTACGGACAGTAGCGGGGGAGGACAAGAACATCATATGGCGGCCCGACGGGAGTTCGATGCAGCCTTGGTTGATCAAGATTCGAATTGGCATTTTGGCTAAGAAGTCCGTCCCCAACAGGCACGGAACTGCCAGCGAGGAGGAGACCAATACCGACCCGGATAATTTGATGTCCCCAATATAAATTTGCGCGCGGATCTGTCCGATAATGCCCAGTGAGCCCCCGTTGACAGCATAGCACGGAACATCAAGGCGGAGCAAAAGGCGGCTTTGAACGGGAATAATGTTATAAATTAAATCGGACACAATGGTCGCCGATGCTCCCGTATCAACTAAGACCCGCACCTCAACCCCATCAATATGCCCCACAACGACCGACGACCCCGCCGACGCGGCAACAACGCGATTTGCCAACTCAGACCACTGGCCCGGTTGGAATGCCCTCCCCATCGTGGCACCTTTCAATGCAACAACAGGCGATTTCTGACCCCCGTTCGTTGCAGTGTGTGAGTGTGTCACAGGTGTGTGCGTAGGCCAAACATGTGGGGTGCCACGACTTGCCGGAGTTTGTTGGTGAGCCTTGGGTAGAGGTGCGTCGTCCGGCCGAGGCATCGCACCGCGCTGTCGAGGAGCCCGGCATCCTGAAGCCACATGGCCCCGGAGGCCACAGTTGTAGCACCGCGTGAGCGCCCCAGACGGCTTGGGTTGATCCTGGTGGCTCGGCCCGTCCCGAGCTGGCCGGCCCCCAGATCTCCATTCTGTCAGGCGACCCACAGCGCAGACCTCTTCCGATGGGAGGGTGGCTGCAGCCACGGTATGCCTGGCCGCCGCCTTGCTGGCCTTGCGACGTTGGGACAGCAAGTTTGCGTGGATGTGCCGTGCGGCCCGCAGGGAACACATCTCCTTGTCTTGCGCCAAGACGACGATGTCCAAATCGTCCGCCAACAGCAATATCACCATATCGTCCACCCCTTCCTTGTCCATCCGCGGGAAAGCCGTCTTCGCCAGGGCCAGGAGAGCTGTGCGGTATGCCAGGGGCGATTCCTTGGCGCCCCGCTGACGATCGTAAAACAGCTGTCTGCAGTCAGAAGGTGGTCCGTAGACTGCAGACAGGAGTCGAAGCGCCATCTGCAGCGTGGCACGCGCCGATCTTGGCGCGTGCCGATCTTGGCGCCTGCCGATCTTGGCGCCGAGGTTAGGGTAGCGAGGGCGTCACTGTCAAGCATCGCCGGTAACGCGCGTAGTACTTAGTTGTCCGTCCATCGCGACATTTCTTGGTGGGCGAGGAAACGTCTTTGGAAGGCTCCCCAGTCGCCGTCTTCCCCCACAAACTCTTTGAGGACCGGCAATCGCTGCTGGAACGAGGCCTCCGCAGCCGTAGATCACCAACCATCGTTCCCGCCAATCCGTCCAGTATCGGCGGGAACAGCGGGCGCCATCAGCGGTTGCACTGCTGGTGACGCACTGGCCGCTGATTGGCGTTCGCCGTCGCCGGCCGCTGTTGATGAAGTGGCGGCTTCTGGTTGGCGACTGTCGGTCACATGATGTAGCCCGGCCCCGCCCTCAGCACCCACTGTACTGATGGCGGAAAATTCAACTTCCAGCCCCGTTGAAATGGTGGGAACTGGCGTTGCGTGTCGTCCGACGTCGCCCCGTGCTACTCCTCCAACCCCCAGGCAAGTGATTTCCTCCAACGTGGCGGCTGCCGCGTAGAGTAGCTCCGCCAGGCGGGAGTGAGCCATCCGCAGTCCGTCAGCCGATGGTCCCCACCCGTCCGGCCGCTGCGGTGTGGGTGGACTCGGCCCCGGTTGCTCGGATTCGCCTTCGGCGATCTCGGGCTCTGAGTCGGCCGAGGTGTCCTCCTCCCCCGGTTCCTTGGTACGAGCCGTCCGTCTTGTATCCATCTTTAGAAGACCACTTCTGACTCCAGTTGTAGTAGGTTCAAAGAGACTTGGATGACGTAGTCGGAGGCACACTTATTTATTGAACGTTCCACAATGTACAGGCCAAGATATACAACACTCAAAGGGGTATCGGCCCCTTCACCCGTCTAACAGGGAACCCCACAATCTCTCTCCTGGCTAGCCTACTCCCAGGTCCTCCACTACAGAGCTAGGGGAGGCTAGCTGACCCAGCTCTGGCCAAACTATGGGATTACGGCACCCTGAGTCCCCAGACCGGCTCTTACAAGAGCATCGGTTCTGGGCTCTCGGGGCCACGCCACTGGCTTGCCCTAGTCGGTCCTTAGAAGAACGGCGATCCAGGGGAGTCCCAGGGCCTATCTAGCCGGTCTTCCTTCTTCGCTGGTTTAAGCTAAACACTGAACCCCGAGCCCACCGGCTCACCGCCTTATATAGCAACTCCCTCACCGAGGGGTGGGGCCGTGGGGGATCACAGCCCCGTTTTAGTCCCCCAAGCTAAACGGTGCGGACGTGGATGTAAGCATCCTTCCGCGTGCAGGAATAACCACCCCTGGTGTATTTGTTCGCCCTCCCGTAACACCTCTACACATGCAAGCTACCTTATGGCTGTGTGAAATATAAGGTGAACCGTGGTTCCTCGGGCTCCCACATGCTGCAGAGTGCACAATTGTACGCGCGATTCGTCACAGGTAAGCTCGCACCGGCTACATATGCAAGTATGTATGTGTAGTGAGTTCCAGGGAGACTGACGAGGGAGTCGAGGCACACTCTTTTATTAAACTCAAGGGCAGTACAATACTTGAAGGGATAACGGCCCCTTCACCCGTACTAGATGGGAAAACACCCCTAGCACTATTTCCCCTGTCCTGTTCCCAGTCCTCCTCTAATAGTGCTATGGGAGGCTGTCTGATCCGGCCCTGGTAAAGCACGGATCCCGGCACTCAGCTAACCCGGCCTTGCTCTTACAAGAGCAGAGGTCCGGAAGCTCTTGGGGCCGCGCCACTGGCTTGCCCAGCTCGGCCCTGACAAGGGCAGCGAGGCAGGGGAGTCCCAGGGCCTATTCTGCCGGTCTTCAGACTTCACTGGTAAGCTTCTTCCACACTGGCCCCGCGCTCTCTGGCTCCCCGCCTTTTATAGGAATCCCCTCCGAGGGGTGGACGTGGATGTAGACACCCGTGTGTGGGTGCAGACACCCTTGTGTTTTCTGTCCGCCCTTCTCCCCGTAATAACCCCTACATATGTAAGGATGTATGAATGGTGGAAGGATGTGTCTATGTAAAGATGTAAGGATATCTGTAGGTATGGATGGATGCATGTGTAGTGGTGGTATTGACGTGCGCCGACTGTGACAGTGATGGATCACGGGGCGGCGCGGGGTGCGGGGTTGGGCACGCGTTGTGGGCGTGGTGTGGACGCGCGCGCCGGGAGTGACAGATGACGGGGCGGCGCGGCGTGGGTGGTGAGGCACGATGAGATGTGGGAAAAGAGGATCGTAGCCAGCGCCCGGCGATTGGTCGAATAAGTGGGTGCTCGCAGCGACGTCCGCAGGTGGGGTATAAAGGGGGACGCGCGAGAGCACTCGGGGAGAGTTACCCAGTTGAAGACCCGAAGACGGAGCTGAAGACCTAGTGCCCCGAGACCCCTAGTCCCGCCGTCCTTGTGGGGACCGGGGCCCTGTGTGGCTCGGAGGCGAGGCTGTGGGACCCGGGGTCCGACGCCCCCGTGGGTCGGGCTGGGGACCCACAGTCGAGACGGATACCCCGGGCAGGGAGTGTCCCGAGTAGCTCAGTGGCATTAGTCGCCGAGTAGCTAAGTGGATGTTGGTCATCCGAGTAGCTCAGTGGCGTTAGTCGCCGAGTAGCTAAGTGGGTGTTTGTCACCCGAGATACTAAGTGGATGTTGGTCATCCGAGTAGCTCAGTGGGCGTTAGTCGCCAAGTAGCTAAGTGGGTGTTTGTCACCCGAGATACTAAGTGGGTGTTTGTCACCCGAGATACTAAGTGGGTGTTTGTCACCCGAGATACAAAGTAGGTGTTAGTCACCTGTGAACGAGTTTGATAAAATAAAGAGTGTGTTACCCGTGAAGTCGTCTCCCGCCGAGTTACTACATTACAACTGGCGTCAGAAGTAAACCTGTCTTCAAGGAGTATGGACACGAGGAAGACTACCCGTACCCACGAGCGAGGTCGGGACGACGACGGCGTACCGGGGACACCGACCTCGGGAGTAGAGGACGAGGAGTTGCCGCCGATGCAGCACTTCGCGGTGATGGCCGACGCTCCGCTTGCCTCCGACACCAGCCTCCAGGACGCGCACTCCCGGTTGGCGGAGTTGCTACTCGCCGCCGCCGCTGTCTTGGCCGACATCTCCGTTCCGGCGAGCGGAAAAACGGCTGCGGGGGTCGTGGAGGAAGCGACGGTGGAGGATTCCCGCCAAAAGGCGCTTCGCGCCAAAAGTCTGGAAGTTGCCGCCGTTTTTGGGGGGCCGCCACCGATTGGCGGGAAAGACGGACGCCACGTGGCCGGACACCTCCGCGCAGCGCAGCCCACGTCATCAGCGCGCGCCGGAGCCCTCCATTTTGCGCCTGACGACCGAGCCGACATTTTACACAACTACAGCGGAGCGCGGGAAAATCTCTCCGACGTCGACGACGATCGGGTCCTCCAGCAAAGATTGCCCGCGCTGTCGGCGTTCAAGGCGGATGGGGGCGACTGGGGAGCCTTCCAACGAAGGTTCCTCGCTCATCAGGAGATGTCGGGGTGGTCCGACACCACTGCCCTGCGTGCGTTGCCAGCGATGCTTGACGACGACGCGCTTGCAGCCTTCACATCTGCTGCAAGGTCGTCCCGCTCTACGCTCCAGGCCGCACTACACCTGATGGCGAAGGTGTTCGGGCCGCCCTCCACGTGTCGCCACCAGTTCTACGATTGGCGGAAGGTGGCTGGAGAAACGACGCTCGCCTATTGCACGGCACTACTCGCCTTGGCGGACGCAGCTTTTCCCCGCATGGATAAGGAGGGGAAGGACGCCATGGTGACGGAGCAGCTGCTGGTGTTGGCCCACGAGTTGGGGGTCCCCATCAACGTGGCGGACGAGATGGATATCTGCTCCCTGGCGATCGCCACGAGCATTCACGCGTACGAGGTCCTCAAACGCAAGCGGGGGTCGTCTGCAAATGGGCGGGGAACGCGGCACTGGCCGCCACGATCGCCGAACCTCAGCCAGCTGCGGTGCAGGAGCAGGCCTTCGCTGCATCGCGTCCGGGGGAGTGGAGAACGGGAGGTCGTTCGCCCACACGTTCGGCCCGCAAGCTGGAGCAACCGAAACCTACGACGTCCGTCGTCTGCTACAACTGCGGCCTTCGGGGTCACGTCGCAGCCGGGTGCCGGGCCCCGCGTCAGCGCGCCACAGGACCACGTCGGGACGACGACCAGGGCCACAAGTCATCCCAACAAAACCCGGCAAGTCGCGGCACCTCACACGTTCGGTCCACAAACACGGCACATTCGGGTCGCCGCTTCGCGGTGGGGGGTTCGCGGCTGGGTGCCGGGGGTTCATTTCGGCGAGGGGGGTCCGTACGCGGCCCGCAAGCAGTCGAGTGGTCCAAATTGGCCCACAGGATTGTGGCTGCGTCGGCCGGGTCGTCCGTGGTAACGGGGTTCATTGACGGGGTTGAGGTCCGGGTGCTTGTTGACACGGGTGCGTCGGCCACCATCATCTCGGACCTTATTTATAACATTCTTCCCGTCCAAAGTAGACCCCTTCTGCCAGTAGACGTGCCATTTTATGCGGCGAATGGGGGATCCCTGGGGATCATCGGCCAGATTCGGGCGACTATTTGCATTGGTGACATCAAATTGGCGGGCCCTATTTTTGTATCATCATCGCTGGCCGTTCCCTGTTTGCTAGGTACGGACTTTTTGTCCAAAATGCCCATCAAAATTCTTATAGATCAGGCCTGCATAGAGCTTCCGTCAGGTCGGCGGGTTGCGTTCTTGTCGAGCCCTACCAAAGTGCGCACGGTTTGTGCGACGGTGCAGGCGCTGGCGACTCACACTGTACGGGTGCCCCCGGGATCGCAAATGTTAGTACCCCTTCGGTTCAGGAAGCCACTTGAGGTGGGTGCGGAGGCACAGGGGGTGCTGTTGGGGCCGTCTAACAGAGCCAGTAGGGGCCTCGACTTAGCGGTTGCTCAAACCATGGTGAGAGGGGACAGTGAGCCGTTCGTAATGGTCCTGAATACGGGGTCGCGGCCGGCCGTAATTGCGCAGGGAACGGTGCTGGCTCACGCCGCGCCGCTACCCGTTGAGGAACGGCTCGTGGCTCAAGCAGATTTCACTGTTAAGTCGCATCCTCCAAGTGATGAGGGGACTGAGTGGTTGGACTCGTTGTGTGCCGGTTCTGCTAACTTGTCCGGGGTGCAATTGGGAGCATTGAGGGGTTTGCTAATCGAGTTTGCTGACGTGTTCAGCAAACATAAGTACGATATCGGCTGCACTGACCTGTTGCGCCACCACATAGCTACAGGGGACGCGGCCCCTATTCGTCAGAATCCCTTCCGGCTCAGCCCAGCCGAGAAGGAACATGTGCAATCGGCGGTTAATGATATGTTGGCGGCCGATATCATTTCGCCCTCTTCTAGTCCGTGGGGTGCTCCTATTGTCCTAGTAAAGAAACAGGACGGGTCCTTGCGGTTTTGTGTCGATTTCCGCCGTTTAAACAAAATCTCGATGGCGGATGCGTATCCGCTCCCCAGGATGGATGAGTCGCTGGATGCCTTGGCGGGAGCGCAGTTTTTTTCCACACTCGATCTGCTTTCTGGATTTTGGCAATTGCCACTCGATAACGAGTCTAAACCTAAAACTGCTTTCCGGACACCTGGGGGCCTATTTGAATTCAACCGTTTGCCCATGGGCTTACATTCCGCTCCCGCCACGTTCCAGAGACTCATGGAATTGGTTTTGTCGGGCCTCCAATGGGATACCTGTTTGATTTATCTCGACGATATCATCGTCTTTAGTCGGACTTTCGAGGAGCACCTCCAGCGACTGAGAGCGGTGTTCCTCAGGATGCGTTCCGCTAAGCTTAAATTTAAACCGGCTAAATGTTTTCTGCTTCGGGAATCGGTCAGGTATTTGGGCCATATCGTGAGTCGTTCAGGGATCTCGACGGACCCTGCTAAGACGCATTGCGTCAGCTCATGGCCAACGCCAACCTCGGTCACGGAGGTTCGTAGTTTCATTGGTTTCGCCTCCTATTACCGTCGTTTTGTCAAGCAATTTGCCACCATAGCCAGGCCCCTGCACGCTTTGACGGCTAAGGGTGTGAGGTTTCACTGGGGGGCGGAAGAGGAGGCTGCGTTCTGCTCCCTCCGTGACGCCTTGGTGCAGGCTCCCCCCTTGTGTTACCCCGATTTCACACAACCGTTTTTGCTTGACACAGACGCCAGCAATACGGGTATCGGGGGGTGCTCTCACAGGTGGTCGGGGGGGTTGAACGGGTGGTCGCCTACGGTAGTAGAGTTCTTTCCCCCGCCGAACAACGCTATTGCGTAACTCGTCGTGAATTGTTAGCCATTGTGTTTTTTACACAGCAATTCAGGCCGTATCTTTA
Source organism: Lampetra fluviatilis (assembly GCF_964198595.1). NCBI lineage: Eukaryota > Metazoa > Chordata > Hyperoartia > Petromyzontiformes > Petromyzontidae > Lampetra > Lampetra fluviatilis. The sequence goes on along the minus strand of NC_136346.1, from coordinate 1,476,328 downwards.
CGGCCGTCATTTTACGGTCCGTACGGACCATGCGGCTCTACAATACGCTATGCGCGTGGCACAGCCATCGGGCCAATTGTCCCGATGGTTGGAGGTCCTTCAAGACTACCAATTCACGACGATTTACCGCAAGGGGTTGCGACACTCAAATGCGGACGCCTTGTCGCGGTTGCCTCCGTGCACGGACTGCACATGTTTGTTGGGATCGGCGCGGTGCAAACCCCCGGTCGCCGGCACCCCGGGAGTTGCGCTCGCCGCCACTGACACCCCGGGAGAGGACGCCCCCACGGGGAGGGATTCGCTGTTGTCGTTGCCCCTCATTGAGTGGGGCCGCCTCCAGATGTCCGACAGCTCCCTACTTACGCTACGTCGGAAAGTTGGCGCTCCCGAGGTAGGGGAGGCGCGGGTCGGTTCCTGGGTGTGCAGACAGGGCCTTTTGATGAAGTGGGACAACATGTCCCGGCGTCACGTGCTCGTTGTGCCTGTTGCTATGCGGGGTAGGGTTGTTCTGGCAGCTCATGAACGGCTCATGCATCTGGGTTTTCACAAAACGCTCGCCCTAATCCAGCGAGACTATTATTGGCCGGGGATGGGTAACGACGTGGCGAATATTCTTAAGGGATGCGTAGGGTGCGCCAAAAGGAAACCGCCACCATTGGCAGCTAATCCACCGCTGCAATCCATTCAGGTTTCGCGTATAAACGAATTGGTAGCGTTGGACATCTTGGGGCCCTTTCCGGCTACACCAAGGGGAAATAGGTTCCTGCTGGTTGGCGTGGAATACTTCACCCGATGGCCTATGGCATGGCCGCTCGCCAACCAGTCGGCCGCGGCGGTGGCGGACGCCTTTGTCCAGGGTTATGTTTTGGACAAGGGCGCCCCCGAACGCTTGCTGACGGATCAAGGAAAGAATTTTTCGAGCGTTTTGTTGCGCGAGGTGTGCGACCTGTTGGGTACAAAGAAAGTGCGTACTTCCCCCTACCACCCGCAGACCGACGGGATGGTTGAGCGTCTGAACAGGACGATTACGTCTATGTTGTGCCAACAGGTCTGCGACGATCAGGTTGATTGGGACTTACAGGTGCCGGGGGTACTCGCGGCCTATCGAATGGCCCCTCATGCGGCGACGGGGTTTTCCCCATTTTTTCTTATGTATGGGCGGGAGGCCGATCCGGCCATGGACGTCCAACTGGGGATTTCCCAGCCACGTGCAAAATCTAAATTGGCAGACCACATCAAATTTAATATCGCCAAATTGACTGAAGCGCGGGAGGCGGCAAGGTTGAATTCGCGGTCGCGGCAAATTGCGAACGAGAAATTGCATGAGCGGAGGGTGCATACGCATGATTGGAAACCAGGCGATAAGGCCTGGCTGCATTGTCCACATGCACCGTTGGCTACGTCCCCCAAGTTGTTGAGACCTTGGAGGGGACCGGTGGAAATTGTGCGGGTTGCACGACCCCAGAGTATACAGATTAAATGGGGGAAACGCCGTTGGTACGTGCACCCCTCCCGACTGAAGCCCTATGCGGCACCGTGTGACCCCGTTCTGTGCCGTGACGACCGGGCGTGTGATGTGACCGTCGACTCGGGGAGGGAGGTGTCGCAGTCTGATCCTCACGTGTCTCCACCTGACCCACCCCCAGGTGCCTCGGGCTTGACGGCTGCTGACCGTCGAGAGCCTGAACCCCGGGGCACGCACGGGTCCTCGATGCCTGGCCGATGTCTTCCTGAACCGCCGGCACCACCGGACGTTCAACCGCGTCTGGTGCCGTACGACGGACCGGCAAGGCGGACTCGGGCTAGGGCTCAACAATTTTCATGAAGACGTTTTTTCTCTACACCGAGCTCGCCCGGTGTTCCCCTCTGCCGGGGTAATGTCCCGTTGTAGGGACGCTCGGAAAAAGAAGGGGACACTGCACGAGTCGAAAGAAAAAAAAATTCCATTTATTTTCCTTTTTGCATACACATTGCTATTGTCACTCGCCGGGTTGTATATATTGTTCTATTGTCGCGGTGGCATTGGTTGAGGGTTGCGGATGGTAGTGTTCGCGTCGTGTTGTGTTGTTAAGTTAGTTGTTGTTCTTGTTGTTGTGTTGTGTTACGGGGCACACAGGGCGGTTTGTATATTTTTATAGCAGCCGGGTCGGCTGCGAGCTATGTGGTAGGGGGTGATGTAGTGGTGGTATTGACGTGCGCCGACTGTGACAGTGATGGATCACGGGGCGGCGCGGGGTGCGGGGTTGGGCACGCGTTGTGGGCGTGGTGTGGACGCGCGCGCCGGGAGTGACAGATGACGGGGCGGCGCGGCGTGGGTGGTGAGGCACAATGAGATGTGGGAAAAGAGGATCGTAGCCAGCGCCCGGCGATTGGTCGAATAAGTGGGTGCTCGCAGCGACGTCCGCAGGTGGGGTATAAAGGGGGACGCGCGAGAGCACTCGGGGAGAGTTACCCAGTTGAAGACCCGAAGACGGAGCTGAAGACCTAGTGCCCTGAGACCCCTAGTCCCGCCGTCCTTGTGGGGACCGGGGCCCTGTGTGGCTCGGAGGCGAGGGTGTGGGACCCGGGGTCCGACGCCCCCGTGGGTCGGGCTGGGGACCCACAGTCGAGACGGATACCCCGGGCAGGGAGTGTCCCGAGTAGCTCAGTGGCGTTAGTCGCCGAGTAGCTAAGTGGATGTTGGTCATCCGAGTAGCTCAGTGGCGTTAGTCGCCGAGTAGCTAAGTGGGTGTTTGTCACCCGAGATACTAAGTGGATGTTGGTCATCCGAGTAGCTCAGTGGGCGTTAGTCGCCAAGTAGCTAAGTGGGTGTTTGTCACCCGAGATACTAAGTGGGTGTTTGTCACCCGAGATACTAAGTGGGTGTTTGTCACCCGAGATACAAAGTAGGTGTTAGTCACCTGTGAACGAGTTTGATAAAATAAAGAGTGTGTTACCCGTGAAGTCGTCTCCCGCCGAGTTACTACATTACACATGTAAGGATGTATATACGTGTAATGACGAGTTGACACGCTTCTCTTGAGATGGCACTTTATTGAAGAGCCGTTCACTTGACATCAGGCGGATATCCCACCGCAACAACCCAGAGTCTCCCTCGCATCTCCCTTATATAACACGAGGCTACGCCCCCTTCTCGATCATTCTCGCTGACTGGACGCTCGCTCTACCGCCAGACTCTATCGTCCTCTTCCGTCTCCTGACCATGCTCCCTTCTCGAACATTACCGTAGCCATGAGTCCCTTCGCACTCACAACTGATAACCCTGTAGGCTGACTTCCCTGTCATTACCTCCCGTGGCCACTAGTGCATTCGTACTGTAGGCTGACTTCCCTGTCATTACCTCCTGTGGCCACTAGTCCCCTCACACCGCATTCAGGCTCTTTTGTCATTACATATGTAAGGATCTATGTTAGGATGTATGATTTTAAGGATGTCGTGGCTGCTGTTAGTGCGCCGTGCGTGGAAATGTAGAAATGAAAATGCCGTTGAGGAACGCTGGTCGCTGTTGTTTTTCGAAAAGTAATATTCGTGTGGAACATTGAAATGGAGAGCGGTAGTGCAGCGGTTAGCGCACCACACTGAGGACCCGGGTTCGATTCCCGCTCGTGGCCAAAATCACCGGTGACGATTATCTGCACCGACCCTGGGCCTCCCCTAGGTCAACTCAGCCTCAAAAATGAGCACCCAGCACAATGTTTAAACATCTCCACTGAGGAAAGGTGGCTGGGCATGGTGCTGGTCACCCAAACCGCCTCGTGTGCCAGTGCTGACCTTCATAGCTGCTACTCGCTACTAACAGCACTTACCCCAAAAGTCTGCTAAAAGCTAGACGTTTCGATCGCAGAAACGTATAGCTTCTGAGACAAGGTCTTATATAGGCCTGAGATGGGTGCATCAACGTAGGTGGGTGGAGCTAGAGATGGTCCAACCACAGAGGCTGGGACAATGGCCTTTGTATTGTGAGAGATTAGCATGTCAATTGCTGGGGCAGTGGCCTTTGCATTGTGAGAGATTAGCCTGTAGGATGCCACCAAAGCTGTGGAGGTGGCCACTGTATTGTGTGTCACCCAAGGGTAAGTGGGCGGCGCTAGAGATGGTATTTGCATGTAAATGTAAGAGCGGAGGGCGCCCTGAGGCTGTGGAGGTGGCCATTGTATTGTGAGAGATTAGCATGTCAATGTAAGATAACCACCGCATCGGTGGATATGCTAGTGAGACATCCAGCCTGTCCACAGCGTTAAAACAATGATCAGCCATGGCCGAGGTATTGGTCCTACCATGTGTAATGCGGGCGTAAACGGCCTCGCGGATATGACGTCACGGGGGGAGGGGTTAGGTCACGTGAGAGAGAGAGGGGTAAGGTCTTAAGGGAGAGAACCGGAAGAGACGAGAGGAGAGTATGGGAATAGAGACAGGGTGAGGCCACGCAGGGCGGAGAGTGGAGAGTGGCGAGATCGCCACGCGGTAAGACTCGGCACCGTCGGCCAGCGGTGACCGGGCAAGGGAGGAACAGGGAGCAGCGGTGGAGCTGCAGTGAGAGCAGCTGAAGGACTGCACAAGGGAATCTGCAGCAGAGCTGCATCGGAGTGGAGAAAGGCTACGGGAGCGACGGAAGCTGTCGAGCTGCCAAGCGGGGAGGCTCTGAGCGAGGGCCGTGTGGGACAGGTGTAAAGAACCCAATAAAGGACAACGGAGACAGACACAGTGAAATAGTCCTTTATTACACATGTTTCAGATCTGCCGCACAATAGATAGCGGTGGTGGCATCTACATCTGCATAACTTTAAGAATCAGTGGCATCTACAGGAGATTATACAACTTTTAAAGCCATTCCCCATGTTTAGTGTACATGCCGTGCAACATGTTTGGAATCGACAGGAGTAAAGTTGGACTTGCGAACAAATCGCCTTACGAAAAGAGCTCTGGATCCTAACTCGTTCATAAGTAGAGGAGTCCCTGTAGTCCATAAGCCCCTTTCCCGAAGGTTCCTTGACCTTCCGCTTTCCCTCCAGCCAATCACCTTCCCACTTTTCCAAACGGATCTCCAACCGACCTGCCTGTCCATAATCCCTCCGTTTCCCCGCTCTTTCCATTTTTGTATTTCTACCTCCAATCCCCTTCATCAATATCCCGACCTCTAACCATTCCCCTTTCAGGGCCCGTTAAGTAACCAAATCAGGGGGGGAGGGGGGTAGGGGGGGCTTGTATTACTTACTCACTGGCCCGTGTCACGCACGCACGCCATGTCCATAACGTCGGGTATTTTCAGTTGTGATTGGCTCGCTAAGTTTGTATTGGTTAAAGTCGCCACAGCTCTAGATGAAAGATTGGGCTTTCTTTTCTTCTCAACCAAACTCACACCCTCTGCCACTCACTGAGTGCGGAATTCTAGACTCGATTATTTTGCTGCTATAAATGTCCAAATTATATTAGCCACTTTTATTGAGTTTCATTTGTGGTGGCCAGGTCGCTTTTGAAAATTTAGTTAATACTTCAGTGGGCTTTGTCTAATGGGATGGGGATGGTTGAGTTTGTATGTGTTTGGGTGATTTGTTTACCTTTCTTGTGCTCCTATCATGTTAATAATAGGGGTTTTCCCCTTTTTTCTGGAAACAAAACCGAAACCTTTTTACAACTAATCATGTGTGCATTAACCACAATACTTGCAGTCAAAATACAAACAAAAAACACACTCTGATAATATATGCATTGTCCTTGAAACTGATTGGTCCACACCAGAGACAGCTTTTTTTTGAGCCTCGTCTCAATTGGTGCTCGACCAGAGGACGCCAAAAGGCGTACAGCTCAAAGACAATGCACTATCAAAGTAATGAGGGCTCGGGGTAAGCATCTAAATCATTGGATCTCCTTTGCCAGTACCAAAATATAATAATAGGGTTTTTCCCCTCCTATCATGTGTTTGTGTGTACTCTGTTGTAACGTTCTTACCCCGTGCCCCTACTGGACACCTGTGGAAAAGAGCTTCATAGCTCATCGGAATTCTCCTGCAGTATAAATGCAGATTCTGATGACGAGTAGAGAACTCTGTTCCCCCTCCAATGGAAAATAAGGAACAACCAGCTGTGTGATTGCTCAAAACACTTTTCACAATGTACGTAGTGAAGTGTATAGTGTAGTGTCTCATGTAGTATAGTCGTGTATCGTGGTGTAGTGTATAGTGAACTGTCGTGTATAGTAGTGTACAGTGTAGTATGTAGTAGTGTAGTGTATAGTGTAGTGCATCTAGTGCAGTCATCATGATTAGCTTCGGTGCATGTCCGCTTGCTTGCTATTTTTTGCTAGCCGTGCTGTCAAACGCTTCCGCTGGCTAGCCATCATGGTGAAACAGGAAGTTGTGCGAATTTCTTCTTGCCATCACCAAGACTCCTACTGTGCCTCCCTGGTGGCAGCCCATGGTAACTGGTGTCTCGCGACACCAGGCCAAACCAGTGGGATCTCGGGGCTGCAGTGGTCCCCAGAAGCATGAGTTCCTCATTCCACTGGAGTCTGTCTGGCTGGAGTGATGATGGCAGGCGTAGGGACTGCGCACCCTTACCCTCACATTAATCCACTGCCTGTGCAGGCTTCTTGATCCAACCCCCCTTTTTTGAAGCTCTGCGGCGAAAGCGAATGGCGGAACGTGCAGGTCAAGGATGCAACTGGGAGCGTCTAGCCAAACTTTGCACGTAGGTGTTGCGATGGAGTTGTACGACGCTGAGATGTGGGATGGGACAGCGTTGTCTCCTCGGCAGCTTCCATCGTGTCTGAGCAGCCCTGCACTGTTCACCCCTGATGGGGAAGGACCAAGCAAAGGTGATCTAAAAATGATCGGTTTCACTCACTCTGGGTGTTTAGCCGCTACCACCGGAGCATCCCATTCAGTATCCGAAACTCAAGGAAATCCAAGACTTAAAGATGTTTCATGGAACGTCTGCACCCTCCTGTACTCTGACGAAAAAAAGGACAGACCGCACAGGACAACCCTCGTGGCCCATGAACTCAGAGAATACATCGACATTGTAGCGCTTAGTGAAACCCTGTTACATGGAGAAGACTCTCACAGAGGTTTGTGAGGGCTACACCCTCTTCTGGAAGGGTGATCCAGAAGATGCTGTGCATACCTCAATCATCCAATGCATCGCTGAATTGGCTGTTGGTATTAGTGAGCGGCTGATGACGTGGCGCATTCTCTTGGCCGGGGGGCACTCTGCCACACACATCATTGCTTATGAGCCTACACTGGACGCAGCCAATGATGCCAAGGAGGCTTTCAATAAAGCTCTCGTCACTGTGAGAGCTTTATTGAAAGCTACTCCTCATGGGCAAGCTACTCCTCATGGGAGACTTTAATGCCAGGGTGAGCTCGGAACACCAGATATGTTACCGTGTACTAGGTCGACATGGGCTGGGTAAGCAGGACAGCAACGGGCTACGGCTACTCTCCCTATGCTCCGAACAACACCTGTTCCAGTTGAAGCACAAACACAAAAACTCATGGCAACACTCCCGCTCTAAATACTGGCACCTGCTAGATGACATCATCATTCGTCAGTGTGACCACAAGGAGGTGCTAGTAACCCGAGCCATGCGTGCCGTGGAATATTGGACTGATCACCGTATGATCAGAGCCAAGTTCCGCGTTGAGAATCGTCCACGCCATCCAAGGAAGTTGTCACACAAAAAACTCCCTCGACCCAAACAACACATGGACTGAGTTGCCCACATTCATCCTAGAGGCGGCCTCTGAATCAGACCTGGTACATCAAAAAGCATCACTAAGACTGATTTGAGGAGAATGCTGCCAACATCCACACTACTACAGACCAAATGCCAAGCCGACAAAGCCGTCCTTTCCGACCAAGACTCTGCCATTCTCCAATCCTCCCTCTCCAAGGCCAAAGCAGAGTCCCAGTGTGCTCTCCATGCCATGGAGGACACCTGTTTGGTCCAAACAGCAGATGAGATCCAAAGCCGCCTCGCAGACGCAAACAACACGCAAGGGTTTTATGATGCCGTCAAAGCCCTCTATGGCCACCAAAACAAGCCATCACCCCGGTCAGGTCTGCCGATGGCAACACGCTTTTCAAGGACCACCAAAGATATTGGAGAGATGGGCAGAGCACTTTTATAATTTCCTCAATCACATCAACCCCACAGACCCGCTCATCCTCGAGACACTGCCTGATATCCCACCCATTCATTAACTCGACACTCCACCATCATTTTCTGAGGTTGACCAGGCAGTCAAAGGCCTGAAAAACAATGAAAGTGCTGGACCCAACGGCTTCCAAGCTGAGATGCTGAAGCACGGGGGATACCTCCTCCTTCGCTGCTTACAACTTCTCATCAAGTCCATCTGGCTGTCCAAAACCATTTCACAGGAATGGAAGGACACGAATATTGTAGTTATCTACAAGAAGAAGGGTGACAACGAGCTTGCGGCAACAGCAGAGGTATCTCACTTCTTTCAGCCGCCGGGAAGGTCCTTGTCAGGATAATGCACTACTGGCTCGCAGAGCAGCTATCCGAAAACATCCTACCAGAATTCCAGTGGGATCTTTGTGCCACAACAACTGCTGGGAAAATGCCGGGATCAAAACAAAGACCTCTTTATCGACCTCACCAAAGCATCTGACACCATCAAACTTGTGGTGCTTCCCAAGTGTTAAAGCATTCTAAAACAGTTCCATGAAGGAATGCATGCCAGAGTGGTGCTTGGTGGACTTCAATCAGTGCCCTTCAACGTGTAGGTCGGGGTCAAGCAAGACTGTGTTCTGGCTCCAGTGATAACCAACATGCTCCTTGCTGCCATCACAAGCCTTGCACACAACTCCCTCAACAATCGACAGAATCTAGCTACAGTACCATCTGGATGGAAATCTCTTCAACCTAAAACGCCTCCAAGCCCACACAAAAACCAGACCCCAACAGTTCTTTGAACTGCAAAATACAGACGACTGTGCACTCATGGTTCATACCCCATAATCTATGCAACACGCCCTCAACCGGGTCTAATCCTACCGCTCTGTCGGCCTCCAAATCAATACTTAGATAATTGCTTAACTCTCATCCACGTGCACCTCACTCCCTATCTTCAATATTGGTGGTGTTGACCTCAAATTAGTACCCCGTTTCACCTATATCGGTTCTGCCCTCTCCCCTACGTGCTCCCTTGACGACAAAATTGACACTCGCGTCAACAGAGCCTCCACTTCCTTTGGATGCCTCAAGACCCACACCAAGGTGGCAGTTTGTAACGCGGTTTTTGTCTCCACCCTGCTTCATGGCTCAGACAACTGGACCTATAGGCGGAAAATTAACATCCTGGAAGCCTTCCACATCAGATGCCTCCAGTGCATCCTAGGGATAACCTGGAAGGACAAAGTTCTACATACTGAGATCCTCACCAACACCAAGTCGTCCTGCATTGAGGTAAGCATGGCCACATGACACCTCCACTGGCTTGGCCATGTGATCCGCATGCCTGATCACCTGCTCCCCCCGTCGAGTTCTCTAACGCCAACTCAGCACAGCCAAACGCTTCACTAAAGGACAGAAAAAGTGCTTCGAGGACCACAGCAAGTACCTGCTGAAGCACTGTAACATAAATCCCTCCACCCTGGAACCCCTGGCACTGGACAGGTCCACCTGGTGGTCCACCTGTGCCAGTGGGGTTCAGCACCTGGAAGACGCCATCTCACAGTGGAGATCCGAGAGATGCACCCAGAGACACCCCCAGACACCAACGCACATCTGGAATAACGCCATCCGAGACCCAACACACGTGTCAGATCTGCAGTAGAGTGTGCGGCTGTCGCATCGGCATCCACAGCCACATGAAGTGGCACAAACGCCAAAAGTGCTAACCCACCCACAAGAGGAGCAATCGTCATCCTCTTTTTCGATGGACAGCCAAGAGAGAGGGGTCTAGTAATTATAGTAGTATCTACCGACTATAGTAGTAACTGCACATTTAAAAGGGGAGGGGGGGTAGGAAGAGTACATCAGTGGGGGCGACAGGCGAGGCACAAAGCACCAAGAAGACTTCCAAACGAGCTAAGCAGTGTTTTCTTAGCCCGTGCTGCAGAAGTAGTTGTGTAGTCTGGCTTGTCTCCATGCACGCTGTCCAGTATTATCCTCAGCGTGTGCTCTTGCAACAGTAACGGTGCAGTCTCCGGCTTGTCTTTATGCAGGCTGCTCTGCAGTTTACTCAGCCCCCGTGCTGCCGAACTGCCTTCCTTGTTTGGTTGCTGTTGAGAGCCGCAGCTCCTCCGTTTATTTTGCACGCCACAATGCTGCCACTTTGTTTGGGAGTCTTGTTTTTTCCTGGCATTTTTTCTTGTAAACAAAATGGCCACCAAGTCTTTAGCGCCAGGGAACCTCCCGTTAACTCCGCAACCGTTTGCATTGCTCGAGGCAACCACGCATGTGCAGATGCGCGTTGTGGCTCAGTTATCAAGATCAGCGTACATTGTAGTTTGATTTACTTAGTTTATATTAGACCAAGGATACAAACAAATAGCGAGTGTTCATCCGGGGGCTTAGTTTGTTGGCTTTATGTACCTTCTTGAAATGTAAACCCAATAGTTTGTTTAAAGCGTTGTAAGAAAGTCAGATAAAATGACGTTCATATGCAAAGGAGGGCGTGCGTATATGGGTGTATTTTCTAATTTTAAACCAGGTACGACTTAGAAGAAACATTCAAATCACCAGAAAAAATTGAGTACTGGTTGAAGCGTCAAATGTCAGTTATTATGCAGGATTTCTTAAGTCCAGGAGAAATGGTCTTTACAGGTTGTCCGTCCTTCCGTGCGAGAGGTTTAAGAGAAACGCTCGTCAGGTTTACTTTTCAGGTAGAATGGAGGTCATTTTCAGAGGGGGGGGGGGGGGGTCAATGATTTCCAGCCCGTGATTGATGCAAACGGTCTTCCAAACAGCCCAATTTTTCAGGCAGATGGTTTAACACAGGTCCCAGAGTTCAGGCAGTTGTAGACAGGAGACTCCTGGCTATCAGCATGTGTGGTGGCTATGCCCAAGGCGTTAACCGTTGAGGAACCGCGTTGAGGCAGTTTCTCCAGCAATCGCCCCAATGCAGCTAAGACAGAGGCGTCGTCACTGCATCAGAAGCCACTCGTTCACAAGGCCACAAAGAATGTCTAGTCAAGCTTCCCATAGCGTGGTTGGCCTCTTTTCCAGGGAAAGAGCACTTTTGACAATGTGGAGAGATGCTTTGTAATGCCACCTAACTTTTACTTAAAGCTAGTTACCTCCGTTTCTCCCCCCTTGCACTACATTGATTACCTTTGAAATAGTTTGTTAGTGTGATGGGAAATGTCCCTGGAACATAATGTCCAAGTTTTGCGTGTCTTTAGGGGAAAAAGATTAATTAAATGAATTCTGGATTCATATTCTTTAAGCATGGCAAGGTACTCTTGTTTGAAGAAGCCAATAGCCTGAACCTTCGTACAAGTTGCTGCTATTGAGGGACTTGCCTTGGGGAAGAAACGTGGCCAAATGCCGCATTAATAGTTTCCTACATATTGCACACATACAATCCTCGTAAAAAGGTCAGAACAGCAGTAGCGAATTTAAAACTTTTATTTTGACAATGGTCAAGCGAGACATTCAAGTTCCAGCAATCACAAGTTGTCATCAATAGCCACTCCCGTCGAGCGCCACAGCCCGGCTCCTGTGCCTCCTGACGGCAATGGCAGCAGACAGGAGCGCAATGACGGCTGTGGCAGTTGCGAGGAGAAGGGACAGAGTCCCAGCCGAGGCCCACGATGAGGGACCCTCCAGCAACAGCAGAGCAGCGTCGCTAACAGGAGCGTCTTCAAAGAGCACGGGGCCCTGCAGCGACACCACGTGCTTTCCTACCACGCTGGAAGCGTCAGAGATGGCATTGCGCTCTGGAACAAGAACAGAAATTGGTTGATGACCACTGGCCCATACAAAAGGACACCAAATGCTTCAGGTCAAGTTCCCCAGAAAAATCAAACGAGTAGGTCATTATGGCATGCCACGGCTTGTCAAAAACCAGTCTGCAAAGTCACAGCTAATGTGCTCTAAATATAAACGTTAACAAAGCAACATTACCACCAACATGAAAACCCCTTTGTCTTGACAAGTCGTTTCTCTGCGAGGCTTTTCAGGGTAACAAGCGCAAGATATTCAGAGATCGCGGTAGTGCTCACTGTAGCGCCTGGTCTGTCCATACTGCCGATTGCACTCGGTGAGGAAGTTGGGGCTGGAACTGTCACACACCACGATAGAGCAGTTCAGGTAAACCTGTGGCAGACAGAATGCATCGCTCCAGTAAGTAAAGTTTCCCATGTTTAAGGTAGTCCTTCTGCCTTCTCCAGTTGTACACAGTACATGTCATCCCTCCATGGGGACCTGGTTTTTAAATCCTTTATATTATGTTCACTTGCTTGCGTGCTTACGACCGTGCAAATCTTTCGGTCGTTTTTGAACCCACCTCCCTTGATCCAATCGAGCTGACATTTTGCACACAGACTCGTTGTGCGTGACAATTTATTTTCGTGAAATTTTTTTTCCAAAATTTTACACTTTTTAGGAAAAAATAAATTATATTTAATTACTAATTGCTTAATGGTGGCAGGCAATCATCTGACCCATAGGTGGCAGCCATCTCAAGCCAGAGGACGAGAGGACTCTAGCCGCCACGCATATAAAGGATTTATAGTGAAAAACTTTGTTTTTACGGGTTAATTTTTTAATGGATGGAAAGAATCAGGCACTAACGAGGTCACGGGTGGTGCTGCGGTCAGAGTTCATGAAGGCGAAGGCCTGGAGTGCAGGTCAGCATCACCAGGGAAGACCATACTGCAACACGGGGCAGGTGCACAGGAAAAAGTACCGTTTACCCTCAATTTAAAGCAGATTGAATGCACGCATCTTTAGTTAAATCTGCACGCAAGGATGAAGGCCAGCTTTACAGTCAAGACATGTTCACGACCAGCAAGGCAGCCCAAATGCCAATATGTAGTGCATCTGTGCAATGCAACCACCACTGCATGTAAGTCCGGCCTTGTACAAACCACCAGCTCTGGGAGGCAGAGGGTGGCTGTGTTAACATTCAGAACATCAACCCCAAGGAGCATTGGTGGCCATCGACATTTTGGATGGCACTGCAATCTTGCTTAGACGCCAGTACTTGATAGTCGCCATTACACGAACCGTTGTCATTGCAAGAGGACGTAATTAGCACAACTTGGCTTACGTGGGGGAAGAAAAAGAGACAACCAATGCCTCAAACCAGGTTGCCTCTGCAGGCCCTGCTGTGGCAGTGAGAGAGGGTTTAGAGAGCACTACCCCGCCCAGCCTCACCCATCCACCACAAGCTTCCACTGCGTGGGGTCGGTGGCATCTGCCGTGGGCGTGGCCCAGCAGTCCTTCAGGAAGAGCACCAGCGTGGGGTCAGAGCGGTGCAGCAGTGACGCCTGCACGTAGAGCGGCGTTCCCAGAAGCGTTACCAGCGGGTACTGCCAAGGCTGGTACGGCGTGATGTAGGAGTTGTCTGGCAGCGTGCAGACATGGTTAACAAGGCATGTGGATTAGTGGTGTAAAGGTCCTGTTTCGAGTTCATTGGACAAGGCGAAGCACAAATCCCCTAAACCGTGCGCATTACTTTTGAATTGAACTAGTGCACCTCAACATGTTCCTGGAAAAAAAACCGTGGTTTATATTTCATTTGTATTTTCAAAATAAAATGACGTGACCCTCACCTCCGATTAGCATGGTTGGCTACATACGGTGTATACAACGGCATCTCTAAATGTCTGTAGCTGTTGTGAGGGGCACGGTTTCACACGGAGGGGTGGGAATCGGGTGCTAACAGTTGGCCAAGCTCTAGTCCCATTATTAGCCAATTGGTAACCAATGAAGCTATTGACAACAATTCGTTCAAGCAAAATGTGACCTGACAAATGAGGCTAAGAAAGCCAGTCCAATTTTCCTGTAAACAATGCCCTCAAGGAGACCGTTTTGATTGTTGGGTTGTGCAAAAAGACGCATTTGGTAGGGGCATTGTCATCCCGTTCAATGTCGGCCCCACACCAACATGGTTTCAGCTAATAGCTGCTAGATTCAAAACCTCAGCAGAAATTAGCATTTGAAGTTTAACGTCGTACCATGGAGAATGTGCAAGTCGTTCTAGTTCCATTATGGCTCATTATGAACTCTGTTGGCAGGTTCACAATACTGGCAGCACAGCCGAGCACGTCGTCCGTTTGTTGCAGTGGTTTGCAGTTCAAGTCCAGCAACCATGCCGATAAATGTTGCAGATGCATTCAAAAAGCGCATGCAGCCTGCATCAGGGGAAATTATACCAGGGTTGAGCTTGCTAGCTCAGCAATGGATAAAATAAGCATGGCTTACAGCTGGCTTCGAGCCAGAGCTAATACGGAGAATACAGACTAAAATCTTCCCTGGGCAGAGCAACAGCACAACCTGTGTTCCCCTAAAGTGCCATTTGTCCTCTCAGAGCTGCACAGGGTGTGGGAGGGCAGTACTCACCAGTCAAGACCTGGAGCAGCAGGGAGAGGGGCCCAGTGGCCGTGGCTGGAGGTGGCGGTGGGAGAGTGCTCACCTGCACTCCAAGCTGCACGTCTCCACTTCCAAGGAAGCGGCATTGAAGAACCATCCTGGCAAACAGACACCACCCATAAAAAAGTCATGCACAACGCCCTCACGGCAGCAAGAGATTGCAGGAGCCACACAGCAGACTGACAGGGTGCTTTGCAGACGTACCAGTCAAGGGACCACTTTGGTTAATACCGTGATTACATTTGCCATAAACCATATTCCTACTACTTCAACCGAATGTTAAAAAGATCCTGGTGACGAAGAAAAGTTGCCCTTGTGTGTTGAATGTCCCAATTTGAAAATTAAATCGTTAAATATGGAAGCACAGATTGGTCATGGTTCTGCAGGGATATGTTGCAAATATTTAATGTTGCAGGGACAGTGCCCATTGATGGGGGTACAAGACTCATGCTTGACCCTCATGAGCAAAGTACGTGCAGAGGGGTGGTGGCAGTGCTTACTTGTATGTGGACGACTTGGTGATGGCGACGTTTCCATCGACGCAAAGCTCCCGCTCGGAGACCAACATTAACTCGTACACGAGCTCCTGTCCACTCCACTGGTCACAACAAAAAGTAGTTTACACAACGATACTTCCATTGAGTGATCAAGCAGAAGACTGATAACTGGTTCTGGCTAAGAGTCCAAATTGCTCAAAATTAGATATTAGGATCCCCCTGAATTCTGCTTTGGCACTCGATTCATTTGACTCAGTCAGTGACCACGCTGTTCTTTATCAACTCGTGCATCATTGTATTCTGCACATTAAGTAGTTGTACATCGTGAATGGTCCGATGCAGCACTTTAACAAGGTCAAACAACCATCAGGATGGGGGCAGGGCAAAGCAGAGTCCAGGAGCCCAGTACCTGTACAGTGGCACCACACGCTGCCATGGGTACGTCAAAGACTGCAAGGTCTGCAGACACCAGCACGGGGCTGCACTGCGCACTGCTACTGCCAGTCAGGTGCACGGTGCTCAGGTCCAGCGGTGGAGACGTTAGGTTCCGAGACACGGGCACCACAAAGCGCCCATCTGTGGTGCACACTGGGTGGAACATGGTGGGAGGTTATGGGAGAATACAACGAATCACGAAAGATAACCCATGTAGCCCGTGGTGATACAACAAGTTCAGGGAACCAGCTACTGTGCCAACATAGAACCTCACAGCAAGAGCCTAGTTTAGGTAGTGAATTATGGTACTTGCAGGAAATGCAAGCGCACAATTGCAAAAGAACCAGGAGAGATGATCTAGGTTAATACAAAAGGGAGCCGTTGACCCAGCAGACCCATTCTATAGCACTATGTCATAGGTAGTCTGTGGGTCTGATTAGCAGAATCAAGTCAATGGAACTCACCTCCAGCTCTCGCCGATCTTAGGTTCTCAGGGCAGTCAATGGTGAAAGCCCAGACAAGTCCATTCAGCCCCTGTCGCATCTCCTACAGCTCCACCTGGACCTTCCTCCTGCCGTCCTGGTGAAATCAGCAGCTCTCAAATCAGACTGGAGGCCAGTGCTCCAGGAAGGCGCAAACAAAATCGGATTTAGTGCATTCTAAATGTTTGGGCGAGGTCAGGTTAATGACAAGTAAAACTGTCAATAGGAAACCCGCCACCACCTGCCACCCAAATTAAGACAGGCAGACCCGCACGTGGGGGTTGCATTCCTGGGTCCGAAATCACTTTCTCAGGTTAACCCATATTGACCTTGCCACAAAACCTCCATTAGTTTCCCACAAATTCCCTATTGTGTCAACTACACATTTGTGATTGGTTTTCACTTCCATGTCTTGTGCAAGTAACCTCAAGTAATTCACATTTTTCTGGCAAAGCTCGTATATTGGTTAGGTCTGTCAAAGTTACATTTTGTTGTTGTAGATCATACATGTGCAATTAAGCCTTGTGTGCAATATTTTTCTTACACCTACGTTGGTCTCTTAGAGGCCAGTGAACTTCTGTAGCAATACATGGTGTAGAATAAGCAGCACTAAGCATTAAACTGCTCCGATTCCCATCTTTGCATTGAATAGTACTGTGAAAGCTGCATCCATTGGCAGGCGTAAGATACATACTGAAAGCTTTTTTTGTGATGTAAACAGTTAACCGTTCACACATTGCCTCTATTAGGTGGCCACAGTGACATGGACGTCTAGATGGCAAATCCTTTACCGTTAAGCACAGGAAGAGAACAATTATGCTAGAGATAAGACTGATGAGACGGAAACTAAAGACAAAAAAGCAATGCAATGAGGCAAGGCCATGGGTAAGAAAGGATACTTAGGAATGGCTGGAAGAGTAATGTAGCGACATGGCATACTATAGGTGAACAAGAGCACAGATGCCAAGTGCAAACCAAGGTAAACTGATAACAAGACAGCTGGAATGAGTATTGTATCGATTGTACAGGGATACCGGTCAAGAGAAAGAGCTGCTGTATAAACTATCAACATAATCGCTACCACCGAGGGATGATCGAAATAATATTTTGTAGCAATATAGAAAAAGCAATAAAAACACATTTGAAAACAAATTTCAAAGTGGACGGGCATGAGCTAAAAAAAATCTTGGAAGGAACTTAAAAAATTTAAATGGACGAGCTAAGCAAACGTGGAGGGGAAAATACCAGAGTAGACAAAATCCAATTCGATTCTGGCCAGACATTGGTGGCACGTGATAGCTGTTCGGTTATGGATTGGGAAAACATTGATTTCGCTACTACCACAGCAGTCCCAGCGGGTATTAGGATCGACGCAAGTCACAACGGTCTCCTCGTGTTCACCCTTCACGCGCACGTGGCAGGCATCACCAGCAGCGGTGAAGTGGAGCGCAGCACCGTCCCTCGCGATGGAGAAGTCGCACTCCCCCTGCACAGACTCCACATCCACGGCCTCATTCCGCACCGCTGGAGACATCAAGAACAAAGTTAGAAAAACCTGCATTTGGTAATAGATTGTTCACCACAAGTCCATGTGGGCAGCGTGACTGCAAGGAGAACAACAAAGTATGGTGTCAGCATCAACTCGAATATTAAGTCTCCACAGTACCAGGAACGTCTCGAGGACACAGGATCCTCAATACACTTGTAATAACACGCTGGAGACGGCTTGTGGAATCGGTCCTTTTATTTCACTTCTTGCAGTTCACAACACTCCCCGTTGCTGGCAGGCAACGGGAAGCGGGCAGACAGCCCACCAGAGACGCACTGCCACGTGGCACCCGGAGCCCCACTCGCGCATGGCC
Source organism: Lampetra fluviatilis (assembly GCF_964198595.1). NCBI lineage: Eukaryota > Metazoa > Chordata > Hyperoartia > Petromyzontiformes > Petromyzontidae > Lampetra > Lampetra fluviatilis. The sequence goes on along the minus strand of NC_136346.1, from coordinate 1,458,484 downwards.
CCTCTCTCTCTTCGTTCCGTGTCTGACCACGTGTCTCTCCTCTCTCTCCTTATTTAACGCCTCGGTCACGTGGTACACTCCAGCCAATCCTCAATAGCCTGCGCCGAATGTTTCAGATTCCCCATCAACTCCCGGGACCACGCCCCTGACTTGTCTTCCCATTGGCTGAGGCCAAGACCAGCAGAACCAATCACCTAGCTGACATCCCGTGATCACGCCGAGGCCATGCTCCCAGGCTCTCCCCCCATTGGCTGTAAAGCGGGACCGGCAAAGCCGATCACCACGTGAGTCCGACATAGGCTCCTATTACACACTGATGGAGTTACAGTACTCCCAAACCTGCACAACGACCTCATCTAATAGTTGCTAGTAAATAAGGCTGCGTGTCAGATTTAGCACAAGATCTCTCAAGTCGTCAACGGAGGACTCGGGTGGAAATGCAAACGATGTGAGAAGAGAACCAGAGTCTGACAGGAGTTGCCAGGTTCAGTTTACAACGGAAGTCACCACCTTGCATGAAATGTTCCAAAGAAAGGGAGAGCCCATTGCACAGGCAAGCAAAATGAGGCATTGATCAATAAGGGATTAACCGGTTTAGTAAACATGCAGTAATACTATGGAAGAATACAATTTGATTGTCATCTGTATTAGAATAGTTGAAATTAACCCTGAAGCCAATACATTATCATGCTTTGAATCCCAGATTCTTAAATCTTCCATCGTTCATGTGAATTACATTTCACAACGCAGTGTGATCCAAGAAACCTAAAAAGCGACACCGAATAAGAAAAACAGCAGAGGTCAGATCGCATCGAAAAAGAAGTTGCGACCAAACAAGTGGCCAGAGAATCTCAGCCCTGAATCAATTTGATAGCATCCTTGAGAAACTTCATATATTCAGTCATCATACAATGGATCAAGATTGTTAATCATGTCATTACGATTGAAGTGAAAGCTGGTGGACTCACTCCGTACAAAGACACGGTAATCACGGTCAGAGGAGCTGCTCTATCCCACAGAGAAACCCAGAGTGGAGGAGAGGCATTGCTTCAGCAGACCTGGGGAGAGGCAGTTCAGAAGTTGAGACGTCAACATCACCTTATGGAGCAATTAAAAAACAGCCCGTGCCGGCTGCTGGGTGGGCACACAGTCCCTTCCCTTTTCTGTGCACACAAGTCTGCAAGGTGTTGCAGCGTTCTAATTTGACACAAATTCAAAAAAGGCACGTGCACCACTCGACAGTATGAACCTCACACCAGAGATTTTCAACCTGCTGCTTCGAAGCTGCTGGTTGAAACATGGCTCGATATTTTGGCTGTAGATCCCCTGCATTAGACTCTTGAAATTGTAGTGGAAAGTTGCCAAGATAGAGCCTGATATATGCAAATTATCAACGCGAGTGCACAGTTCGTTGTTACTACAATGGAAAGGAACAAGGCCATGATGTTCAGTTAAATGTTGTACAATTCACTATTTCAAGTAAGTTTGCAAGAGCCGTGCCAATCAGTCACAAGCCATATTTTTAGAAAGCGTTATTATCGTAAAAAGGAACGTGCAAGGGAGAGTTAATGTCCCCAAACGCCCCGTTTTCTCATGCACTAGAGGATTATTAATCATCCACGTGCGGGCCCCGTGCCCAGCAGCCATCACGTCGCGTCACGTGACTGCTGCAGCGCCAGGCGCACAACAAAGGCACCCGCCCACCTCGTCCAGGCAGCGCTCTTGTGGGCAACTCATGTCGCCAGTAACGCTTTTCCAGTTCACCGAGAGACGCCGCAATTCTATTCTTGCGCACGGCAGTGTCTGTACACACGAGGTGGTATTGAGAAAATGTGCGATGTGGTTGTCACGTGGCGACAGCAGCAGCAGCGCCCCCTACCACTCGTCCCAGCGACTGGCGAAGCCTCGCGAGGACGGAGCCCAGGCAGAGGAAGCTGCGAGGAGCACGAGACACGTGACCGCCAAGACGAGAGGATGCAGGGGGAGAAGGGAGGCAAACACTGCCCCCTCCCCCCCCCCAAAAAAAATTGAGTGGTCAGTAGCGATTTTAAGGAGCACCTATTCAAGGCCAGCACGGTGCACGATGGAGTTCGTGCGAACAGCGCCACGCAAAGCCACCATTGGAACCCCTAGATTTGAAGCTTTCGTGACTGCAAGGAATCATATTCTTAGGTTTTTTCGGTAAAGTCACGTAGGTAAAACATCAAAATTAATGAAAATAAAATAAAATAAAAACAAAAATCACGACGTTTCGGAGGCAACACAAGTCTCCGTCATCAGGTGGGACCGTCACAGCCAGATTAGCTGCATCAAGTGAGGCAATGATTCAAGATGTAATCCCTTAAAAGCGAGTTGAGGGGGGAGGAGAGGGAGGGGGGAGCTCATCAGAATATGGTAGCCAATGAATGGAACGTATCGGGAGGGAGGGGGGGCGGGGCCAAAAGGGTGGGCGACGGCGTGCAAGCGATTGTGCGCAAGCGACAAACTACTGCACACGCCAACACAATGGACAGAGAGGGGGAGGGGAGGTCTGATACACATGATAGACAAAAGAACGAAAATGCCCATGTTTATACCAATGCTGGCTGAACAATGAAGAGAGTACTGTTAAAAAATAACTGGGGATGTTAACACTCGGTAAAGTAAAGTAAAATAGTGCCTGTCAGATAAGATGGTCCAAAAAATTGTAATTAAGTCTTTTTTGCGTGGTTGATAACATCTTTCCAATGATTACTAAGTTTGTACCCATCATCACGGTTGAAATTATGTCTGTGTTTGTATATTTGTATGGCTTCGTGTACAAACCTTTGATGGTAGCCGGGAGGTTTGCAGAGAACCTTGGTCTCGGAAAAGACAATTTCATGAGAGCCCACCGAGTTGTAGCAATGATCGGCAACGGCAGAAGAATCAGTTCTGCCGTGTTTCAGATCTGACTTGTGCTCGCGGACACGATCAGAAACATGACGTTTCGTTTCTCCAATGTAGCAATCACCACAAATGCAACTCAATTTGTAGACTCCAGGATACTGTAAGTCAGGAACGACATCCTTCACAGATGGAATCAGATCACGTTACCATATGTAATGTAGTAACTCGGCGGGAGACGACTTCACGGGTAACACACTCTTTATTTTACCAAACTCGTTCACAGGTGACTAACACCCACTTAGTATCTCGGGTGACAAACACCCACTTAGTATCTCGGGTGACAAACACCCACTTAGTATCTCGGGTGACAAACACCCACTTAGCTACCCTGGCGACTAACGCCCACTGAGCTACTCGGGTGACCAACACCCACTTAGCTACCCTGGCGACTAACGCCTACTGAGCTACTCGGGTGACCAACACCCACTTAGCTACTCGGCGACTAACGCCCACTGAGCTACTCGGGTGACCAACACCCACTTAGCTACTCGGCGACTAACGCCCCTGAGCTACTCGGGTGACCAACACCCACTTAGCTACCCTAGCGACTAACGCCCACTGAGCTACTCGGGACACTCCCTGCCCGGGGTGTCCGTCTTGACTGTGAGTCCCCAGCCCGACCCACGTGGGCGTCGGACCCCGGGTCCCACAGTCTCGCCTCCGAGCCACACAGGGCCCCGGTCCCTACAAGGACGCCGGGACTAGGGGTCTCGGGGCACTAGGTCTTCAGCTCCGTCTTCTGGTCTTCAACTGGGTAACTCTCCCCGAGTGCTCTCGCGCGTCCCCCTTTATACCCCACCTGCGGACGTCGCTGCGAGCACCCATCCTATTCGACCAATCACTGGGCGCTGGCTACGATCCTGTTTTCCCACATCTCAGCGTGCCTCACCACCCACGCCGCGCCGCCCCGTCATCTGTCACTCCCGGCGCGCGCGTCCACACCACGCCCACAACGCGTGCCCAACCCCGCACCCCGCGCCGCCCCGTGATCCATCACTGTCACAGTCGGCGCACGTCAACACCACCACTACATCACCCCCTACCACATAGCTCGCAGCCGACCCGGCTGCTATAAAAATATACAAACCCCCCTGTGTGCCCCGTAACACAACACAACAACAAGAACAACAACTAACGTAACAACACAACACGACGCGAACACTACCATCCGCAACCATCAACCAATGCCACCGCGACAATAGAACAATATATACAATCCGGCGAGTGACAATAGCAATGTGTATGCAGAAAGAAAAATAAATGGAATTTTTTTTTTTTTTTTTTTCTCGACTCGTGCAGCGTCCCATTCTTTCCGAGCGTCCCTACAACGGGACATTACCCCGGCAGAGGGGAACACCGGGCGAGCTCGGTGTCGAAAAAAAAATGTCTTCATGAAAATTGTTGTGCCCTAGCCCGAGTCCGCCTTGCCGGTCCGTCGTACGGCACCAGACGCGGTTGAACGTCCGGTGGTGCCGGCAGTTCAGGAAGACATTGGCCAGGCATCGAGGACCCGTGCGTGCCGCGGGGTTCAGGTTCCCGACGGTCAGCAGCCGTCAAGCCCGAGGCACCTGGGGGTGGGTCAGGTGGAGACACGTGAGGATCAGACTGCGACACCTCCCTCCCCGAGTCGACGGTCACATCACACGCCCGGTCGTTACGGCACAGAACGGGGTCACACGGTGCCGCATAGGGCTTCAGTCGGGAGGGGTGCACGTACCAACGGCGTTTTTCCCATTTAATCTGTATACTCTGGGGTCGTGCAACCCGCACAATTTCCACCGGTCCCCTCCAAGGTCTCAACAACTTGGGGGACGTAGCCAACGGTGCATGTGGACAATGCAGCCAGGCCTTATCGCCTGGTTTCCAATCATGCGTATGCACCCTCCGCCCATGCAATCTCTCGTTCGCGATTTGCCGAGACCGCGAATTCAACCTCGCCGCCTCCCGCGCTTCAGTCAATTTGGCGATATTAAATTTGATGTGGTCTGCCAATTTTGATTTTGCACGTGGCTGGGAAATCCCCAGTTGGACGTCCATGGCCGGATCGGCCTCCCGCCCATACATAAGAAAAAATGGGGAAAACCCCGTCGCCGCATGAGGGGCCATTCGATAGGCCGCGAGTACCCCCGGCACCTGTAAGTCCCAATCAACCTGATCGTCGCAGACCTGTTGGCACAACATAGACGTAATCGTCCTGTTCAGACGCTCAACCATCCCGTCAGTCTGCGGGTGGTAGGGGGAAGTACGCACTTTCTTTGTACCCAACAGGTCGCACACCTCGCGCAACAAAACGCTCGAAAAATTCTTTCCTTGATCCGTCAGCAAGCGTTCGGGGGCGCCCTTGTCCAAAACATAATCCTGGACGAAGGCGTCCGCCACCGCTGCAGCCGACTGGTTGGCGAGTGGCCATGCCATGGGCCATCGGGTGAAGTATTCTACGCCAACCAGCAGGAACCTATTTCCCCTTGGTGTAGCAGGAAAGGGCCCCAAGATGTCCAACGCAACTAATTCGTTTATGCGCGAAACTTGAATGGATTGCAGTGGTGGATTAGCTGCCAATGGTGGCGGTTTTCTTTTGGCGCACCCTACGCATCCCTTCAGAATATTCGCCACGTCGTTACCCATCCCCGGCCAATAATAGTCTCGCTGGATTAGGGCGAGCGTTTTGTGAAAACCCAGATGCATGAGCCGTTCATGAGCTGCCAGAACGACCCTACCCCGCATAGCAACAGGCACAACGAGCACGTGACGCCGGGACATGTTGTCCCACTTCATCAAAAGGCCCTGTCTGCACACCCAGGAACCGACCCGCGCATCCCCTACCTCGGGAGCGCCAACTTTTCGACGTAGCGTAAGTAGGGAGCTGTCGGACATTTGGAGATGGCCCCACTCAATGAGGGGCAACGACAACAGCGAATCCCTCCCCGTGGGGGCGTCGACTCCCGGGGTGTCAGTGGCGGCGAGCGCAACTCCCGGGGTGCCGGCGACCGGGGGTTTGCACCGCGCCGATCCCAACAAACATGTGCAGTCCGTGCACGGTGGCAACCGCGACAAGGCGTCCGCATTTGAGTGTCGCAATCCCTTGCGGTAAATCGTCGTGAATTGGTAGTCCTGAAGGACCTCCAACCATCGGGACAATTGGCCCGATGGCTGTGCCACGCGCATAGCGTATTGTAGAGCCGCATGGTCCGTACGGACCGTAAAATGACGGCCGTAAAGATACGGCCTGAATTGCTGTGTAAAAAACACAATCGCTAACAATTCACGACGAGTCACGCAATAGCGTTGTTCGGCGGGGGAAAGAACTCTACTACCGTAGGCGACCACCCGTTCAACCCCCCCGACCACCTGTGAGAGCACCCCCCCGATACCCGTGTTGCTGGCATCTGTGTCAAGCAAAAACGGTTGTGTGAAATCGGGGTAACACAAGGGGGGAGCCTGCACCAAGGCGTCACGAAGGGAGCAGAACGCAGCCTCCTCTTCCGCCCCCCAGTGAAACCGCACACCCTTAGCCGTCAAAGCGTGCAGGCGCCTGGCTATGGTGGCAAACTTCTTGACAAAACGACGGTAATAGGAGGCGAAACCAATAAAACTGCGAACCTCCGTGACCGAGGTTGGCGTTGGCCATGAGCTGACGCAGTGCGTCTTAGCAGGGTCCGTCGAGATCCCTGAACGACTCACGATATGGCCCAAATACCTGACCGATTCCCGAAGCAGAAAACATTTAGCCGGTTTAAATTTAAGCTTAGCGGAACGCATCCTGAGGAACACCGCTCTCAGTCGCTGGAGGTGCTCCTCAAAAGTCCGACTGAAGACGATGATATCGTCGAGATAAATCAAACAGGTATCCCATTGGAGGTCCGACAAAACCAATTCCATGAGTCTCTGGAACGTGGCGGGAGCGGAATGTAAGCCCATGGGCAAACGGTTGAATTCAAATAGGCCACCAGGTGTCCGGAATGCGGTTTTAGGTTTAGACTCGTTATCGAGTGGCAATTGCCAAAATCCGGAAAGCAGATCGAGTGTGGAAAAAAACTGTGCTCCCGCCAAGGCATCCAGCGACTCATCCATCCTGGGGAGCGGATACGCATCCGCCATCGAGATTTTGTTTAAGCGGCGGAAATCGACACAAAACCGCAAGTACCCGTCCTGTTTTTTAACTAGGACAATAGGAGCACCCCACGGACTAGAAGAGGGCGAAATGATATCGGCCGCCAACATATCATTAACCGCCAATTGCACATGCTCCTTCTCGGCTGGGCTGAGCCGGAAGGGATTCTGACGAATAGGGGCCGCGTCCCCTGTAGCTATGTGGTGGCGCAACAGGTCAGTGCAGCCGATATCGTACTTATGTTTGCTGAACACGTCAGCAAACTCGAGTAGCAAACCCCTCAATGCTCCCAATTGCACCTTGGACAAGTTAGCAGAACCGGCACACAACGAGTCCAACCACTCTGTCCCCTCATCACTTGGAGGATGCGACTCGACAGTGAAATCTGCTTGAGCCACGAGCCGTTCCTCAACGGGTAGCGGCGCGGCATGAGCCAGCACCGTTCCCTGCACAATTACGGCCGGCCGCGACCCCGTATTCAGGACCATTACGAACGGCTCACTGTCCCCTCTCACCATGGTTTGAGCAACCGCTAAGTCGAGGCCCCTTCTGGCCCTGTTAGACGGCCCCAACAGCACCCCCTGTGCCTCCGCACCCACCTCGAGTGGTTTCCTCAACCGGAGGGGTACCAACATTTGCGATCCCGGGGGCACCCGTACAGTCTGAGTTGCCAGCGCCTGCACCGTCGCACAAACCGTGCGTATTTTGGTAGGGCTCGTCAAGAACGCAACCCGCCGACCTGACGGAAGCTCAATGCAGGCCTGATCTATGAGAATTTTGATGGGCATTTTGGACAAAAAGTCCGTACCTAGCAAACAGGGAACGGCCAGCGATGATGATACAAAAATAGGGCCCGCCAATTTGATGTCACCAATGCAAATAGTCGCCCGAATCTGGCCGATGATCCCCAGGGATCCCCCATTCGCCGCATAAAATGGCACGTCCACTGGCAGAAGGGGTCTACTTTGGACGGGAAGAATGTTATAAATAAGGTCCGAGATGATAGTGGCCGACGCACCCGTGTCCACAAGCACCCGGACCTCAACCCCGTCAATAAACCCCGTTACCACGGACGACCCGGCCGACGCAGCCACTATCCTGTGGGCCAATTCGGACCACTCGACTGCTTGCGGGCCGTGTACGGACCCCCCTCGCCGAAGTGAACCCCCGGCACCCAGCCGCGAACCCCCCACCGCCAAGCGGCGACCCGAATGTGCCGTGTTTGTGGACCGAGCGTGTGAGGTGCCGCGACTTGCCGGGTTTTGTTGGGATGACTTGTGGGCCTGGTCGTCGTCCCGACGTGGTCCTGTGGCGCGCTGACGCGGGGCCCGGCACCCGGCTGCGACGTGACCCCGAAGGCCGCAGTTGTAGCAGACGACGAGGGACGTCGTAGGTTTCGGTTGCTCCAGCTTGCGGGATGAACGTGTGGGCGAACGACCTCCCGTTCTCCACTCCCCCGGACGCGATGCAGCGAAGGCCTGCTCCTGATCCGCAGCTGGCTGAGGTTCGGCGATCGTGGCGGCCAGTGCCGCGTTCCCCGCCCATTTGCAGACGACCCCCGGCTTGCGTTTGAGGACCTCGTACGCGTGAATGCTCGTGGCGATCGCCAGGGAGCAGATATCCATTTCGTCCGCCACATTGATGGGGACCCCCAACTCGTGGGCCAACGCCAGCAGCTGCTCCGTCACCATGGCGTCCTTCCCCTCCTTGTCCATGCGGGGAAAAGCTGCGTCCGCCAAGGCGAGCAGTGCCGTGCGATAGGCGAGCGTCGTTTCTCCAGCCACCTTCCGCCGATCGTAGAACTGGTGGCGACAGGTGGAGGGCGGTCCGAACACCTTCGCCATCAGGTGTAGTGCGGCCTGGAGCGTAGAGCGGGACGACCTTGCAGCAGATGTGAAGGCTGCAAGCGCGTCGTCGTCGAGCATCGCTGGCAACGCACGCAGGGCAGTGGTGTCGGACCACCCCGACATTTCCTGATGAGCGAGGAACCTTCGTTGGAAGGCTCCCCAGTCGCCCCCATCCGCCTTGAACGCCGACAGCGCGGGCAATCTTTGCTGGAGGACCCGATCGTCGTCGACGTCGGAGAGATTTTCCCGCGCTCCGCTGTAGTTGTGTAAAATGTCGGCTCGGTTGTCAGGCGCAAAATGGAGAGCTCCGGCGCGCGCTGATGACGTGGGCTGCGCTGAGCGGAGGTCTCCGGCCACGTGGTGTCCGTGCTTCCCGCCAATCGATGGCGGCCCCTCAAAAACGGCGGCAACTTCCAGACTTTTGGCGCGAAGCGCCTTTTGGCGGGATCCCTCCAACGTCGCTTTCTCCACCAATCCCGCAGCCGTTTTTCCGCTCGCCGGAACGGAGATGTCCGCCAAGACAGCGGCGGCGAGTAACAACTCCGCCAACCGGGAGTGTGCGTCTTGGAGGCTGGTGTCGGAGGCGAGCGGAGCGTCGGCCATCACCGCGAAGTGCTGCATCGGCGGCAACTCCTCGTCCTCTCCTCCCGAGGTTGGTGTCCCCGGTACGCCGTCGTCGTCCCGACCTCGCTCGTGGGTACGGGTAGTCTTCCTCGTGTCCATTCTTCTTGAAGACAGGTTTACTTCTGACGCCAGTTGGAATGTAGTAACTCGGCGGGAGACGACTTCACGGGTAACACACTCTTTATTTTACCAAACTCGTTCACAGGTGACTAACACCCACTTAGTATCTCGGGTGACAAACACCCACTTAGTATCTCGGGTGACAAACACCCACTTAGTATCTCGGGTGACAAACACCCACTTAGCTACCCTGGCGACTAACGCCCACTGAGCTACTCGGGTGACCAACACCCACTTAGCTACCCTGGTGACTAACGCCCACTGAGCTACTCGGGTGACCAACACCCACTTAGCTACTCGGCGACTAACGCCCACTGAGCTACTCGGGTGACCAACACCCACTTAGCTACTCGGCGACTAACGCCCCTGAGCTACTCGGGTGACCAACACCCACTTAGCTACCCTGGCGACTAACGCCCACTGAGCTACTCGGGACACTCCCTGCCCGGGGTGTCCGTCTTGACTGTGGGTCCCCAGCCCGACCCACGTGGGCGTCGGACCCCGGGTCCCACAGTCTCGCCTCCGAGCCACACAGGGCCCCGGTCCCTACAAGGACGGCGGGACTAGGGGTCTCGGGGCACTAGGTCTTCAGCTCCGTCTTCTGGTCTTCAACTGGGTAACTCTCCCCGAGTGCTCTCGCGCGTCCCCCTTTATACCCCACCTGCGGACGTCGCTGCGAGCACCCATCCTATTCGACCAATCACTGGGCGCTGGCTACGATCCTGTTTTCCCACATCTCAGCGTGCCTCACCACCCACGCCGCGCCGCCCCGTCATCTGTCACTCCCGGCGCGCGCGTCCACACCACGCCCACAACGCGTGCCCAACCCCGCACCCCGCGCCGCCCCGTGATCCATCACTGTCACAGTCGGCGCACGTCAACACCACTACACATACATAGCAGGCGTGACCAAAAAGATCTCCAAAATTTGAAACATAAGATCCAAGTCCGATTCAGTACAGTGCATAAAATCCGTGATCTGATTCCATCTGTGAAGGATGTCGTTCCTGACTTACAGTATCCTGGAGTCTACAAATTGAGGTGCATTTGTAGTGATTGCTACATTGGAGAAACGAAACGTCATGTTTCTGATCGTGTCTGCGAGCACAAGTCAGATCTGAAACACGGCAGAACTGATTCTTCTGCCGTTGCCGATCATTGCTACAACTCGGTGGGCTCTCATGAAATTGTCTTTTCCGAGACCAAGGTTCTCTGCAAACCTCCCGGCTACCATCAAAGGTTTGTACACGAAGCCATACAAATATACAAACACAGACATAATTTCAACCGTGATGATGGGTACAAACTTAGTAATCATTGGAAAGATGTTATCAACCACGCAAAAAAGACTTAATTACAATTTTTTGGACCATCTTATCTGACAGGCACTATTTTACTTTACTTTACCGAGTGTTAACATCCCCAGTTATTTTTTAACAGTACTCTCTTCATTGTTCAGCCAGCATTGGTATAAACATGGGCATTTTCGTTCTTTTGTCTATCATGTGTATCAGACCTCCCCTCCCCCTCTCTGTCCATTGTGTTGGCGTGTGCAGTAGTTTGTCGCTTGCGCACAATCGCTTGCACGCCGTCGCCCACCCTTTTGGCCCCGCCCCCCCTCCCTCCCGATACGTTCCATTCATTGGCTACCATATTCTGATGAGCTCCCCCCTCCCTCTCCTCCCCCCTCAACTCGCTTTTAAGGGATTACATCTTGAATCATTGCCTCACTTGATGCAGCTAATCTGGCTGTGACGGTCCCACCTGATGACGGAGACTTGTGTTGCCTCCGAAACGTCGTGATTTTTGTTTTTATTTTATTTTATTTTCATTAATTTTGATGTTTTACCTACGTGACTTTACCGAAAAAACCTAAGAATATTGGAACCCCTACCACCCACAAATGGTGCAAGCGAGACATTTCAGGACCGCACTTCCACATTTTTATCTCAATGCATTTCTTCATGCAGGTTAGTTGCACAAAGCGATATGGAAACGCCCTCTCCAAGGCCGTAGCCATGGAGTCCCCCCCCAGAAAAAAAATTCAACTTGAAAACTAATTTCCTGCCTAAAATATAAAAAAATGTGAACACATAGGATGGACTTTTTACAATAACGTCTAAAGTGTATTGTATTACATTGCTCTTTTTTACTATTTCTTGTTTCATTGTATGCAATGCCAGAGATTAGGGATTAACAAAGTACAACCATAACCACAATCACATAAACAGAAATCTACTTTATAGCAATAGGGGAGACATTGAGCATATTTGAATATGGGGGGGGGGGTGGAAGAACCACTATAATTCTGCATTCGAGTCAAGCCAAACTTCATCAATAACAGTGGGGTGTATCGCTTTGAAGTCCCCTTGGTATTTGTAGATGGGTGATTGCATTATTACATCAAGGTCTGTTCTGGATGACCAGTCGTACATTAGAGCGTTCTTATTCTTCCATAATACATCAGGAATCTGTATCTGCCATGGTTATGGGCGTGGTTTTTATGGTGGACATGAGCTAGGTGAATTATTTAAACCAAGGAATTGCTGCATTGGTTCTTTCACCAAGGTGTTTGAGCTGTTTTAAATTCCACTAGTATCGCACTAGGTAATAAACCCCAGGTCTTCCTCCCTCCTTAGATGAGTGCAGAGCTGCTGTCTTACGAGAACTACCTCTACTACCGCCTCACGTCCAACGGGCATTATCCGCACAAACAATGTCGCCGTGCCGGTCGTTTGCCGCTATCCCAGGCGAGTTCACCAGCAGTCTCTTGTTGACATTTGCTTAATTTTGAAGTCCAGCTAAACTGCTTTCAATTCTACCACTGTCTTTAAAAACTTCGTGCCGTTTCGTGTGCTTTAGCTTTGCGAGGCTTGAAAATGACGGCGAGTAAATCCACCAATGGAAAGTCTCCCTGTGCTGTCTGTCGTGGGGATTTTTGGTGCCAACTTTACTGATGGGTTCACATCAAGCTCCTGTGTGTCGTGGCATGCCTCAAACATTCTGCCTTGCATACTGTGTGAACCACGGTCCCCTTAATTAGACTCCATTACATAGCATTCATTGCATCAAGTGTCATACTTAATCTTATTTGGTCCTCGTTGGATATAAGTATTGCACATTGTGATGTTAAGTATACTCTGAAAATATGGTTCTGTAAATCTTCGCTTGTCTACTTGTTGTAAGCTGTTAACGGCATTGCAATAAGACTGATCACAATTAGTGCTGTTGAGCATCACCCACCTCTGCTCGTTGTAGAGAATGTGTGCCTGATCCCCTCCTCACTGCAGGAAGGGGAACGTGTCCAGCAATGCCATCCAACCCACATGGATCCCCTTCAGCAGTGCAAAGGTTATGCAGCAGCAGCTGAGCTTCACGCTGATGCTCATGACCGGTCAGTGGTGATGAGGACGTTTATTGCCTATTATGCACATGGCTACTACCAGGATGGCAATTTAGACTATAAACCCTTCAGGATGTTTGCTTGGTATTGAAACATAGGCCAGATATATGCCCGAGGTCCCTAAACTTTATTTGTGGTTTAAGAATGGGTTTTCCCCTTTTTTTCTGGCAGCAAAACGGGTGTTAAGATGTTCAAACACCAAACTGAATCCTTTTTACAAGGAATCATGTCTGCATTAACCACAACATTTGTGGTCCAGAATGCAAACACAACTCTCATATATGCATTGTCTTTGAAAAATGATTGGTCCATACCAGACGGCTTTCTTTTGAGCCTAGAGACTCTGCCGAACAGAAAGCCGTCTCTGGTTTGCACCAATCGGTTTCAAAGATGATGCATATATCATCAGTTTTTGTTTTGCATTCTGACCACAAGTATTGTGGTTAATGCAGACATGATTCCTTGTGTAATAAAGGACTTCGCTACACACTGCTTGGTCTCCGTCACTCTTTATTCTGGTTGACACTCGCACCCCGCTGGTCCCGACAGCGGACCAGCTGCTCCTCGCGCACGCCCCGCACGTGCTCTCTCGTCAGTCCTTTTGTCGGGGTCGCTGGCCCCCGAGATCCCTCCCTCGATAATGCTAACGGCCGGGCTAACATCATCACTGGCCCCCCCGCTGCTATGTGAACCGCTGCTGGGTTCCTCACCCATGGTGTGGGAGCCGTCGCTCGAGGATTCCCCTCCACCGCGGGTCCACGTAATAGGCATGGGTAGTTACCGAGTAGTATTCTGCCCCTCTTCACGCTACTACGATACCTCCCTTTCCTAATCGCACACCTGCAACCCACACGGAGCGAACGTACGCACACCCACACACACTCACGCAGCTCCGTGCACTCCAACTCCACACCGACTACTCACGTTATGATCGCGCACCTGTATCGCACACGGAGTGAACGCACGCGCACACACGCAGCTCCACACGCGACACACTGCTCAACGAGATCACACGAGACCACGATCAGCTATTAATGATTTATTGTCTGCTACCTGGGACTTTGTTGGTAAATCAGTATGTATCGACGAGGCTGGCCTATCCTACTACCCCTGGACCTATTCCCTATTTATCGGCTTACGATACCTTTTCACCTTGCTACTCACGGTTCGAAGTATTCGGCGTCCTGTGACTTTTCCTCGATGCTCGTCTAGACACGTCACGCGGACGTCCGGAGGGCAGCGCTGGGAGCTGACTTGAACGCGGGCCTCTTGAAGCAAAGTGGAGAGAGATCTCTCTACCTTGCTACGCTCCCTTTTATCCTAATTCCCGGACTCAGGCCCCTCCCCCCTTCCCACGTACCGGGTGCCTTTGATATGCTAATCGGATGTGCAGCAAGTGCGGCGTTACGCAAGTGCGGTGTTAATTCTAATTAATCCATTTCTCATGCATGGCGCCGTGCTCTTGCGCATCATGCAGCGGCGTCCATCCCCACGGCCTGCTAAACTATGCCGCCCCGTCCCTCCTCTGCCTGTCTCGTCGACCCGTGGGGGTGTGTGTGGGGAGATGCGTTTCAACCGCGGTGGCCGAATGCCCTTCGCCGCGACCATACCATCTTAAGGCCGGTCGCAGCGCCGCGGTGCAACGTAGCGTCGGGGGAGGTCGTCCAATTCCCTGGTCGCCGGAAACCGTGAAAGTTAATCCCGATAAGGGTTTCTCGGATAAAAACTGGTCGGTCAGGTGACCTCCCCTCGGAGCTCTATGGGGGGCGGGGAAATGCGTGCGGGTGTGTTCATGTGAGGTGAGGTGAGGGGGACGCGGGGTCGGCTCCGTCGCTTGGTGGTGGCGAGGTCGTAGATGGAGCGCCTGCTGAATGGCTTCGTGGCGGCGGCATCACATAGCCCCCCGAGGTGCCAGTCCCCGTCCCGGGTTTACTGGAGCACCTTGCTTGGGCCGCGCCCACGAGGAAACGTTGCGGGGTCCGGGGGATCCGTCCGGACCTTGTGGCTGGTCTCGGGGCGGGTGGTTCCATCCTCTGTAGCTCCTGCGGCGGCCTCCTCCTCCACTCCAGCGGCTCTCCCCGTCCTCCAGCACCTGTGGGCTGGGGCACAAACTCAGCAGCGGAAGGGTTTAGGGGCCGTCGTCCGCGCCGTCTCCTGACTGGATCGGGGCGTCTCGGGGGCCCGGCGGGGCCCATGTAGTGTGCGAGGCCCCCCAACACGAGGGGTGCGGGTACCCCGGGATTTCGGGGCCTTCAGGTGACGGGGTTCTCTCTCGCCGGGGCCGCTTTCCACGGTTTTAAGCGGCGGACGTTGACCACCGTCTCTCGACCCCTCTCCCCGCCATAAATTAGTACCGTCCAGGGGGAGATCTGCCGCACCACGGTCCAGGGTCCCCGCCAGTAGGTCGTCAGTTTCCCCACCTGCCCGGCCCCGACGCGAGGGGTGTGTAGCCATACCTTAGCGCCTGTCAGGAATAAGGGGGGTTCCATGCGGGGTCGGGTGCCCTGTTCCTGCCGCCGATGCGCGGCTTCCCCTTGCGGGTATGCTCGGCCTCGGGCTTCTCGCAGGGTCTCCAACAGGTGTTCCACGGGGCGGCTTCCCTCCTCCGGCTGGGGGGAAGGAACGCCGAATAGCAAATCTGCGGGTAAACGAGACTCACGGCCGAATATCATTAAAAACGGGGTTTGTCCCGTCGACGTGTGTACGGTGGTGGCGTAGGCGAAAAGGGCGTAGGGGAGGTGTTCGTCCCAATCCCGTTGATTTGCGGCCGCCATACGTTTGAGTTTCCCCGCTAGGGTCTGATTCATGCGCTCTACCATACCGTTCGCTTGGGGGTGGTACGCTGTGGTTCGGTCCTTCTGGATTCCGAATTCTCGGCACAGTGCCTGGAACAGCTCGGCCTCGAACTCGCTACCCTGGTCGGTGAGGACTCGTTCTGGGATCCCGTGCTTAAGTATGTAATGTTCCACGAATGCCTGGGCCACCACCAAGGCCGTTTTATCAGGGATGGCCACTGCCACGGGGTAGCGGGTGAAATACTCTACTGCGACTAGGATATACCGGTTGCCTCGATGGGATCGCGGGAATGGCCCCTGTAGGTCGATCTCGACCAGCTGATTTATGCGGCTGACGTGGAACAGCCTTAGGGGTACCTGGTATCGTGCCGGTTTCGGCCCGCACTGCTGACAGGCGCGGCAGCCCTGTACCCAGGCGACCACGTCTTGTGCCAATTTGGGCCAGAGATACTGGCGACGCAGGGTCTCTCGAGTGCGTCGTTCCCCGTCGTGGCCCCCGAGCGGGTGATCATGCACCAGCCGTAGCAGCTGGGGTCGTACCTGGGCAGGAACACAGATGCACCCCGGCTGGCCGGCCTCGGTTAACTGCCCGTACCAACCCGTTCTGCACACACAACCGGCCATACAAACCGCTCCAGGGTCCTGGTAGGGCACTCTATTCCTCCCGTAGTGCCGCCTCCACTGCCGCCAGATCCGGATCCCGCTGCTGGGTCTGTCTCAGCTGCTCGTCGTTCAGGCCCGGGAAGGCGCAGCTGACGTCCTCCTGGATCTGTCCGATCGGGGCGGGGTGATCCGCCGGGTCCCGAGCCGTGGGTCCCGCGTTTGCCGGGCGGTCGACGGGATCCTCGGTGCCACCTGTGAGGGTCTCTGTGGCGCACACTGCACTCTCTCTCGCTGGGGGGGGGGGTCAGCGGCCGCAGCCTTTCGGGGGTCCGTTGCCTGCCGGCAGCGTCCCCCCGTGAAACACGGGCAGGCCTCCTCCGCCCTTGTCTCGGCGTACACCGTGGGCCGTCTCGACAAGGCGTCCGCGTTTGCATGCGTCCGGCCAGCCCGATACTCTATTTGCAGGTTGTACTCCTGCAACTGCGCCAACCACCGGGCCATCTGCCCCCGCGGCTCCTTGAATGTAAGAAGAAACTGCAGAGCATAATGGTCAGTGCGTACGCGACATTTCCTGCCGTACAAATACGGCCGGAACTGCTTACATGCGAAAATCACGGTGTACAACTCTTGGCGGGTCACGCAATAGTTCAGCTCGGCCCCACTCAAGGTCCGGCTGGCGTACGCGATGACCCGTTCTGACCACAAGTATTGTGGTTAATGCAGACATGATTCCTTGTGTAATAAAGGACTTCGCTACACACTGCTTGGTCTCCGTCACTCTTTATTCTGGTTGACACTCGCACCCCGCTGGTCCCGACAGCGGACCAGCTGCTCCTCGCGCACGCCCCGCACGTGCTCTCTCGTCAGTCCTTTTGTCGGGGTCGCTGGCCCCCGAGATCCCTCCCTCGATAATGCTAACGGCCGGGCTAACATCATCACTGGCCCCCCCGCTGCTATGTGAACCGCTGCTGGGTTCCTCACCCATGGTGTGGGAGCCGTCGCTCGAGGATTCCCCTCCACCGCGGGTCCACGTAATAGGCATGGGTAGTTACCGAGTAGTATTCTGCCCCTCTTCACGCTACTACGATACCTCCCTTTCCTAATCGCACACCTGCAACCCACACGGAGCGAACGTACGCACACCCACACACACTCACGCAGCTCCGTGCACTCCAACTCCACACCGACTACTCACGTTATGATCGCGCACCTGTATCGCACACGGAGTGAACGCACGCGCACACACGCAGCTCCACACGCGACACACTGCTCAACGAGATCACACGAGACCACGATCAGCTATTAATGATTTATTGTCTGCTACCTGGGACTTTGTTGGTAAATCAGTATGTATCGACGAGGCTGGCCTATCCTACTACCCCTGGACCTATTCCCTATTTATCGGCTTACGATACCTTTTCACCTTGCTACTCACGGTTCGAAGTATTCGGCGTCCTGTGACTTTTCCTCGATGCTCGTCTAGACACGTCACGCGGACGTCCGGAGGGCAGCGCTGGGAGCTGACTTGAACGCGGGCCTCTTGAAGCAAAGTGGAGAGAGATCTCTCTACCTTGCTACGCTCCCTTTTATCCTAATTCCCGGACTCAGGCCCCTCCCCCCTTCCCACGTACCGGGTGCCTTTGATATGCTAATCGGATGTGCAGCAAGTGCGGCGTTACGCAAGTGCGGTGTTAATTCTAATTAATCCATTTCTCATGCATGGCGCCGTGCTCTTGCGCATCATGCAGCGGCGTCCATCCCCACGGCCTGCTAAACTATGCCGCCCCGTCCCTCCTCTGCCTGTCTCGTCGACCCGTGGGGGTGTGTGTGGGGAGATGCGTTTCAACCGCGGTGGCCGAATGCCCTTCGCCGCGACCATACCATCTTAAGGCCGGTCGCAGCGCCGCGGTGCAACGTAGCGTCGGGGGAGGTCGTCCAATTCCCTGGTCGCCGGAAACCGTGAAAGTTAATCCCGATAAGGGTTTCTCGGATAAAAACTGGTCGGTCAGGTGACCTCCCCTCGGAGCTCTATGGGGGGCGGGGAAATGCGTGCGGGTGTGTTCATGTGAGGTGAGGTGAGGGGGACGCGGGGTCGGCTCCGTCGCTTGGTGGTGGCGAGGTCGTAGATGGAGCGCCTGCTGAATGGCTTCGTGGCGGCGGCATCACATAGCCCCCCGAGGTGCCAGTCCCCGTCCCGGGTTTACTGGAGCACCTTGCTTGGGCCGCGCCCACGAGGAAACGTTGCGGGGTCCGGGGGATCCGTCCGGACCTTGTGGCTGGTCTCGGGGCGGGTGGTTCCATCCTCTGTAGCTCCTGCGGCGGCCTCCTCCTCCACTCCAGCGGCTCTCCCCGTCCTCCAGCACCTGTGGGCTGGGGCACAAACTCAGCAGCGGAAGGGTTTAGGGGCCGTCGTCCGCGCCGTCTCCTGACTGGATCGGGGCGTCTCGGGGGCCCGGCGGGGCCCATGTAGTGTGCGAGGCCCCCCAACACGAGGGGTGCGGGTACCCCGGGATTTCGGGGCCTTCAGGTGACGGGGTTCTCTCTCGCCGGGGCCGCTTTCCACGGTTTTAAGCGGCGGACGTTGACCACCGTCTCTCGACCCCTCTCCCCGCCATAAATTAGTACCGTCCAGGGGGAGATCTGCCGCACCACGGTCCAGGGTCCCCGCCAGTAGGTCGTCAGTTTCCCCACCTGCCCGGCCCCGACGCGAGGGGTGTGTAGCCATACCTTAGCGCCTGTCAGGAATAAGGGGGGTTCCATGCGGGGTCGGGTGCCCTGTTCCTGCCGCCGATGCGCGGCTTCCCCTTGCGGGTATGCTCGGCCTCGGGCTTCTCGCAGGGTCTCCAACAGGTGTTCCACGGGGCGGCTTCCCTCCTCCGGCTGGGGGGAAGGAACGCCGAATAGCAAATCTGCGGGTAAACGAGACTCACGGCCGAATATCATTAAAAACGGGGTTTGTCCCGTCGACGTGTGTACGGTGGTGGCGTAGGCGAAAAGGGCGTAGGGGAGGTGTTCGTCCCAATCCCGTTGATTTGCGGCCGCCATACGTTTGAGTTTCCCCGCTAGGGTCTGATTCATGCGCTCTACCATACCGTTCGCTTGGGGGTGGTACGCTGTGGTTCGGTCCTTCTGGATTCCGAATTCTCGGCACAGTGCCTGGAACAGCTCGGCCTCGAACTCGCTACCCTGGTCGGTGAGGACTCGTTCTGGGATCCCGTGCTTAAGTATGTAATGTTCCACGAATGCCTGGGCCACCACCAAGGCCGTTTTATCAGGGATGGCCACTGCCACGGGGTAGCGGGTGAAATACTCTACTGCGACTAGGATATACCGGTTGCCTCGATGGGATCGCGGGAATGGCCCCTGTAGGTCGATCTCGACCAGCTGATTTATGCGGCTGACGTGGAACAGCCTTAGGGGTACCTGGTATCGTGCCGGTTTCGGCCCGCACTGCTGACAGGCGCGGCAGCCCTGTACCCAGGCGACCACGTCTTGTGCCAATTTGGGCCAGAGATACTGGCGACGCAGGGTCTCTCGAGTGCGTCGTTCCCCGTCGTGGCCCCCGAGCGGGTGATCATGCACCAGCCGTAGCAGCTGGGGTCGTACCTGGGCAGGAACACAGATGCACCCCGGCTGGCCGGCCTCGGTTAACTGCCCGTACCAACCCGTTCTGCACACACAACCGGCCATACAAACCGCTCCAGGGTCCTGGTAGGGCACTCTATTCCTCCCGTAGTGCCGCCTCCACTGCCGCCAGATCCGGATCCCGCTGCTGGGTCTGTCTCAGCTGCTCGTCGTTCAGGCCCGGGAAGGCGCAGCTGACGTCCTCCTGGATCTGTCCGATCGGGGCGGGGTGATCCGCCGGGTCCCGAGCCGTGGGTCCCGCGTTTGCCGGGCGGTCGACGGGATCCTCGGTGCCACCTGTGAGGGTCTCTGTGGCGCACACTGCACTCTCTCTCGCTGGGGGGGGGGGTCAGCGGCCGCAGCCTTTCGGGGGTCCGTTGCCTGCCGGCAGCGTCCCCCCGTGAAACACGGGCAGGCCTCCTCCGCCCTTGTCTCGGCGTACACCGTGGGCCGTCTCGACAAGGCGTCCGCGTTTGCATGCGTCCGGCCAGCCCGATACTCTATTTGCAGGTTGTACTCCTGCAACTGCGCCAACCACCGGGCCATCTGCCCCCGCGGCTCCTTGAATGTAAGAAGAAACTGCAGAGCATAATGGTCAGTGCGTACGCGACATTTCCTGCCGTACAAATACGGCCGGAACTGCTTACATGCGAAAATCACGGTGTACAACTCTTGGCGGGTCACGCAATAGTTCAGCTCGGCCCCACTCAAGGTCCGGCTGGCGTACGCGATGACCCGTTCCGTCCCATCCTGTACCTGTGTAGTAACGCTTACGACTCGTTGACACCGGAGTTGGAGGCACACTTGTTTATTTGAATACCAACTTTGTGACATACACAATTGAGGGGGTATCGGCCCCCTCACCCGTCTATCTGAGGACACACCTCTAGGCTAACCTTAGCCTGCCTCCGAGTCCTCCACTAATGGGCTAGGGGAGGCTATCTTGGCCCGACACTGGTCAGTCGGGCCCGGTACCCAGAGTCCAGACCAGCACTGGCTCTGGCTCTGGTACCACGCCACTGGCTCGAGCCTGCGCGGTCCTGATAAGGACGGCGTACCAGGGGGAGTCCAGGGCTCTATCTCAGACGTCTTCCTCCTCCTCTTCTTTAGCTAAACATCACTCTCGAGCCTCCCGATACATTCCCCTTTTATACACCCCCCTCCCTGAGGGGTGGGGCCCCGGGGGATCGTAACGTCCGAAGCGCGGACGTCGTAGAGGGCACCTGCCCGTGCACTGACGTAGCCCCGCCCACTGTGCTTGTTTACCATAGGCTGCCATGCATAACGGGCTCTCTGTAACAGCCCTACATCACTCCCCCCCACATAGCATGCAGCCGTCCCGGCTGCCAACATACAAAAATTTGACAATAAAGGTGCCTTCACCCACTCACGTGTGCCTCACTATTTTTGGAACCATAACAGGAACCAGAACAAGACACAACAACAAGATGAGAAACAACCCGTCGCACCCCCCCGAATAAATACGAATTCCGTAAAAAAAACAGCTTATATACAACCAGCAGGGAACCCACCCCGCACACACAACAAACGGTGAACCCAACATATGTACATCCGAGGAGCGGGAAACACACCATCCACACAACACCCAATAAACACAACAGCTATGTACACATTTTCCGGCCTCACAACAGTTTGCGCATTTTAGCGCGCGTCCTTGCAGCGGGCCCCTCACACGGGGTAACCCCGCGTGGCGGACCATCAGGTGGCGACTGTCCGTCTTGAGGTGAGCATTCCTCTGACTCCGCGTGACCCTCGGCATCCGCAGGAGGGGTGATCGGGCGTGAGCCCGTCACTCCTGATGCTCCTGAAGGTGGCACAGCCGGCAAGGCATTAGGTGAGAGCGACGGAGACGGACCCAGCAAGTCGGCCGACCCCCCACATGTTTGGCCACGCGCGTGTGAAGTGGGGTTGTGTACCGCAGTGAAGGGTTTTAATCTGGAGGGGTGCACGAACCATCGCCGCTTCCCCCACTTGATGCGCACGCACTGCGGACGTAACACCTCCACCACTTCCACAGGGCCCCGCCACGGGCGCACCAGTTTAGAGGAGGTTGCCAGTGGCACCTGGGGGCAGTGCAACCATGCCTTGTCCCCCGGCTTCCACTGCAGCATGTGCGCTCGACTCAATCTGAGGCGCTCATTTGCCTTCTGACGGAGGTCAGAGTTTTGCATTGCAGCATCCCGTGCCTCAGTCAATTTGTCCAGATTAAATTTAACGTGGTCAGCCAGATTAGTTTTTCCCTGCGGCACAGGGATCCGCAACTGGGCACGAACAGGCGGGTCTGGTTCTCGGCCGTACATGAGGTAAAAGGGAGAAAACCCCGTAGCCGCATGGGGTGCCATCCGGTACGCCGCCAAGACCCCCTGAATTTGTAGGTCCCAATCCGTTTGCGAGTCCGAAACTTGTTGTGATAACATGGACGAGATCGTGCGATGCAAACGTTCGACCATCCCGTCAGTTTGTGGGTGATATGGGGAGGTCCGAATTTTCTTTGTGCCCAGGAGATCGCAGACTTGTCTGAGTAGTTTACCGGAAAAATTTCTGCCCTGGTCGGTCAGCAGCCTCTCCGGAGCACCTTTGTCCAGGACATAACCCTGAACAAAGGCCTCCACGATGGCTGCTGCCGACTGGTTGGCCAGAGGCCAGGCCATAGGCCAGCGTGTAAAATACTCGACACCCGTCAACAAATATCTATTCCCTCTGGGGGTGGCGGGGAATGGTCCCAAAATGTCCAGAGCGACCAGCTCGTTTATCCTGGACACTTTGATCGATTGCAAGGGCGGGTTAGACTCCCGTGCCGGCGGTTTGCGTTGTGCACATTGAGGGCACGATCCCAACAAATCCCCAACATCCCTCGTCATGCCAGGCCAGTAAAAATCAAGTTGCAGCAAGGCGAGAGTCTTTTGGGTCCCCAGGTGTAGGAGGCGCTCATGAGCGGCCCATACCACCCTACCCCGCAACCCAGTAGGGACAACCAGCCGATGTCGACGTGACTTCCCGTCCCAATGCATTAGCAGACCTTGGCACATTTCCCATGCGTCGGAAGCACCTCTTTTTCCCCCCGCCGCACCGCCAACGCGACGTCGCCACCCGAGGAGGGAGACATCCTCCATCTGGAGGCGCCCCCATTCAATGACGGGCAACCCCAACAGGGAATCTTTGCCCTGTTGTTCGATCGAATTAGGAACCATTGCATCGTCGTCGTTGGCGGCCGCCAAGACAGGTACCGATGTGTCCCCTGGAGGCCTGCAACGTCCAGACCCCAGGAGGCATGCACACTCGGAGGTGGTTGGCAAGCGTGACAGAGCGTCCGCGTTGGTGTGGCGAACGCCCTTACGGTATGTGGTTTGGAAATCGTAATCCTGGAGGACCTCCAACCATCGGGACAATTGTCCCGATGGCTGTTGAACCCTCAGGGCGTACTGCAGTGCCGCATGATCTGTGCGGACGGTGAAATGCCGACCGTACAGATATGGGCGATACTGTTGGACGAAATGGACAATTGCCAACAGTTCCCTACGGGTGACACAATACCGTTGCTCCGCTGGAGACAACACCCGACTGCCGTACGCAACCACACGTTCCACGCCGTCAACCACCTGGGAGAGCACGCCCCCAATACCCGTGTTGCTCGCATCGGTGTCGAGCAAGAACGGTTTTGAAAAATCAGGGTAAATCAGGGGAGGAGCGTTTACCAAAGCGTCCCGAAGGGAGCAAAAAGCAGCTTCCTCCTCCTGACCCCAGCAGAACCGAACCCCTTTAGATGTCAAAGCATGTAGGGGTTTGGCGATAGTCGCAAAATTAGCGACGAAGCGTCTATAATACGACGCAAACCCAATAAAACTCCTAACCTCTCCCACTGAGGTGGGAGTCGGCCAGGAGCTAACACACTGCGTTTTGGCGGGATCGGTAGAAATACCTGAGCGCCCCACGATGTGCCCCAAATAACGCACCGACTCGCGTAACAAATGGCATTTTTGGGGCTTAAATTTCAAATTAGCAGCCCGCATCTTTAGGAAAACTGCCCGCAACCTCTGGAGATGTTCCTCAAAAGTTTTGCCAAAGACAATGACGTCATCCAAATAAATCAGGCACGATTCCCATTGCAATCCAGCCAAAACCAATTCCATCAACCGCTGGAAAGTTGCCGGCGCTGAGTGTAAGCCCATCGGCAACCGGTTGAATTGAAACAGGCCGTGCGGAGTACGGAAAGCAGTTTTAGGCTTTGAATCATCGTCCAGAGGAAGCTGCCAGAATCCCGAAAGTAAGTCCAATGTGGAGAAGAATCGCGCTCCCGCCAAGGCGTCAAGCGATTCGTCCATCCGTGGGAGCGGGTATGCGTCGGCAACCGTAATTTTATTAAGGCGCCGAAAGTCAACGCAAAACCGCAACGAACCGTCCTGCTTCTTAACCAGGACGATCGGCGCTCCCCAAGGGCTGTTGGAGGGAGAAATGATGTCGGCGGCTAGCATGTCATCAACAGCCGATTTGACATGGTCCTTTTCGGCGGGACTCAACCGAAAAGGATTCTGGCGTATTGGCGCGCTGTCACCCGTATCAATATGGTGACGCAGCAGATGAGTGCAGCCCAAATCGTATTTATCCCGACTGAAAACGTCGGAAAATTCCCTCAGTAGTGTCTTAAGACGTTGGCGCTCTAAATTTGACAGGTCCGTCGATCCCGCGCAAAGCGCCTCGAGCCACCCTTCATCGCTGTCCGAATGTGGTCGCGGTGCAGGGACAGCGCCGACATGACTCGCGACGGGTTCCTCACAGGGCACCGGCGTTGCGTGAGCAAGCACGGTCCCCTGTGGGACCACCACCGTCTGCGAGCCCACATTGAGGACCGCAATGAAGGGTTCTCCTTCCCCTCTCACTATGGTCTGGGCCGGGAGTAAATTAGGTCCACTGACCCCGGCCCTAGACGGTCCCAGCAGAACCCCTTGAGCCCCAATGCCCTTAGCGAAGGGCCGCCGAAGTTTCAAAGGAATTAACATTTGCGCCCCCGGAGGAACGCGCACCGTTCTATCTACGAACGCCGGCACCGTCGCGAACGCCATCCGGCTCGTAGCGGGGGATGGCAGAAACGCCATGCGTCGGCCCGATGGGAGCTCAATGCATCCCTGGTCGATTAATATCCTAATCGGCATTTTGGCCAGGAAATCCGTCCCCAGCAGGCACGGAACCGCCAGCGAGGAGGAAACAAAAATCGGCCCAGATAATTTAATATCCCCGACACAAATCTGGGCTCGAATTTGTCCGATGATGCCAAGTGAACCCCCGTTAGCAGCAAAGAATGGTACATTAACAGGCATCAAAGGACGGCTCTGGGCAGGGAGAATGTTATAAATCAACTCCGAAATAATGGTCGCCGATGCCCCTGTATCGACCAGGATGCGCACCTCGACCCCATCGATGTGACCCACAACGGCCGACGACCCCGATGACGCGGCTACAACCCGATGGGCCAACACGGACCACTGGCTGGGTTCAATGTGAGTACCCAGAGCGGTGCGTGTTGGTGCCATGGTACGCGATATTTGCCCCCCCTTCGCTGCGGTGTTCGAGTGTGTGACGGGCGTGTGCGTGGGCCAAACATGAGGGGTGCCGCGACTCGCCGGATTATGATGGTGGAGCTTGTGACGAGGGCCGGCGTCCCGTTGAGGTGTCGTCCCGCGCTGCCGAGGAGAGCGGCACCCCGAGGCGACGTGGCCCCGGATGCCGCAGTTATAACAGCGTGGAAGCGCTGGTGGCGACGATGGACGTTGTAGACGGCTTGAACCGGCCCGGTCCTCCCGCGCTCCCGCTCCGTGCTGCCGTCGATGGTTGATGGCGCAAACCTCTTCCGCCGGGAGGGTGGCCGCAGCGACGGCGCGCCCGCTCGCCGCCTTGCTGGCCTTCCGTCGTTGAGAGGACAGGTTTGCGTGGAGGAGACGGGCCGCTTGGAGGGAGCACATTTCTGCATCGTCCTGTGCGACAATGACGATGTCTAAGTCGTCCGCCAGCAAAAGTATCTTTTCTGTCACCATGGCGTCGATCCCCTCGTCGTCCATTCGTGGAAAGGCTTCCTTTGCCAGCGCCAGGAGGCTTGTACGGTACGCCAGGGGCGACTCCTTCGTCCCCCGCTGGCGATCGTAAAAGAGTTGACGACAGTCCGATGGTGGCCCATACACAGCGGACAGCACTTGCATCGCCTTCCGCAGCGTGGAACGCCTCTCCTTCGTTGCCGATGTTAGTGTGGCGAGGGCGTCGCTGTCGAGGAGTGCTGGCAGTGCTCGGAGAGCCTCGGCGTCTGTCCACTGTGCCATCTCCTGGTGAGCGAGGAAGCGCCGCTGGAAGCCGCCCCAGTCGCCCTCCTCGCCCACAAATTCTTTGAGCGGCGGCAGTCGCTGATGTAAGGCAGCGGCTGCAGAGGACGATCGCGCTCCCTCGTCTCCCTCACTCGACTCAGCGTCGGCCCGAAGCAGCGATGGCATCGCCGGTCGCACCCGTGGTGACGCGGCAGGCACTGTACTCCCGCCGTTGGACGCGATGCTTAGAGCGGCCACGCCCTCAACAGCAGCTGCGGCGATGGCGGGAGTTGCAAAATGTTGCTCCGTTGAAATGGCGGGAAGGCGCTGTGGTCGTTGGCTGCTGTCGCCTCGTGGCGGTCCCGCAGCCCCCAGCCGCGTGATGTTGTCGAGCATGGCGGCTGCGGCGTACAGCAGCTCGGCCAGCTTCGCGTGCGCCTGCCTCAGCCCCTCCGTCGACGGCTCCCCTTCCTCCAGCTGCTGTGGCGTGGATGCACCCAGCCCCGGCTGCTCGATGGCATCTTCAGCCATCTCGGGCCCTCCAACTGCAGCGGTGTCCTCCGCCCCTGGTACTCCGACTCGAGTCGTCCGGCGTGTATCCATGTTCGTACTTTGTTTCACTTCTGACGCCAGATGTAGTAACGCTTACGACTCGTTGACACCGGAGTTGGAGGCACACTTGTTTATTTGAATACCAACTTTGTGACATACACAATTGAGGGGGTATCGGCCCCCTCACCCGTCTATCTGAGGACACACCTCTAGGCTAACCTTAGCCTGCCTCCGAGTCCTCCACTAATGGGCTAGGGGAGGCTATCTTGGCCCGACACTGGTCAGTCGGGCCCGGTACCCAGAGTCCAGACCAGCACTGGCTCTGGCTCTGGTACCACGCCACTGGCTCGAGCCTGCGCGGTCCTGATAAGGACGGCGTACCAGGGGGAGTCCAGGGCTCTATCTCAGACGTCTTCCTCCTCCTCTTCTTTAGCTAAACATCACTCTCGAGCCTCCCGATACATTCCCCTTTTATACACCCCCCTCCCTGAGGGGTGGGGCCCCGGGGGATCGTAACGTCCGAAGCGCGGACGTCGTAGAGGGCACCTGCCCGTGCACTGACGTAGCCCCGCCCACTGTGCTTGTTTACCATAGGCTGCCATGCATAACGGGCTCTCTGTAACAGCCCTACACCTGTGACAACACCGCGCCCAGCCCGCTGCTGCAAGAGTCGGTGTCCAGAATAAAATCGGTGGTAAAATCGGGGAAAGCGAGGGTTGGGGCGTGGGTGAGGTGGTCTTTGAGAGTGGTGAAGGCCGTCTGGCAGGCCCCCGTCCACTGATAGGGGTGCTTAGGGGAAGTGAGTTGGGTGAGGGGGCGTGCAATCTCGCTGAATCCCTTTACAAATCGACGATAATAGGTGGCGAGCCCCAAAAATGATTTGATCTCCGTCAGATTCCTTGGCCGTGGCCACTCCACTACGGCGCGTACCTTCTCCGGATCGGTGCGCACGCCTGCCTCGCTGACGCGATGCCCGAGGTACCCCACCTCGCGTTGTGCGATGTAACACTTACGTGGCTTGAGCTTGAGATGAGCCGCTCGCAGTCGCTGGAATACCTCTCGTAACCTGGACCAATGCTCAGACAAAGATCTACTGAACACTATCACATCGTCCAAGTAAATCAGGCACTGTTCCCATTGCAAGCCCCGCATCACCAACTCCATCAGCCGCTGGAACGTCGCGGGCGCATTGGTGAGTCCGAACGGGAGTACTCGAAACTCGAATAGTCCCATCTGGGTGGTGAATGCGGTTTTCGGCTGATCCTCCTCCGCCATCTCCACCTGCCAGTACCCGGACGCGAGATCGAGGGTGGAAAAATATCGCGCTCCGGCGAGGCTGTCGAAGGTGTCGTCGATGCAGGGTATGGGGAAGGCGTCGCCGAGCGTAACTGCGTTCAGTTTACGGTAATCGATGCAGAACCGGGTTGACCCATCCTTTTTCGTTACTAGTACCACTGGGGCTGACCAGGGGCTCGCCGAGGGCTGAATTATGTTATCGCGAAGCATGTCCCCAACTGCCTCTTTGATCTGGGTGCGTTCGGGTGCGCCCACTCGGTATACAGGGAGTTTGATGGGTCGGGCTGCACCGGTGTCAATTTGGTGCTTAACAAGGTCGGTCCGACCCACGTCCGAGTCGTGTTTACTGAATACGTCGGCATACTCCAGTAGTAACTCGCGTAGCCGATCGGCCTCTCCTTTAGGTAGATCCGCCCATGGTACATGTAACGCGTCGAGCAGGGGAACGACCTCGGCTCGGGGAGTCGGGCCGACTCGCCAGGCCAGGTCCTGGTCACCCTCAGGACGACCGGGGTCCTCAGCCCAGAGTGCGAACACCGAGTCGTTAGAGTGGCGTGCGTGCAGGGGGTGTACGGTGGCTATCGGGGTGCGCCGTCGTAGTATCGCTGGGGTGCTGTGGGGGTTAAACATCCGCATAAACAATCGGTCCCCATCTGCGTTTACCAACGTGGCAGACCCCACGACCCCATACCGTTTGGCCAACTCCGGGTGAGGAGTTAGCATTACCTCCCCTGATGGTCGGAGCTCGGGGTCGGTGGGGGATGTTGCTACCGGCACCAGCATCTCAGTGAGCGGCCCGATGGTGACTGCCTTCGCCAGGATAGCGGCCACAGGTGCGAAGCGGGGGTGCGTCGGTTCTCGTCCCAGGAACGGTATCCATTCGCCGTTGCTCTCCATGGTGGCGCATCGCTGGCGGGGTTGCACGTTGAGTCCCAGCTGTTCTAGGAGGTCGGTACCTGCGATACACTCGTGACACAGCGCACTCGACACGTAGAACTCCTGGGTGCACACCTGACTGCCTATGCGGACCTCTAGGGTGGCTCTCCCCAGCAACCCCATTCTGGCTCCGCTCGCCGTGTGCAGCGCGCGGTCCGGTGCCTGCAGGTGACGCACGTCGACCCCGATCGCGCTGCAGTGCGCTGCGTTCACGAGCGAGGCCACCGCCCCCGTGTCCAGCAGGATTCGGGTATGCATTCCGTTCACATCCCCTTCCACCAGCGACGTGGCCCCCGTGATCCCCGCCACCAGCTCCCGTAGCCAGTCGCCAGGAGTCACCGTTTCCGTGGGCGTTGTTGCTGGAACCTGCGTGGAGATCACTCGCTCGCCATTATTCTCATTATCGTCTATTTGTATCGGGACCGCGTCGATTGCACCCCTAGTTGGTCCACGCTCTAGGGGGCGTTGGAGTTTAACCCCCGCGTCTGCCTAGCTCGGGTGATTTCAGGACAGTCTCTCACTAGATGCCCTCGGCGATCGCACATATAACATGTCCGGGGAGGGAGGGCGGCTCCGTAGTGGGCCCCCTGCCCACTCCCTCCCCCCCCATTACGCCGCTGTCCACCCTCCGCCTCTAGTCGGGCTACCCTTCCAGATTACCCTCCTACCGTGGCGCGTAGGTCCCCCATTTCGGATCGGATGGTCTCAACGGAGGATTGCAGTTTAGTCATATTGTTATTCGTTTCCTCGCGTACTTGGGTTAGCTTACCGTCCATTTGGTCTACCCGGCCAGCAATATCTCCCATGCCGGTCTGTAACCCGGCTACCCACCCCGGGGTTGTCTCGCTGGGTCTCTGGGGCTCCCTTGCCCGTCCCCTTACTGCGATGGCGAGCTCTTCCTCCTCGTCGGAGAGTAGGCTCGCTACGGCGCACTCTCGTCCCCTCCCTCGAGGCTGCGCGCGCTCACCCGAGAGTTTATCGCATTTGCACGCGCGCTTGACGAGGGTGTCAAAGGAGAGGCGTGCACCGTCGACATTTTGCTGCCACCACGGGGTTTGTGCCAAATATCGCTGGACCTTCCCGGCGGCGAGGCCCTCAATTATTTTTGACTCGTACTCCGGGTACGCGAGCTGGGTCAGCGTGCGTACGTCCTCGGCGTAATCTCGCAAATCCTCGCCGGGTTGGCGGCGGCGTGCCTCTAAGGCCGCCTGCGCCTCCTCCTCGTCATACGTGCCGAAGCGCTCTTCGAGTTGGCACATTAGTTCCTCCCACTGTGTTTGTGCGCTTGCGGGCAAAGCTTCCACAAAGTCAGCTGCCCGCCCATCTAAATGTAGCTCTAACTGCTGCAACGCCTCCTCATCTGACCACCCATTAACCTTTTTAGCCCCCCTGATGCTGTGGGCAAACGATTTCCATGATGGAATTCCTTTGCCCGTAAATGTGCATTTGATTTTAATCTGGGTTGGGGGGCCTCTTTCCCTTGGGGGTGCGGGGGGTCGTCCCGTTTCTGACACCAATTTGTCGGGGTCGCTGGCCCCCGAGATCCCTCCCTCGATAATGCTAACAGCCAGGCTAACATCATCACTGGCCCCCCCGCTGCTATGTGAACCGCTGCTGGGTTCCTCACCCATGGTGTGGGAGCCGTCGCTCGAGGATTCCCCTCCACCGCGGGTCCGCGCAATAGGCATGGGTAGTTACCGAGTAGTATTCTGCCCCTCTTCACGCTACTACGATACCTCCCTTTCCTAATCGCACACCTGCAACCCACACGGAGCGAACGTACGCACACCCACACACACTCACGCAGCTCCGTGCACTCCAACTCCACACCGACTACTCACGTTATGATCGCGCACCTGTATCGCACACGGAGTGAACGCACGCGCACACACGCAGCTCCACACGCGACACACTGCTCAACGAGATCACACGAGACCACGATCAGCTATTAATGATTTATTGTCTGCTACCTGGGACTTTGTTGGTAAATCAGTACGTATCGACGAGGCTGGCCTATCCTACTACCCCTGGACCTATTCCCTATTTATCGGCTTACGATACCCTTTCACCTTGCTACTCACGGTTCGAAGTATTCGGCGTCCTGTGACTTTTCCTCGATGCTCGTCTGGACACGTCACGCGGACGTCCGGAGGGCAGAGCTGGGAGCTGACTTGAACGCGGGCCTCTTGAAGCGAAGTGGAGAGAGATCTCTCTACCTTGCTACGCTCCCTTTTATCCTAATTCCCGGACTCAGGCCCCTCCCCCCTTCCCACGTACCGGGTGCCTTTGATATGCTAATTGGATGTGCCGCAAGTGCGGCGTTACAAAAGTGCGGCGTTAATTCTAATTAATCCCTTTCTCATGCATGGCGCCGTGCTCTTGCGCATCATGCAGCGGCGTCCATCCCCACGGCCTGCTAAACTATGCCGCCCCGTCCCTCCTCTGCCTGTCTCGTCGACCCGTGGGGGTGTGTGTGGGGGGATGCGTTTTAACCGCGGTGGCCGATTGCCCTTCGCCGCGACCATACCATCTTAAGGCCGGTCGCAGCGCCGCGGTGCAACGTAGCATCGGGGGAGGTCGTCCAATTCCCTGGTCGCCGGAAACCGTGAAAGTTAATCCCGATAAGGGTTTCTCGGATAAAAACCGGTCGGTCAGGTGACCTCCCCTCGGAGCTCTATGGGGGGGGGGAAATGCGTGCGGGTGTGTTCAGTTCATGTGAGGTGAGGTGAGGGGGACGCGGGGTCGGCTCCGTCGCTTGGTGGTGGCGAGGTCGTAGATGGGGCGCCTGCTGAACGGCTTCGTGGCGGCGGCATCACACTTTCGCTTCCTCCGCTCTGCACACCGCTGGCTGACGGTGTGCCGAAGCTCCTCCAGCCACGTGGCTGATGGCGCGGATTCCCTCCGGCCACTCAACGTGGTCCAGCTTCGTGACTCTCCCAACTGACCCGGAGCCCTCCTGGGCTCCCCCCTATATCCCCTTCACCACGTAATCCTGTCTCCTCCCTCTCACCACGCCCTTCCGAACCTTCCAGATCCGGCCTCCCCATAGCGCCTTGCTGGCTCCGCCTTTAGGTTCCACCCCCACTCACCTTGCTTCCGATTGGACCCGAGGTGAGCGGCGGACCTTCACATACGCCCCCATACTGGGCTCCGTCCCCAATATGATTGGCCCAGAGCCCAGCAGCGAACCCCGCTTACGCTCGCATTACACTTATAATAGGTTTCGGTTTGGTGTTTTAACACCTGTTGCCAGAAAAAAGAAAAACCTATTCTCATATTTTGGTACTGGCAAAGGAGGTCCCATGGTTTATCTTAGATTCTTCCACAAGCAGTGACTTGACGCAACCACTTTCCTGGATGCGCTTTTAGTCTGCACTCGGCCTTGGCAATTGTATTTTTTGAAGTTGTCTAATTGTTTTTTTATGAAGACGACGTCCTTTGCTTCTTCATAGATTCCTTGCGACCTTGACCAACAATGGCGATCAAGTCCTCTACTGTCATGCAGGCTTCTACAGAAAACACCTTCCTCTTCTCGGTCCAGGTTTTTGTCTTCTGCCAGCTGAAGATTGCAGATGTTGCTACATCTCCAACGGCTGTCAATAAAGCTTGCACCTGCAGCCCCTCGGCTGCATACAGGTTGGTCTGCTTCCTTGCATTGCCCAGCAATTTGTTTTTCAGTGTCTTCCACCCAATAGCTCAATCCATGCCTTGCATGTGGACTACACCATATTGCTTG
This sequence comes from Lampetra fluviatilis, assembly GCF_964198595.1. Lineage (NCBI taxonomy): Eukaryota > Metazoa > Chordata > Hyperoartia > Petromyzontiformes > Petromyzontidae > Lampetra > Lampetra fluviatilis. Next base: position 1,425,598 of record NC_136346.1, on the reverse strand, counting down.
TATGTGCTCGACAAAGATCCCTGAGACCTGACTTCGGTTTCTAGCTGCAACTGGTATTACAACATTGCCTGTGCAGTCCCACGGTTCTGCTCTTGTTTATATGTATTCAGGTGGTTATTGGTCTGAGCCTGCACTTGTCTTGAGTTTAGCAAGTCTAGAAGCCTGCATACGACGTACGAAATTCGCTTGAGCTCATTTTGAGAAATCTGTACTATGAGCCTGGTAGCCAGTGTTCAAATCTCACTCGTGGCTAATGTCAAGAGCATCAACTGAGCTTCACCTTCGTAGATTTTTCTCAAGCTGATCACCAGGGCTGGTGTGTAACACGACATTGGAAGTGGTGCTGGCCACAGACTGCCCCTTGATGCTACAAATACTTGCAGTACTTTTCCTATAAGGCTCTGACTACAGGTCGGGTGCCATCATACTGTTAAACAAAACTACGCCCAGAGTTGTATTCCTGGTCACTGCTCCCATCGAGTGGTATTGTCACCATAAGTCTGGTCGAGTGTGGTGCTGGCCAAATGGTACACCACTGTACGTTGCTTGCCCTAAACGGGTGCTCAATCGGCACTTTTCTCAATGTGAGTATTGCCTGTGAAACTACAGACGACGTTTGTGTGCAATGCAGGTGGGTCTCTGCTGATGGCTCGGACTCGGTGTGCAGCTGCTGCGAGTCCACGTGCCCCAGTGGAAGAAGGCGCAGGAATGTGGCAGCAGTGACCTGAATACAACTGTCGTAATCAGCCATTTAGTCTTATACAGGAGACCCATGAATATCAAGGGCGTTAAGTTCTTGCAAAATGTCAAAAGCCAAACTGCGACATTCCCTATGTAAGCCTAACCTAAAGAATGGTGTTAGGTATGTGGCAATCAAAAATGGAGGCATCACGATTGAAATAAGTACTGTAATGTGCCAGGTAAACTCGATAGAAATAAACGTAAAAACATTCCTAGACGATAAATAGCAGGTAAATACTGTCCTTGCAATCTAAAGCTGTTTGTATATGCGAGGGTGATGCAGTACAATGCTAAGAAATCTGCAACCAGAATTCAATTTATCCTTCCCCCCCCGCCGCCCCAACACCAGGTGATACTTCTCCGAACTGGTCTTGGGCCTCCCCGAGGTCGATTTAAGCATTTTTAAATGAATACTCGCATCTTTTGCCCGCTCTGCATTTCTATCAGCTAATGATGCAGTAATTATGGGAAAAAATGACCCATGGAAGGCTGACGCAAACCACGGTAATGGCTAAATTGGTATACAAAGAAATTGTGCATGATTGCTCAAACTATAAACCTGCGGTATTTACGGGTCTCATTTACTGCAGATTGCGTGGCATATGATTCGTGGGGATATCCCTGGTAGGATGCCATTTTTGCAAAACGATGGTACTTTATGAAAGGACATTAATGTAATACTTTTTCTTGCGTCTGAATTTGAGAGCTTGCATACAAAGGCTTTTAACATTAAGCTTTGACGGATCGGATTCTTTGCAAACTGTGCAAGTAAAATTCCTCCGTGGAGCTGCATTTAGGATGTGCCAATGCCCACTCCTACACTCCAAATTAATGCTGTTTATATTCTTGAGAAATGTTTTTCTAAAGTAATGAAATTATGCCAATTTATGAAAATATTAAAGTTAGGCTTGGCTTCATTGTGTATTACCAATCCTGATCATACAATGATTCTCGCTTTTAACTTGAACTGCAGGATAATTAAGATTATTATGCATGCACTTAGGAACCACTCTTCTGTGTTAAGCAACCTTAATATCTAAAAACACTCTAATATGCGAGCACACTTATCGGAATTGTCAACACGGTACTCCTGAAGATGTCCATCTCATCCGTACAATTAACCCTCAATGGTTACGTTTGTTAAAACTGAGCAACGGAACAATTGGCTAACTTCTTAGAGCGACAATAGGAAGTCTAACAATGACTATTCATACCGAACGTGCTAACGAACATGTGCCCAAGGGCAAAATTAAACGTCAATGCATTCATTGGTAAGATTATGCACTTAACGAAATGCCCTGAAACAAGTGGGTGTGTGCCTGTTTGGCTAACAGATGCTTATCAATTGGCTAATGGGGCATCAATGAATTAGCGGGCAAGAGTCTGATCAAAAGAAGAATCTCAACACCGTAGTATTCCAATGAGTGTAGATTCGTAACATAGATGCTTATAAATGTTTAGTGTCATCAATGAATTCATTGGTAAGGTGATGCAATTAACGAAATTAATGACTGATATACCTCTAAACGACCGTATTCCTGTAACGCAAGGAACAGAACAATGCTCTTCACCTTGGGATGGCAACCCTTTTAGAAACGCAGTACTTTTTGTAACAATCTTAGTCCCGTTATGCTTGTTTTTGCTAACGGAGTTGGCGGCTTCCGAGGTGCGGCGTTTCTTGTACCGAAAATACCTCGGGTCTGCGTGTCACGCACACACACGGCACCCTCGCCTGCTGTTTGTCAGTCTCTCCACCGCTGAGTGGTTGAGTCGACACGATGCTCGTGCTGTCAGCAGTGCCCGTGCTGGCAGGGATGATGGGGTCTGCCTCAGTCTGCGTCAATGTGCGTGATGTTCACGTCAGCACTCGCACCCCCCCCCCCTCCCCTTGGCACCAGACACTGTTGATCCTTGTAGACGCGACCTTTGCTGGAGTTTGCTCGGGTTTCCGAGTCCGCACGCTCGTGGTTAGTCATTGGCTGTTGCGCTGCTGGTCCTCCGAGTAGCAGCTGGCTAGCGCGACTACCCTTGGTGGTCCCCGCCCTTCCTTCAGGAGGGTTCCTGCCACTGTCGGCTGCTTGTCACAGCTCCTCGCTCAATTCTCAAACGTATAACATGCAATCTTGATTTGAAGCTTTCGTGACTGCAGGAATCCATACTCTTTGGTTCTTTTGGTAAAGTCACGTAGGTATAAAATAAATCACGGCGTTTCGGGCGCAACACAAGCATCCATCAGGTGGGAAAGCACCTGATGATGGACGCTTGTGTTGCGCCCGAAATCGTGAATCAATGTATTTTATTATAACATGTATTTTCGCACCACCTTAGCTTCTCGCAACTCTTAACTTAGTACAATACAACTTATTGCAGTCCGCAACTAAAAACATCAGGATACATGCAAAATAAAACTTTCAGCGATGCTATCAGAGCTGAACTCACCATTTATGTGCCCCAGTGCGACATCCCGATCTAATCATAAAAAAATTGGCAGAATCACTTTTTTGGGACAATGTAAAACAATATTGCATTGAATGAAACCTGGTAATATGGGCTACAAAAGACCAAGCTCTTAAGCCTTGGACATTCGCCACATTACAAATGTGGTCCGCTCACTCAGGACCGTCGTATGCGGTGGAAGATGTGATGCTGGGCCCCATCGTGATTGCCAAGCCCTTCTCAGATCTTGTTGAGCCAAGCAGCCCTGCAAAACAGCAGCCGCCACAGGTTTCTACATCTGCATCCAAAGGTAAAGATACCAGATTTTTTCATGGCACATTTTTTTTCCAGTCTCAGGGTAAAAGCTATTTTTCATACTTTGATACTGGCAAAAAGGTCCCATGATGTATCTGCTCGCCCAGGGATATAAATGCTCTGATGCATGGATTGTCTTTACTGTTCGCCTTTTGGCGTTTTCTTGTTTGACTCGGACTAGGCCATAAAGAAGGTTGTCTCTGGTGTAGACCAATCCGTTTCAAAGACGATACCTATATAAAATGAGCACTTTACCAAAAGTATGTATGGTTAATGCAGACTAAATTCCTTGTAAAAGGTATCTATTTGTGAAATATATTAACACCTGTTTTATTGCTAGAAAGGGTAAAATCTTGATTTGAGGCTTTCGTGACTGCAGGAATCCATACTCTTTGGTTCTTTCGGTAAAGTCACGTAGGTATAAAATAAATTACTGAAAGAACCAAGGAGTATGGATTTTTGCAGTCACGAAAGCCTCAAATCAATGATGATGGACGCTTGTGTTGTGCCCAAAACGTCGTGATTTTATTTTATTTCATACCTACGTGACTTTACCGAAAGAACCAAAGAGAAAGGGTAAAATCTATTTTTAAATCCTTTATTAAATCCTTTTTATTAAGTTTGCATGCTTGCTTGCTTGCGTGCTTGCTTGCTTACGACCGTGCAAATCTTTCGGTCGTTTTTTAACCCACTTCCCGTGATCCAATCGAGCTGACATTTTACACACAGACTCGTTGTGCGAGACAATTAATGTTCGTGAAAAAAAATCCCAAAATTTTACACTTTTTAGGCAAAACATTTTTATTTTACATATATGCAAATAGAACTCGTTCATGGCTTTGGCTCAACGTCACAGTGTAAGAGCCCAGAGCGTAACCCCTCCACAGGCCGTGGCGGAGTAGCGCAGTTGGTAGCGCCCTTGCTTCCCATGCCAAAGGTCGCGGGATCGATCCCCGCGTCCTCCACAGGCGAATATATTTTTAAATCCTTTATATTAAGTTCGCTGCCACGCATATAAAGGATTTATAGTGAAATACTTTGTTTTTACGGGTTATACTTATATTAAGTTCGCTTGCTTGCTTGCTTGCGTGCGTGCTTGCTTGCTTGCTTACGACCGTGCAAATCTTTCGGTCGTTTTTTAACCCACTTCCCGTGATCCAATCGAGCTGACATTTTCCACACAGACTCGTTGTGCGAGACAATTAATGTTCGTGAAACAAAATCCCAAAATTTTACACTTTTTAGGCAAAAAAAAATTATTTTACATATATGCAAATAGAACTCGTTCATGGCTTTGGCTCAACGTCACAGTGTAAGAGCCCAGAGCGTAACCCCTCCACAGGCCGTGGCGGAGTAGCGCAGTTGGTAGCGCCCTTGCTTCCCATGCCAAAGGTCGCGGGATCGATCCCCGCGTCCTCCACAGGCGAATATATTTTTAAATCCTTTATATTAAGTTCGCTGCCACGCATATAAAGGATTTATAGTGAAAAACTTTGTTTTTACGGGTTATACTTATATTAAGTTCGCTTGCTTGCTTGCTTGCGTGCTTGATTGCTTGCTTGCGTGCTTGCTTGCTTACGACCGTGCAAATCTTTCGGTCGTTTTTTAACCCACTTCCCGTGATCCAATCGAGCTGACATTTTCCACACAGACTCGTTGTGCGAGACAATTAATGTTCGTGAAAAAAAATCCCAAAATGTTACACTTTTTAGGCAAAAAAATTTTATTTTACATATATGCAAATAGAACTCGTTCATGGCTTTGGCTCAACGTCACAGTGTAAGAGCCCAGAGCGTAACCCCTCCACAGGCCGTGGCGGAGTAGCGCAGTTGGTAGCGCCCTCGCTTCCCATGCCAAAGGTCGCGGGATCGATCCCCACGTCCTCCACAGGCGAATATATTTTTAAATCCTTTATATTAAGTTCGCTGCCACGCATATAAAGAATTTATAGTGAAAAACTTTGTTTTTACGGGTTATACTTATTCATACCATCTGATTCGATTAACGTTAAACCAGGACGTCCATGAGGCAATGACTCTCTAATGTTGACCTCTTGGATTAGCAGTCTAATACTTAATCTCGATACGGAACTTTATGCAATTTGGGGGAAGCAATTTGTTCGTCGAAGTCTGTTTCTTTCTCCTTTTTCAAAGGGCCTATGACATCCAAATTCAACTACAACCATTCCCCAATAACTAGTTGAAAAGGTACAAAACGCTGATATTACAGCAGTGCCCTGAAGGTATGCCCAACAGATATTGTCATGATCCTCCTATGTCCTTTGGTTGTCGGATGTAAATATTTGTTTAAGATGGCAAGCTGTTTAAAAGACCTAATATGATATTTGTGATTGTTTTTTAATAACATGTGTGACATGGTGAACTAAACCCATACACCAGTGTTAAATGGCAAACCTTGGTTAGTGACATAATTGAACAGCACGCCTTTCACACCTTGGCCAAATACTTGTGACAAACCACTGCGTCTACGATCTGGAACTTGTCTTCTTTATTGTTTATTTACTCCTTCACAGCTGGACAGCTCCGCTCTCTCTCTCTCCGACACGGCTGCACTCCCGTTCCCGCGCGGTTAGGCGTTCTCTCGCGCCAGCTCGCTCACAACTTCTCCCGCGCGCCACTGACAGGTGGCTGACAGGTGGCTCGCTGGGAGGAAGCCTCTGGCCCGCCACGTGGCCGATGGCGTTCCGGAGGCGCGCGACGTGGTCCCACTCTGACTCCGCACACTGACCATGAACTCTCATCCGCTTTCCCTTATCCCCTGACCTACGTCACCAACACGCCCCCTCACGATCCTTCTAGATGGTTACTTCCCCAGAGCCTTTAAGCTCCGCCCCTAACTTCTGATTGGGTGATGGCCCAAACGGCGGCGCCTATCCCACTGATCGGCGATCGGCGGTGAACTCTCGTATTAAACTTGGATAGGTCAAATGCCCCCACAACCTCTGGCATGTGGAACCCCTAGCTTAACGGCTCCGCAGTTACCCACCAGGCCCTTTCTCTCAATTGTTTTACAGGTGCTGCTCCCGTCCTTGGTCTGGGAGTGGCTGCGCTGATCTTCAGTTGCTTTGCTTAACTTGATTTAATACAACTCTGCATTACTTTTCTGTCTTGTGGGGTCTTTGCTTGGTGTTGCGAGCACTTTGTGTAACTACACCATAGCCCAGTTCATGAGGGTGAGTATGGAAACGATTAGGTGGTCTACAATTCATGTGCCAGGACTAGTGGTATGTACCTAATATAGGCAAATGTTTTTTTAAACCTTCCCAATTGTCCTAACTGGCAGTCATTCTTTTCCATGTACAATGAGCAGTTGAACAATTTCACGTAAGAAATGCATTCCTATGCCACTTTAATCTGCCATAAAAATGGCCCTAGAAGTTTACAACCGTTGCAGTAATTGGGCGTTGGTACATTACAAAGACGGGCAATGTGCAAGGGGAAAAAATAATAGCATTTTAATATTGTACTTACGCTGACGGTTGGAGTTTTCCATGTGGAAGTTTGTTTCCAGAGTGCCCACAGCCTTAAATCAAAATATGTATTCATCCTAGGGACTATGGGAGTGCATAGTGTTGTATATGCTGGGTCTTGAAAATTTAATAAAAATAATAAAAATCAAATGAAGATTGGAAAAATGTGTAATTATTGGAAATTGTGCTAAATCATGCAATTATGTGCATATATTATGCTAATTATGGAGGTAATCACATTCATCTTCTTGGTTCTTTCGGTAAAGTCACGTAGAAGGAAAGTAATACAAATAAAACATAATAAAATACAATTCTCACGACGTTTCGGCCACAACACAAGCAGCCGTCCTCGGGTGAAGACAGAGGAGCTGTCTGAAAGACGGCGCTCCAATGAACACTGCTAAGCTTGGCAGCGTATTTTAAGCTGGGTGGGAGGAGAAGAGCGTCTTGACAAAGGAGTTTACATATCAAAAGAATAATTTAGCATTGAATAAGCTGTGTTAATGCGAGAAAATTAGCAGGATGTTAAAGTCAGAAACATTACACTGTTATACTATTTATTATTATACAATCTTCTATAAACCATACCATTGACCGTCGCGTGAAAGGTACTAAGAGGCAATGCCAGCGAATGGACTGCAGTCTGAAAGTCACCGTAAAACAAAATCAATCAAGACCCGAATTGGTTTATCACGTTCTTCCAATGATTGCCGAGCCAGAATCCATCTTCTCGGTTGAAATTGTCTGTGTTTGTATATATGGATTGCCTCGTGAACGAATCTCTCATTCTAGCCGGATGGCTTGCAGAGAACCTCCGTCTTGGAGAAGTCAATGTCATGTGAACCCACTGAATTATAACAGTGATCTGCCACGGCTGAGGTGTTCGTCCTAGCGTGTTTCAGGTCTGCTTTATGTTCACGGATTCGGTCCGAGACGTCGTTTGGCTCTCTCCTTGATCGGGCAGCTGCCAGCTTCACACGGAAACTCGCCCTTACTTAAGGGCTTCGCCTTTGCTCTGCTCAACTTCCGTGCTCTCCGCCCTTCCTTCAAGAGGGCTCTTACTGTGCGCTGCTTGTCCGCTGGCACTCTCTCTCAAAATTTGTGAATGGTTTTCGCACACCTCTTAAACAACTGTGAAAGCTAAGTACAATACAACTTGTCGCAATCCTTGACTTTGCAAGCGACTCAAAACATCAGGATAAATGTAGAATAAAACTTTCAGCGATACTCTGTCGATCCATGCCGAACTCGGCACCGAGCATCACCTCGCCCCTCTTCTCTGCGAGACACCACACCCATTGCTAATGTTGAGGCCAAGCCCCGCAGCCTGCTCCTTTGCAAGACTTCCCGCAGCCTGCTCCTTTGCAAGACTAAATTGCATGATCTGTGTCATTGGTTATATCTGAAATTCCCTCCCCTCTCTGCACGCCTCTTGCGAGAGAAAACAAACAGATGCCCTCTGTCACCGTCCTCTCTCCGCGGCCGCACCTGATTGCCCCCCCCCCCCCCTCTTGCCTTGATGACCCCGAACAGACTGTTTTCCGTCAAGTTTATGCTTGTTTGCATTCCCCCCCCCCCCCTTCGTAGTGTTTGCTATCTCGAGGCCAGACACCCTTCATACGTAATTGTGGCTACCATGTGTTTGTGTCAAATTGTTGGAAGACAAAGGTGGCCGGGGAGGCTTTGATTCCATGGAATACATATTATCTGGTCTTGTGTGTGTTGAACCTATTCCTTGTATCTCTTATGGGTTACCCCTGGTCTAATATCACGTGGTTGTTATTTGGTTTGTTTAACCAAGATTCGTAATGCCCCTCGTTACTATCATTATTCCGAGGGTTTTGCCAAGCCTTGTTATAAGTCTGTGTCACCAGGGATCGGTGTTTATCCTAGTGTTATATTTTGATATCCCGAGGCTGGAGATATAACCAAGCCCTCACTTCTTCTTAGTTCTTTCGGTAAAGTCACGTAGAAGGGAAGTAATAAAATAATAAAAATCAAACATAATAAAATAATTCTCACGACGTTTCGGCCACAGCGCAAGCAGCCATCCTCAGGTGCAAACCAGGTCTGTCGAGGCGACAGCGTCTGAATGCCCTCACTTTCTTGACTGCCAGAATTCACATCCCTTGGTTATCTTGGTGAAGTTACATGGATAGAAAATACAATACAAAATAATATACGAGTTGAATAAGGGTGAAATAAAATAAGTAATAATAATAAAGCCACTAATATAGACTGCAGTCTATAACGTTGATTTGTTATTTTTGCTGAGTTTCAAACTTTTACCGTTAAAGAAAACGGTAGTTGTAATGTTGTGTGTCTCTGCTATGTGCGTGTGTTTTTTATGGCTCTGCATATTTGTTTGTGAACTGTCCAGAGCGTCCGTGCGTGCGGTTCTTTGGCAATCTGGAGATTTACAGATAGTCGCTAACCCCTCTTTACCCCGAAATTTGTTGTTTAATGTTTTTTTTTATGACCTCCAGATGCTTTGTGTGGCTTGTGAGGGATAGCGGGGTTGAGTGTTGGTTTCATTTATTTATTATTTTAAAAAATATTGGCCGATTTATTCTTAATATGAATTTTGGAAAAATGCCTATATATACAACAATAGTATCTTAAAGGTACATAAATTACACTATTCAAAGTATTATATTCAAATAGCATAAATACACCACTTCCCATGTTTGGGCAAGTTGGTCCCAGACCAGAGAAAGTCCCTTGCTAAAATGTTACTCCTTACATGTGTAATGCGAGCGTAAATGGGGTTGTTGCTGGGCTCTGGTCCAATCACACGGCCCAGGGTATTGGGGGGCGGAGCCTGGTCTGCGGGGCGCGTGGGAGGGGCCACCGTTCACCTCAGCTCCAATGGGAGGCGAGGTGAATGGGGGCGGAGCCAGCGGGGTAGTATGGGAAGGCCGGATCTGACGATCCGGAAGGGGAGAAGTCAGGGTCACGTGGGGGGAATGGATATAAGTGGGAGCCCGGAAGAGATCAGGGCAGTCGGGGAAGTTAAGAGTCTGACCCACGTTGGGTGGTGAGAGAGAGATCCGCGCCATCGGCCACGTGGCCGAAGGACCTCAGCACGCCATCGGCCAGCGGTGTGCGGAGTGCGGGAGTAGAGGAACTAACGGAGGAGCGTGCGTGGCACGCGAGAGGGAGCATGCGCGGGGCGCGCGCGAGACGACGCTGGTCCGTGGAGACCAGCGGGGTGCGGAGAAGAACCTGAATAAAAGACAAGCGGAGACCAGCAGTGCCTGACGGAGTCTTTTATTACAAATGTACTGTCGTTATAAAAGCAGTGCAGAACTCCAGGAAGTAGCCTCGAAGCTTGCCCCAGCGTAAGGGACCGTGGTCATTTACAGCCAACGTCAGTTGACCGTGGACAATGAGAGGCAAGCCGAAACATAACAGTGTAAAAAGAATGTTTTAAAATGTTATTTATTTTTTATGATAGAATATAATATTGTCATCAGTATGACATAAGTATACCAAGTTTTCAGTCGATACCACATTGGAAAGTGGGTAATAATTGAGTTACAAGATTTGAGGATACGACAACGACAGACACAGGGAGTTAAATAAAAGCATGTAATAATAAAATGACAACGACAAAGTAACCATCACCCACTCACTGCGGTCACTGGCAAGACCCTGCTGAGCAAAAGTGGCAAGAGACTTGCCGAGGCTTTTCCCTTCTTGGTGAACCCTGGTAAGAGCAGGGAGGTTGTTGCCCGAAACGTCTGGCCACTTAGACACGCGCTCCCCTTTTGCGTGGAAGTCGTGGTGTTTATGCTGCGCGGCACTTGCCAACTGATTAGCATACATAGAAATGATATGCAAAATGAGATGCTAATGATGCTTGTGTTTTTTTGGTTTTGCCAAAGGCAGAGAGCAGAACTTTACAAATTTACAAACGGGACAGGGCATATGAGGATCACGAGGCCGGAGAGAATAATCGATTATACACGATGTAACACTATTTTTATTCCTGGGTACTAAGTGTTATTTTTTTAACTGCTTACGCCTCAAAAGTACAGAAAATGCCTAATTATTCCCCACAAACCTTGCTTTTGTGAGCAGGACTTTATTGAACGAAAGACACAAATGCACACGTTTTCTCATTGAAAATAGCTACATTTCAAAATATCAGGTTTCAGTTTCATTTATTTGATATAGCACTGTGAGCCATTCGGCTCTTGAATCGGGTGCAACCGCAACAAAAAACAAAAACATGAACAAGAAAACATCTTAAAGTGACTGTGACTCTGCAAACAGAAAATCCAGGAAAAAACAGCAAAATATTCCAGAAAAAGCACCGTACACCAACGCTGTGTGCAAAAATCCCAGTGGGATGCAAGTCAAACAACAACAACCACAACTGGTAAATGAGCAAAGACCTTAGGTCAAATTTGTTCTTTGAAACAGAGAGGAGATCCAGCAGGTAGTCTGCGGTTTTGTTTGTAAGTACATCGTGAATAAATAAGATCTGATGCACAAGCCGTCGATCATTAAGATAAGTTAAGTTTGACCCAATGTAGAGATCACAGTGGTGAGTCCTATTTGGGCAGTTCAATGCAAATCTTAAGGCAGTGATCAATGGAATCAAGCTTTTTCAGTACAGTACTTGGGGCTGATTTATACACGATGTCACAGTAATCAAGTAGGGGCAGTATGGTAGCTTTTATCAATTCCAAACGGAACAGGAGGGAAGCAGTGCTTGTGTCGATACACATTTTTTTTGTCTTTTTACCAATGTAATCAATGTGATCTTCAAATTTCAGTTTTGAATCCAGGATGACCCCAAGATACTTATAGCTCTTGACTTCCTCTATTTGATCATTATTTAAGGAACATAATTGGGGAAAATAACTTCCTGTTTCAGTCCTGGTGAGAAGCATATCACCTTGGTTTTGGAGGTATTCAGGACTAGTTTAAGAGCAACTAGCTGATGTTGTAGTTTGTTGAAATCACCCTGGAGCCTAGCCATCACGTCATCCGGAGAGCGGCCAGCAGTAATTGGTATCGTGTCATCTGCAAAAAGATTTACCCTGGAATGATCCAGGTCAGCGCCCAAGTGATTAACATAAAGAGAGAACAAGAGGGGGCCGAGGATGGAACCCTGTGGAACCCCTATTGTTATCTTAACACTGTTTGACCTCCAACCATCTGTGAATAGTTTGGGTACGAGAAAAGAGGTATTTTTAAAACCATTTTATTGCGTTTTCGGAAAAACCGAGGCAACTTAGTTTACTAAGCAGGGTGTTGTGGTCTACTGTATCAAAAGCTTTGGACAGGTCAAGAAAAAGACAGGCGCAGTACTGCTTATTATTCAGGCTACTGTAAATGTGATTCAGAGAGTCTAATGCAGCAAATGTGGTGCTGTATTTTTTTCTGAACCCAGATTGTTTTAGATGTAACTAGCGGTAAGTACCCGGCATTGCCCGGGCGAAAAAGGCAGACACACATGTAGTTACACACGCAAATGGACTCACACACACATAGAGTTACACGCACAAATCGACTCACACATACATACATAGACTGAACAAAAACCGCCATTCGCCACTAAGTGGCGGTGACGTCACGACAACACTTGTGCCAGGCTATGTGCACCTTGAGGCCACGTGAAGTGTCGAACGCCCGCTGGCAGGAGGTCACAGGGCAAACCCAGATGGCACAGGTCGACTGACAGACGACTGGCTGATGCACCACCTGTGGCCCCTACTGTGGCAACTTTGTGTGCTTTAGCTACCCGGCGCTCCGCTCGTTGTTGTGAGCGTCACTCCTCCGCCCTCCGTTGTTGTTGGAGGGTGACTGCCTCCAACTGCCCAGTAGCGTCCTTCAGGAGCCTGCTCCAGAGGCAGATCTTGACACGGCTGGTACCAGTCATCTGCAAGTGGACTCAGCTCCAAGTCCTCCTGTACCATATCACTCCATGTCTTCTCCAGCCCGTGCCGCGCCTGTTTAGCCCCCTCGATCCGGCCGAATAAAACCTGTTTAGGCATGCGGTGGCTGGCCATGCGGGCTACATGACTCAGTCAACGCAGCCTTGCCTGCCGGAGGTCACCGATGGGACTTTGTCCACATCTTTCAAGGATTTGTGAGCTCCTCACACAATGCAGCCTGGTTAAACCCAGGATGGATCGTAGGCAGGCCATCCTAAATGTTTATAATCGGCGAAGATGTTCCATTAGGGGGGTCCAAGTTTCACAAGCGTAGAGAAGAGAGGGAATGACCGTGGCCGAGAAGACCTGAAGCTTCGTACAGAGTGATAGACCAGGTAGCTTCCACACAGTGTTACGCAGCCAATGAAAAGATAATGCAGCCCGACTGATTCGGAGTGAGACCTTTGCTGTTAAACTGGAGCCGGTCATTAGCAAACTGGCAAGGTATGGGAAACTCTGCACTGTCTCCACAACTGCCCCATCACCAAATGGGAGTTGTGGGGGTGGAGTGTCCGATGGTCCAAAATAGCCAGGCAGGTGCTTAGTTTTGATGGGGCTGATGGTAAGGCCCCACCTCTTGGTGGCAAGCTCCAAGTACAGCAGCAGCACCTCGAACTCCTCCGAGTGAGTTGCAATTAGCAGATCATCGGCATACATAACGTGGTTGAACAATAGGGTGCCATCCCTTGACCGCACCCTGGCATCGATCAGCCTCCCATTGTATCTGTAGCAGATGGGAATTCTTCCGGTACAGGCAATGAAGGCTCGACGAACTACGTGGTCCAAATATATTTAAACTAATGTGGGAGCCAGAGAACATCCCTGTTGCACCCCAAGGTGTAAAGGGAATGGCTCTGACTCATGGCCACGTAGTTAAGATGTGGGGCCGCTCACCATCATGAAGGTCCTTAAGGATGGTGATGAGTGGGTTCGGGACTCGGAAAGCACAAAGAGCAACCTAGAGGCCAGGCCTACTGATGACATCATAGGCCTTGAGCAGGTCAATAAAGCACACGCATGGACTAAGATGCACACATGGACCTACAGACACGCAAATAAATGGAGTTACACTGACTAACATGGAGGCATGCACACACAGCGACTAACACACACGCACATGGACTGAGACACACACACACATATGGACTGACACACACAGACACATCAACTTACAGACACACACACATATGGACTCACACACACATAGACATGCACTTGAGATACGCACATATGGAATTACACACACATATCGACGTACACACATACAGCGACACACACATTCATAGAGTGACACACACATTGCCGTACACACACATACACGTATACTGTCACACAGACATCCACTTGAGATATACACACATGGAGTTGCACACACATATATGGACGTACACACATACAGCGACTCACACACACACCGACTCGCAATACGTGGACTAAAACACACATTGACGTAAACACACATATGTACTTACACACACACATATGGACTAAGACACACACACATGAACTTACACATATGTAGTGGTGATACGCGCTGGGATAGGGATCGTGTGCCAGCGCGTGGTGATTGGCTGTGTGCCGGTGACGCGCTAGAGAGGGAGTGATCGTGTGGCAGCGCGGCGTGATTGGTTGTGTGGTGGAAACACGCGCTGGGGGAAAAGGGATCGTAGGAACAGCGCGTCGTGATTGGTTAGCTAAGGAGCGATGCTCACGTCGAAGTCCGCATCCGCTCCGTCTCCCGGGAGCCGGGACTATATAAGGGGATGCACACAGGCGAACGGGGAGAGATGTAACCAGCGAAGACTGAAGACGGAGAGGAAGAGATAGGGCCTGCGGTACCTAGTCCCGCTGTCCTATAGGGACCGGGACTCTGTGTAGCCCGAGGCGTAGGGCAGTGTGAGCAGGCAGCGTGAGCATGTGGTGTGAGCATGCAGAGTGTGTAGCCAGGGACATAGGGTCTACACGAGCTAAGTGAAGAGTGTGTAGCCAGAGACATAGGGTCTACACGAGCTAAGTGAAGAGTGTGTAGCCAGAGACATAGGGTCTACACGAGCTAAGTGGAGAGTGTGTAGCCAGGGACATAGGATCTACACGAGCTAAGTGAAGAGTGTGTAGCCAGAGGCATAGGGTCTACACGAGTTAAGTGAAGTGTGTGTAGCCAGGGGCATAGTGTCTACACGAGCTAAGCGAAGTGTGTGTGTAGCCAGAGGCATAGCGTCTACACGAGTTGAGAGAAGTGTGTAGTCAGAAGAATAGAGATCACACGTTGGATCGAGACCGGAGTCGGAAGAAGAGAGACCACACGTTGTATCGTGACAAGTTAAGATTTAATAAAAAGTGTGTTACCCGTCAAGAAGTTTCCTGCCGTCATTTCCCATACTTCAACTGGCGTCAGAAGTGAAACAGTCTTCCAAGCATGGATACAAGGAGGACTCATCGGACCCACGGGATTGACCGCGGGGATAACCTTGACGACTCGGGCCAGCTGGCATCGGGGGGTGAAGACGAAGAATTGCCTACGCTGCAAGATCCGCCGACGGCGCTGGGCGAGCGACTGGGGACCGATGCAGTGCTCCGTGAGGCACACTCCCGTCTGGCGGAGCTGCTGCTCGCCGCCGCGTCCATCCTGGCGGAAATCAGCTCGTCGGGAGGAGCGGGGACGGCGGCGGACATTCTACAGGGTCGCCCCGCAGATTCCCGCCAAAATGACTTGGCGATTCCCGCCATTTCATCTGCGCCGACTGTTGGCGGGAACGGAGACCACCACGTGGCGGCGGTTCTCCAAGCGCGCCCGCTTACGTCATCAACGCGCGCTGCGGACCGCCATCAGACACCCGCCACTGGGGCCGCCATTTTACACACCGACGGGGCGGCGGGAAGGAACCACGAGGCAGAAGACGACTTCATCTTTCAACAGCGCCTGCCTACATTGTCAACCTTCAAGGCGGAAGGCGGGGATTGGGGCCAATTTCAGCGCAGGTTTTTGGCGCATCAGGAGATGTCCGCCTGGTCCGACGCTAAAGCGCTGCGGGCACTGCCTACCATGTTGGACGACAACGCGCTCGCGGCCTTCATGTCCGCACGGAAGTCGGACCGCTCCACGCTTAAGGCTGCGCTGGGTCTCATAGCCAAGGTCTACGGACCTCCCTCGGCGTGTCGCCATCATTTTTATGCAAGGCGGAAGGCGGACACGGAGACCGCGCTCGCCTATCGCACGGCGTTGCTGGCTCTCGCCGACGCCACGTTCCCTCGTATGGACGAGGAGGGCCAAGATGCGATGGTTTTGGAGCAACTGCTCAAGTTGGCGCAGGACCTGGGGGTCCCTATTAACACGGCCGACGAGATCGATATTTCTTCCCTGCGGGTCGCTACAAGTATACAAGCGCACGAGGTTCTTCAACGTAAACAGGGGGTCGTCTGCAACGCTGCCGTGGCCCCAGCTCCGGGCCCGGTAGTCACCGAACCCAAAGTCGTCAGCCCACGAGAGGAGGCGTTCACCGCGGGACGACCAGGGGACTGGAGGTCGGGGGGTCGTTCGCCTCTGCGATCGGCCCGCAAGCTGGAGCGACCGAGATCTCCGACGACCCTCATCACGTGTTATAACTGCGGCCTCCGGGGCCACGTGGCGTCCGGTTGCCGCGCCCCACGTCAACGCGCCATGGGACCTCGGCTGGACGACGACCACGGCCCCAAGTCATCCCTACTTACCCCGGCAAGTCGCGGCACCTCACACGCTCGGCTCGCATGCTCGACACACAGGGGCCGTCGCGTTACGGCGGAGGAGAGCCGAGTAGGGTTCGGGGATTCAGTTCGGCGAGGGGGGTTCGGCCGGGACCGGGGAGACATT
The DNA here is from genome assembly GCF_964198595.1 of Lampetra fluviatilis. Classification (NCBI taxonomy): domain Eukaryota; kingdom Metazoa; phylum Chordata; class Hyperoartia; order Petromyzontiformes; family Petromyzontidae; genus Lampetra; species Lampetra fluviatilis. Next base: position 1,408,821 of record NC_136346.1, on the reverse strand, counting down.
GAATGGTCGGAGTTGGGGCACAGAATAGTGGCTGCCTCAGCGGGTTCATCCGTTGTTACGGGATCTATTGATGGGGTCGAGGTCAGGGTGTTAGTGGACACGGGGGCGTCGGCGACTATTATATCGGACCTAATTTACAACATCCTACCAGTCCAATGTCGTCCGCTGCTTCCTGTGGATGTGCCATTTTACGCCGCTAATGGGGGATCGTTGGGCATTATCGGTCAGATTAGGGCGTCCATTTGCATTGGAGACATCAAATTGTCGGGACCCGTTTTCGTTTCGTCCTCTTTGGCGGTTCCTCGTCTATTGGGCACTGATTTTTTGGCAAAAATGCCCATTAAAATTCTCATTGACCAGCGTTGCATTGAACTACCATCGGGTCGCCGCATTTCATTTTTGACGAACCCTACTGAAATTCGGACGGCGTGCGCTACGATACAAGCGGTGGCGACACAGACCGTGCACATACCCCCGGGTTCACAGATGTTAATTCCCCTCCGGTTGCGGAAACCGTGGGTAGGGGAGACCTCGGAACAAGGCATGCTGTTGGGTCCTTCTAATAGGGCTGTCGGAGGTCTCGATTTGTCGGTGGCGCACACTTTGGTTAGGGCTGACAAGGATCCGTTTGTGATGGTTTTAAACGCGGGTTCGCGGCCGGCCGTCATTCAGCAGGGCACCGTGCTAGCTCACGCGGCACGGGTCCCTGCGGAAGAGCGGCTGGTTGCGCAGGTTGATCCGAGCCCCACGCAGAACATCAAACCAAAGGAGGACCTTGAATGGGTCGATTCGCTGTGCGCCGAATCGGACGATTTGTCAGGGGTGCAGTTGGGTGCGCTGCGCGAGTTGCTGATATAATTTTCTGATGTATTCAGTAAACATAAGTATGACATTGGGTGCACGGACCTGTTGCGCCACCACATTGAAACGGGCGATGCGGCACCGGTCAGGCAAAACCCCTTCCGACTGAGTCCTGCTGAGAAGGAACATGTTCAGTCGGCTGTCAACGATATGCTAGAAGCTGACATTATTTCGCCTTCTTCCAGTCCTTGGGGAGCACCTATTGTGCTGGTTAAAAAGCAGGACGGGTCCCTGCGATTTTGCGTTGATTTCCATCGCCTGAATAAGATCTCTGTGGCTGACGCGTATCCGCTCCCCAGGATGGACGAGTCCCTCGATGCTTTGTCGGGGGCGCGATATTTTTCGACTCTTGATTTATTATCGGGATTCTGGCAGTTGCCACTCGACGAAGAGTCTAAACCTAAGACAGCATTTCGGACTCCAGGGGGCCTGTTTCAGTTTAACCGGTTACCCATGGGACTTCACTCCTCTCCCGCGACGTTTCAGCGCCTTATGGAGTTAGTTTTATCGGGCTTGCAATGGGATACGTGCTTAATTTACCTGGACGATGTCATTGTGTTCAGTAGAACGTTTGAGGAACACCTCCAGCGATTGAGAGGGGTGTTCTTGCGCATGCGATCGGCTAAATTAAAGTTTAAACCGGCCAAATGCCACCTTCTTCGTAAGTCCGTTAGATACTTGGGCCACATTGTCGACTCTTCGGGAATTTCTACCGATCCCGCAAAAACGGACTGTGTCAGTTCATGGCCGACGCCCACGTCAGTTTCGGACGTGCGCAGTTTCATCGGGTTTGCTTCGTATTATCGCCGATTCGTTGAGCATTTTGCCACCATTGCAAAACCCTTGCACGCTCTAACGGCAAAAGGAGTGAAGTTCCGATGGGGACCGGAGGAGGAGGCCGCGTTCTGCTCCCTCCGGGACGCCTTGGTGGGTGCCTCACCCTTGCGCTATCCTGATTTTGCGAGTCCATTTTTGCTGGACACGGATGCTAGCAACACGGGCATTGGGGGGGTGCTATCCCAGGTTGTTGGGGGAGTCGAAAGGGTGGTCGCCTACGGTAGCAGGGTGTTGTCGCCGGCAGAGCAGCGCTACTGCGTCACCCGTCGGGAGCTGCTTGCCATTGTTTTTTTTGTACAACAATTCAGACCCTCTCTCTATGGTCGTCACTTTACGGTCCGGACGGATCACGCGGCGCTCCAGTATTCATTGAGGGTCGCCCAACCCTCGGGTCAATTGTCACGGTGGTTGGAAGTCCTTCAGGACTATCAGTTCACGACTACATACCGTAAAGGGTTGCGACACACTAATGCCGATGCACTGTCGCGATTGTTGCCTTGTCACAAATGTGCGTGCTTGTCGGGAGCGGCTCGCTGTAAACCGCCGGGTGCGGAAGGTATGGGGGCATTGGTCGCGACCGCGGGGGCGGCGATTGGGGATGTTCCCGCTACCCCAGGGGGTGAGGACGTGCTGCTCTCGCTGTCGCTGATTGAGTGGGGCCGTCTCCAAATGGCGGACAGCTCCCTGCTAGCATTGCGTCGCAGGGTGGGGGGTTCCGAAGAGGCCAAGGAGCGGACTGGCTCCTATGTACTTAAGCAAGGCCTATTGATGCGATGGGACAGTTTGTCCCGGCGGCACGCACTTGTGGTGCCTTCCGCTGTGAGGGGGAAAGTTGTCTTGGCCGCACACGAACGCCTCTTGCATTTGGGAGTTAACAAGACGCTTGCCCTGCTTCAGCGTGACTATTATTGGCCGGGGATGGGGAGTGACGTGGTGAATATTCTGAAGGGATGTGTTGAGTGCGCCAGACGAAAACCACCGGCCTTGGCAGCTAATCCACCGCTGCAATCTATTCAAGTCTCACGCACTAACGAGCTCATTGCGCTCGATATTCTGGGGCCTTTTCCAGTCATGCCTAGGGGTAACAAGTACCTGTTGGTGGGGGTCGAATATTTTACCTGGTGGCCTATGGCGTGGCCACTCGCCAACCAGTCGGCGGCGGCTGTGACGGACGCCTTTGTCCAGGGCTACGTCCTGGACAAGGGGGCTCCCGAACGCCTGCTGACCGACCAGGGAAAATTTTTTCTAGTAAATTGCTGCAAGAGGTATGCGACCTGTTGGGCACTAAGAAGGTGCGTACCTCCCCGTACCACCCGCAGACGGACGGGATGGTGGAGAGACTCCACAGAACTTTGACTTCTATGCTGTGCCAGCAGGTGTGTGAGGCACATGTTGATTGGGACCTGCAGGTCCCGGGAGTCCTCGCCGCGTATAGAATGGCCCCCCATGCAGCAACGGGGTTTTCCCCATTCTATCTGATGTACGGTCGGGAAGCTGACCCGCCCATGAAAACGCAGCTGGGCCTGTCCGCACCACGAACTAATTCGAAATTGGCAGAGCATATTAAATTTAATATTTGTAAGCTGACGGAGGCAAGGGAAGCCGCACGTCTTAATTCACGGGCTCGCCAAATTGCAAACGAGCGGTTGCGTGCACGAAAAGTGTCCGTGCACAACTGGAAACCAGGTGACAGGGCCTGGCTGCATTGCCCTCAGGCACCTTTGGCTACGTCGCCTAAATTGTTGAAGCCATGGCGGGGACCCGTGGAGGTCGTGCGGGTTGCACGCCCCCAGTGCGTTCAGATAAAGTGGGGAAAGCGCCGTTGGTACGTCCACCCCTCCCGACTGAAACCGTTCTCGCCTCCATATGGCCTCCCCTTGTGTTATGAGGGCCGAGCATGTGACGTGTCCGACGACCCGGAGGGGGAAATGTCTCTGCCTGATCCTCACATATCTCCGCCTGATCCGCTCCCAGGTGTCACGAAACTGACAGCTGCCGACCACCGGCGGCCGGATCTTCGCGGCGGGGCCGGTCCTTCCAGGCCCGATCCGCGCCGTCTAGAGCAGTCGGAGCCACCGGACGGTCGTCAGCGTCCCGTCCCATACGACGGACCGGCCAGACGGACTCGCGCTAGGTCGCGCTACTTTTTGTGACCTACCACGTGAGGAGTCGAGGCAGCCGGAGCGCCTCGTCACTGCGTTTAGTCACAGAGACACTTGGCGCGTTCGTTTTCTTGAATTCGCTTTTATTGTGTTGTTCGTCGGGCTGTACATAGCTTCTTATGTAGGTGGTGTGTGTTGTTGTTGATTTTTATTGTGTTGGTTGTCGATTGTACATAGGTTGTTGTTGTTGTTGTTGTGTTATTGTTGCTTTACGGGGCACACTGGGGGGGGGGGGGGGGTTTGCTGTGTTAACGTTGTGTTGTGTTGTTGTTTAGCAGCCGGGCCGGCTGCGAGCTATGTGGGAGGGGGTGATGTAGTGGTGATACGCGCTGGGATAGGGATCGTGTGCCAGCGCGTGGTGATTGGCTGTGTGCCGGTGACGCGCTGGAGAGGGAGTGATCGTGTGGCAGCGCGGCGTGATTGGTTGTGTGGTGGAAACACGCGCTGGGGGAAAAGGGATCGTAGGAACAGCGCGTCGTGATTGGTTAGCTAAGGAGCGATGCTCACGTCGAAGTCCGCATCCGCTCCGTCTCCCGGGAGCCGGGACTATATAAGGGGATGCACACAAGCGAACGGGGAGAGATGTAACCAGCGAAGACTGAAGACGGAAAGGAAGAGATAGGGCCTGCGGTACCTAGTCCCGCTGTCCTATAGGGACCGGGACTCTGTGTAGCCCGAGGCGTAGGGCAGTGTGAGCAGGCAGCGTGAGCATGCGGTGTGAGCATGCAGAGTGTGTAGCCAGGGACATAGGGTCTACACGAGCTAAGTGAAGAGTGTGTAGCCAGAGACATAGGGTCTACACGAGCTAAGTGAAGAGTGTGTAGCCAGAGACATAGGGTCTACACGAGCTAAGTGGAGAGTGTGTAGCCAGGGACATAGGGTCTACACGAGCTAAGTGAAGAGTGTGTAGCCAGAGGCATAGGGTCTACACGAGCTAAGTGAAGTGTGTGTAGCCAGGGGCATAGTGTCTACACGAGCTAAGCGAAGTGTGTGTGTAGCCAGAGGCATAGCGTCTACACGAGTTAAGAGAAGTGTGTAGTCAGAAGAATAGAGATCACACGTTGGATCGAGACCGGAGTCGGAAGAAGAGAGACCACACGTTGTATCGTGACAAGTTAAGATTTAATAAAAAAGTGTGTTACCCGTCAAGAAGTTTCCTGCCGTCATTTCCAATACTTCACATACATAGACTGACACACACATAGCCCTGCACACACATACACATATGGACTGTGACACACAGATATCTACTTTAGATACACAGACATGGATTAACACACATATGGACTCACACACAGACGCATTGACTTACACACACACATCGAGTGACACACACATGTATAGACTTAGACACACATGTGGACTAACACACACACATATGGACTGACACACACACATAAATACTTTGACGTACACACACACGGGGCGTTGTCCGTTCGAAAAAGACACCCACATGGAGTTAAAGACACGCATGGCTCTACACGCACACACATATGGACTCAAAGACACACACATGGACTCACACACACACATCGACGGGCACAGCAATCCCCGATGATGGCACAGCTATCAGTATCGCAGTATTACGTATGAGTAAATAGCGTGACGTGAGCGATGGAAACAATAGAAATGCATTTAAGAAATAAGCAGAAATCACAGACTGGCAGTAGACCGTGACAGCGTTATAAAAGCGCAGCAAAAAAAGGGAAAATTGATCAACCCAAAAATCCAAAAATAGTTTTGTGTACACAAACATAATTATTGTAACATGTCAACTCGTTTCATAATGGTAAACAAGGAACCCGAGTTATCTTCACGCAAACATAATTATTGTAACATCTGTGAACTTGTTTCATAATGGTAAACAATGAAGCTGAGTTTGTATCTGCACACAAACATTATTATTGTAATGTTTGTCAACTAATGTGTTTAACAATAATAAACAATGGACTTGAGTTGTTAGCGTAAGAAGCAAGGAAATTTGTACTTCGCATGGGCGTGTTGAGGCCTTGTGCGATGCGTAGCCCCCGTCCTGGCCTACATTGGCGAGGCGCGGAGTTTGGCACGTTGGCAGGCTAGAGGCTGGGCCGCTACCCCCTCTCCAACATCCGCCGCCCGTGCAAGAATAATGCTATGCAAGCAGTAAAATATTATTATATACGGAGTCTATAGTATAAACTGAACGCATCGTGTTGTGGGGGGGGGGCGAAGAGGACATGACACTGTGAATAAATATCTGCAGCGTGATGTGTGTACGTGTTGACTGTAAAACGCGTAAAAGAAAATGTCTCCCGTGAGCTGGAGCGAACGCGCATGACTTGGCAGGGTCCGCCCCCCCCTCCCACGCAATTGGCGTCACTTGGTATGGTCGATGTCGTGCAATAATAATAGAAACGGCACAGATGTGTTAATTAAACTACTTTAAAGTTTACGGACGGGAAAACGGAATAGCCTATTCCCACCACGGGGCTTAGGGCGTGCCGCCTGGCAAATTATTTCGGTTTTAAACCCCACCGTCCGAGAGCCAAATCCCCCGCAAGCGCGAGCGCACGGAGACTTTTATATATAAGATAGATTGTTGGCGGACAGGAAACTGCTAATTTGGTAGTTCAATAATTTTTCAAAAATTTGCATGAACGGGGACAAAATTGAGATAGGTCGTTAGTTATTTGGATCATCTTTAGGGTCCCCTTTGTGAAGTGGACGGACATAGGTATGTTTCCATTCTAGAGGAAATGATGCTTCTTTGATGGACAGGTTGAAAATATGGGCTATAGGTTTATATATTAGGTGACCAACAGTTAGTAGAGCAAAGATGGGAATACTATCCGCTCCAGTAGAGGAGGACCCTTTGAGGTAAGACAGTTGTTTCAGAACATTACTTTCGTGGATTGGCTGGAAACTAAATTCGTTTAATGTTTGGACAGGGGTGTAGGAATTTGCATGAGCAGGGGTGACTCCCAATACATTATCAAAAAGGTTACCAGCTTCAAAAAAAAAGGTTAAAATTGTCAACAATTTTTTTGGGATATGAAAAATATTCCCCATTTCGGTTAAGCTCAACAGGCAGATTATCTGTTTTGGATGTCTTTTCGATACATTTTATTGTTTCCCAGAAAATCCTGGCATTTCCATGTGATTCCAGGAGAGTGGAGGAAAAGTAGGCCTTTTTTGCATGCCGTATTTTTTGACGCATCTATTCCTTAAAATCCTGCATTCAAGCCAGTCAATGATCAAATTACTTTTCCGAGCACATGCCCAAGCCTTGTCCCTAGTTTTCATGAGCTTTGTAATCAAAGGATCAAACCATGGTGGGCGGTTGCCTTAAATTTGAAATCTAACCAATGGAGCATGTTTGTTAAGAATTTGGAGAAACGTGTACCTGAAGGTTTCCCAAGCTGTGGTCAGGTTGGGGATATCACAGACCTTGTCAATATCCGAGTGAAGCACATCATTAATAAATGCCTGAGTGCTGAAGTGTCTCATGGAGTGCTTCTCAACCAATTTAGGGGGGGCTTTGGGTCTGGCTGATGATCTCACCCCAAAAATGAAGGAGTGATCACGAAGGTTATTACCCAGAACACCAGTCAGTGCGAAATTGTGAGGGGCATTTGTCAATAGGACGTCAAGCAGAGATGACTGTCCTGGATGTTTAAGGTTGGGTCTTGTGGGGACATTTATTAATTGAAACAGGTTAAATTCATCTGCAAAATTTGTGGCCACGGCCGGCGGGTTTAGCCAATTCCAATTTAGATCACCCATTAAAACTATTTCACACTGTCCTGGTCACACAAGCAAAGTTTGTGTGGAATAAGAGCCACTTTCTGTACTTTTGAGGCATGAGCAATTAGGAAATAACACTCATGTGGGGGCTGATGCCCATCTCCCCGCTCCCCGTGAGCGGGCGGGGCGCGATGTCCACCCCCTCCACCGCTTCTCGCTGGGCCCCCCGGCGATCGGGTGATTGGCCCCCCTGCACCAGCGTCCTCTAAGGGACATCGCTGCTCGTGGCTGGCTCACCACCGCCTAGTGATTATTACGTGTGCGCCCCCACCACTCGCTCGTCTGCACCCGCGACGTCCCCCCGTTGCGTCAACACGGCGAACGGCCAGACGTGGTTGTTGATTCGCTGGCCTCCGCTATTCGTAAATAATTAATTAATATTCTCTCGCGGAATATACACTCACTAGTATATCTCACCCACACACGGCAGTGCGCCAATCACTGTCCCACCGCTCTTTACACACACGCACAACGCGTCAACCATCAATCTCGTATCAAGGTTTTATTCCCGGTGTGAATAGTGACCCCTTGCTTATGGCCCCCTCTCACGGACACCCTCCGGACAGCGCCCAGCCCCTTGTTACCCACCCTTCACAATGTGCGACTATGCTCAAGCTAGGGCTAACGGCGGACTGGGCTGACTCGGCCTCGCAGGCACACTCACGGCGTCACACGGTGGGGGTTGGGCAGGACGCTGGACAACGAAGACTCTTCCGGAGCGATGGTTCGCCGCTACACCCAGCAGGCGTCACTCGGATGCTGAGGGCGGTTGGGATTTCACCACGGTTCCAAGAGAACTCTGCTAAAAAAATGTCCCTCTCCCTCCCCTCTTATGCTCTCAAAAACCATTAATCCCTAGGTGACATGTCATCCTGTGCGTCCAATCGGGTGCTTTTTACCGGCCGTTGGGGGGGGGGGCATCACGTCATCCCCCCTCCTCTTCTCCATTGTCCACTTATGTGCGTTCCTTATCTGAGTCACCGGTAATTCCCTAGGTCTCTCTCTCTCTTAAATCCTCCTCCTATATGCCCAGGGGCTTTTCCCTCCCACCCCACTGTTTACACTGTCCGCAGGGTGTCTGCCCTGAGGCCATCTCCCATGTCGTGTATGCTTCATCGCGGCCAGCCTGTAAAGCTCTATGCCCCCCTTTAGGGGGGCCGCCATGTAATCCGGCCTGGGGGGAGGGGGGGAGTTCAGCCAATCTCCTGGTCCTGGGAAACCGTGGGACATCCCTGCTAGGGGGGCCCTCGGGTAAAAACCCATCGGACCAGGTGACCCCCCACGAGACCCTACGTGGGTGCATGTGTGTGTTTAGTGGGGGTGTGCGTGTGTGTTTAGTGGGGGTGTGCGTGTGTGTGTTTAGTGGGGTCCGGCAAAACAACCCCCTACCTCCTCGCGGTGCCGGACGGGCAACACTGTCGTGGGCAGTGCTGTGTGGGGAGGACCAATGCCTCATTGGCCTCTCCCCTCATGGCATCTGTGACCACCACAGTGGATAAACGGGGGCTCTGGACGGGTGTGAGGGGCTGGTAACCCCTCCACCTTCAATTAATTACCACTAAACTACGATATAAACATAAACATGTAACAAATAAGCTTGTGCCGGAGACCCCGGGGGGACAGGCTTTTATGACGTCTCCTGGCCAAACCCCATTTGGCGGAGCCAGGAGATTGAATCTTCACCCTCGGGGCTCCTCCAGAAACAACGAAAAACCATTGCGGATGGCCACGTGGAATGTTCGAACGCTCACTGCGGAGGAGAGGCTGCCACTCCTTTGTCGGGAGCTGGACCGGTACCGCCTGGATCTGTGTGGCATTCAGGAGGTCCGGTGGACCGGTTCTGGCTCCTGCCACCATGAGGGGTGGACAGTCCTCCACTCGGGGCAGGAGACTGCCAAACAACAGGGTGTGGCTCTTCTTCTGAACAAAAGAATGAAGGGGGCGTGGGAATGTGGCGGTGAGGTGTGGGAAGCTGTAAGCCCCAGGATACTTTGGGATCGCCTTCCCATCAACTGGAGGCGAGGAGTGGTGGTCGTGGTTACTTATGCCCCCACCGAAGACGAACATCCGTGGAGGGATGCAGGCAAAGCCGATGAGTCAGATGCCTTCTATGACCTCCTGTCACAGGTGCTGGCTAAAGTGGCCACTCAGGACAGAGTCATCTTGTTGGGTGACTTCAATGCCCGAGTTGGTCATGTTGCTGGCACCTGGTCTGGAGTGATTGGAAGGCATGGGCCAGATCAGCTCAATACCAACGGTAGGAGGCTGCTAGATTTTTGTGCAGCCCATGGGCTTGTAATTACCAACACACTCTTCCGGCATCGGCGCATCCACACAACATCATGGATGCATGCCGGGTCCAAGTAAGAACATCTGCTGGACTACATAGTGACGGACCAGCGGATGCGAGCCCATGTCCTTGACACCAGGACCTACCGTGGAGCTGATCTGCCCTCTGACCATCAAACTAGTCATCTGTTAGATGCGCCTGCCATTCTTCCACTCCGGTGGTGGGTGTACACCCAGGACCCCATTCCAACCAAAAGTGGCGTGGTCTCAGTGAGCTGATGAAAGTTGCAAGCAAGAATTTCATCATCGCTTGCAGCTGGGGTTGGCATCGTCCCCCACTCCTCCTGATGTCGAGGGTAAATGGGTGAGGTTTAGGACTGTGACTCATGCAACTGCAATGGCTGCTTTGGGTACGCGGTCCAGACCTCCCCAGAAACCCTGGCTGACAGAGGAGGTGTTCAGGTTAATTGAGAAAAAGCGACAGGCCCACTCTCATCGGCTACAGCATCCCACATCAAGAGAATGAGGTTTACCGCAGCCTTCGCTCGGAGGTTCGGAGAGCCGTAAGGCGCTGCAAGGATGGGTGGTGGTCGCAGGTTGCTGAGGAGATGGAGTCTGCCTCAGTGGCCCGCGATCACAAATCACTATTTAACTCCATCAAAAAAGTAACCTGCAGCTCCACACCTATTACCATCATTAGGGGAAAAACGGTGATCCAATCTCCGACCCCCAGGAACAGGTTTGCAGATTTGCTGAGCATTTCTGTGAGGTCCTGGGGGAGGGAAAATCTCTCAGCCAGGAAAACATCATGGCACAAAGTGGGGATAACCCTGCTGAGGCTGCGATGCCTCAAATATTGGAAGAGGTCACTCCGTGTGAGTGGCTGGCTGAGGTGCCATCTGTTGAGGAAGTACTGAAGGCGATCCAGAGTCTCAGACCAGGAAAGGCACCGGACAGAGATGATCTCCCAAGCGAAATGCTGAGGGAGAGTGGCGTTTGTGCACAGACTGCCCTATATGACATCATAACAGTCTGGACCACTGGACGGGTTCCGCAGGATTGGAAGGATGCCCTGGTGGTCCCCCTCTTTAAAAAGGGGGACCGCACAGACTGTAACAACTACAGGGGCATCTCACTCATCAGTGTGCCGGGAAAGGTCCTGGCAAGGATTATTCAACATTGCCTTGCTAGGCACGCTGAGGAGAGGCTTGCGGAACCCTAATGCGGTTTCAGGAAAGGGCGGTCCTGCACAGATGCCATATTTTCTGTCCGTCTGCTACAGCAGAGGTGTAGGGAATTCCAACAAGACCTACATCTCTGCTTTATTGACCTGGTCAAGGCCTATTATACCATCAGTAGGCCTGGGCTCTGGGTTGTTCTTCGTGCTTTCGGAGTCCCTGACCCTCTGCTCACGATCATTAAGGACCTTCATGATGGTGAGCGGGCCCGGGTAAAACTATGTGGCCGGGAGTCGGAGCCATTCCCTGTACACCTTGGGGTGCGACAGGGATGTCCTCTGGCTCCCACATTATTTAACATCTATTTCGACTGCGTAATTCGTGAAGCCTTCAATAGCTGTACCGGGGGAATATCCATTTGGTACAGATATAATGGGAGACTGATCGACGCCCGGGTGCGATCAAGGGATGGCTCCCTATTGGTCAACCACGTTATGTATGCCGATGATTTGGTAATAGCTGCTCATTCAGAAGAGGAGTTGGAGACGCTGCTGAGACTGGAGCGTGCCACTAAGAGGTGGGGCCTTACCATCAGCCCCACCAAAACTAAGCACCTGCCTGGGTATTTTGTACCATCGGACACTCCACCCCCACAACTCCCAATTGGTGATGGGGCAGTTGTGGAGAGAGTGAAGAGTTTCCCATACCTGGGCAGTGTGCTTATGACCGGCTCCAGTTTATCAGCAAAGGTCTCACTCCGAATCAGTCGAGCGGCAATATCTTTTCATCGGTTGCGTAACGCTGTGTGGAAGCTACCTGGTCTGTCGCTCCGCACGAAGCTTCAGGTCTTCTCGGCCATGGTCATTCCCTCCCTTCTCTACGCTTGCGAAACGTGGACCCCCCTAATGGAGCATCTTCGCCGGTTGGAAACATTTAGGCTGGCCTGCCTACGATCCATCCTGGGTTTAACCAGGCTGGATTGTGTGAGGAGCTCACAAATCCTTGAAAGATCTGGGCAAAGTCCCATTGGTGAGCTCCTCCGGCAGGCAAGGCTGCGTTGGCTGGGTCATGTAGCCCGCATGCCCAGCCACCGCATGCCTAAACAGCTTTTGTTCGGCCGGATCGAGGGGGCTAAACAGGCGCGGCACGGGCTAGAGAAGAGATGGAGTGATGTGGCACAGGAGGACGTGGAGCTGAGTGGACTTGCCGATGACTGGTACCAGCGGTGTCAAGATCGGCCTCTGTGGAGGAGGCTCGTTAAGGACGCTACTGGGCAGTTGGAGGCAGTCGCCCTCCAACAACAACGGAGGGCGGAGGAGCGACGCTCACAACAACGAGCGGAGCGCCGGGTGGCTAAAGCACAGCAAGTTGGTACAGTAGGGGGCACAGGTGGTGCATTAGCCAGTCATCTTGGTCATCTCGGTCAGTCGACCCGTGGCACCTGGGTCTGCCCCGTGACCTCCTGCCAGCGGGCGTTCGACACTTCACGTAGCCTCAAGGTGCACTTGGCCTGGCACAAGCGTCGTGGTGACGTCACCGCCACTTAGTGGCGAATGGCGGTTGTGGTTGTTGTTGTTTAGTGGGGGTGTGCGCGTGCGTTCGTGTGGAAGGGTGCGAGGGGATAGCAACTCCGGCGGAGTTGCTCCATTGCCGTGGCACCACACTTACGACCAAGGAACACTTTTTTAGTTAGTGTTATTATATCGATCACGTGATAAATTGTGGAATCCCTGAGAGCGTGGGCGATTGTTACCTCATTGGTTACCACTCTGATAAAGTTCCCATCATCGTTAAAACCATCATGATAGTGTTATCATCACCACCACCATCATCACCACCAGCTAATACAAAGATAAGCCGTATAGCCTTTGCAGAATTTTGGAGTAAGTGCGGTGAGCGAGCATCTATGAAAGCTGAATATGCACACGAGGGTGTGGGTAGCCAGCACCACGACCTTTGTTTCCCCAGTGGCGATGCTTACACAAAGCACCAGATACACATTTGAGGCCGAGTCGACCTAGGGGAAGGCCAGGACCGATTCAGATAATCGTCATTGTTGTTGGCCGTGAGCAGGAATCGAACTCGGGTCGCCGGGTTCAAAGCACAGCGCGCTAACCAACAACACCACCACCGCCATCATCACCATCAAAGACAAAGATCTCCGCTATAGCCTTAACAGACTGTAGGAGCAAGTGCTGTTAGCGAGTAGTACCTATGAAGGCCGGCACGGCATCACCACCATCAACACCACCACGACTGTCGTCAAAACTAAAGAAAACAGAAGCACCATCCTCGTCATCATTCAATATTCGTCATCAAAGACATCATTTTAGGGGTTAGATACAATAGGTAATAGCACTTTTCAGGAAGTCACCTAGCATCACCCAGTACAGCACACAGCAACACCCAACACAACACCACCCAGCACAGCACTTAACACAGCACCACCCAGAACAGCACCACCCAGTACAACACTTAACACAACACCACCCAGTACAACACCCAACACAGCACCACCCAGTGCAACACCCAACACAGCACCACCCAGCACAGCACTTAACACAGCACCATCCAGCACAGCACTTAACACAGCACCACCCAGTACAACACTCAACACAACACCACCCAGCACAACACTTAACATAACACCACACAGTGCAACACCCAACACAGCACCACCCAGTACAACACTCAACACAGCACCACACAGTGCAACACCCAACACAGCACCACCCAGTACAACACTCAACACAGCACCACCCAGTACAACACTTAACACAACACCACACAGTGCAACACCCAACACAGCACCACCCAGTACAACACTCAACACAGCACCACACAGTGCAACACCCAACACAGCACCACCCAGTACAACACTCAACACAGCACCACCCAGTACAACACTCAACACAGCACCACACAGTGCAACACCCAACACAACACCACCCAGTATAGCAGCCAACACAGCACCACCCAGTATAGCACTTAACACAGCACCACCCAGTGCAACACTTAACACAGCACCACCAAGTACAACACTTAACACAGCACCACCCAGCACAACACCCAACACAGCACCACCCAGTACAACACTCAACACAGCACCACCCAGTACAACACTCAACACAGCACCACCCAGCACAGCACTGAACACAGCACCACCCAGCACAGCACTTAACACAGCACCACCCAGCACAACACCCAACACAGCACCACCCAGTATAGCAGCCAACACAGCACCACCCAGCACAGCAGAGCTGTCATCCCATGACTCCCTCCCTGCGTCTCCCCGCACCTCCCCCCGGCCAACTCCGAGCTGCCCCTCCCCCCGTGCTCCCTCCCCCAATCGCCCCTCCCCTCCATCCACAAGCCCCGCCCCTCGGAGAGCCACGCTTGGCTCCGCCCCGCGGGCCGCGTGTCTCCGCCACGCCATTAACAACACAATAAGTAACATTGTAAAATACGCTTTAATGAAATGTACCGTACGAGTAATGGCAAAACTCCACGACTCCAGGAAGTGGCCCCGAAGCTTGCCATAACGTAAGGGACCGTGGTGATTTACAGCCAATGTGAGTTGAGCATGGACAAAAAGCGTGTAATTAGACCCAATCCGAAACGTAACATGAAAAAATATTATATAGTATTGTCGTCAGTATGACATACATATATATACCAAGTTTGCAGTCGATAAAACATTGGGAAGTGGGTAAAAATTGAGTTACAAGATTTGAGGATACGACAACAGAGTGAGTTTATAAAAGCGTGTAAAAAATACCACCATCTGCTTAACAGTGTGTACAACATACTATTGCGCCATTCAAAACGAGTAGGCCATTGCATGCTGGCGTCTGGGTAAAAATTTTGCAAATTCTAAGCATTACAGTAACTACAAACTACACAACTGAGATGCCACATCAACCATCGCCCCCTACTGACAGGCTCTTGTCCACATGCAGGCCGGTGCAGGGCCACCACCTTGTGCCACACAAGGGCAGCTGCTACTTGGGGATGCTCTTCGAGTGTTTGAGATGAGATACGATGCAAAACTCCGAATGTCCCAGGTGATTAAGCAAGCACCATGTAAATGCAATTGATAACATAGTGAATGCTTGGGAACTTATTGGCTCTCGCTCCTGGTTAGAGATCTACCCAACCCACAGGTCCACAAAGACTGGCCGCTCTTACTCTGCAGGTTGCACCTAGGTTGAATGTTCAAGTTCACATTCTTTTCATTAAAGGCCTGTGACAAAGGTTCATCTATTGGAGCGACATCGTCTCAGGCTACACATCAACCGGGTCTCCATTTGACTTTGTATTGTCTCGGAGGAAGTCCACCCACACCTCCACTTCCACAAACTGCTGGGAGCTGCCTCGCTCTGCCTCAGAATTCTCCTCCTGCTTCATGTTGCCACCATCGATGTGAAGGTCCGATTTTGGAGTTGAATCGTCATTACATTTCACCTTCACTTCTTCGCTCTTCACCATCACTTCTTCACATTTCACCTTCACCTCTTCATATTTCACCTCGATACCTTTAAAAGTGTCCAAGCTGGGATTTTCTTCCGGTTCTTGTTTCGTGAGAGATGGGCTCATTGTGGCACTTTGACTTTCACAAGCTGATTTCAGACTCCACTCCTTGTGGATCTTCTGATGCTTACGTGTTCTCTGGTGTCTTTGAAGATGTGGTGACTGTGAAAACGCCATCCCACACGGAGTGCACCTGAAGGGGTTCTCTCCCGTGTGTGTTCTCTGGTGTGCTACAAGAGTAGATAACTGTGCAAACGCCTTCCCACACACACTGCACTTGAAGGGTTTCTCTCCCGTGTGTGTTCTCTGGTGTGCTACAAGAGGAGATGACTGTGCAAACGCCTTCCCACACACACTACACTTAAAGGGTTTCTCTCCCGTGTGTGTTCTCTGGTGTGCTACTAGAGTAGATGAATGAGCAAACGCTTTCCCACAAACACTGCACTTGAAGGCTTTCTCTCCCGTGTGAGTTCTCTGGTGTGTTACAAGATTATATGAATCTGAAAACGCCTTCCCGCACAGAGTGCACTTGAAGGGGTTATCTGCTGTGTGTGTTCTCTGGTGTTTTTTAAGAGCAGATGGATGTGAAAATGCCTTCCCACACACGTTGCACCTGCAGCGTTTCTCTCCCGTGTGTGTTCTCTGGTGTACTACAAGAGTTGATGAAAGTGCAAACGCCTTCGCACACACACTGCACTTGAAGGGTTTCTCTCCCGTGTGTGTTCTCTGGTGTATTACAAGAGCAGATGACTGTGCAAATGCCTTCCCACACACACTGCACTTGAAGGGTTTCTCTCCCGCGTGTGTTCTCTGGTGTTTTACAAGATTAGATGACTGTGCATACACCTTCCCACACACACTGCACTTGAAGGGTTTCTCTCCCGTGTGTGTTCTCTGGTGTGCTACAAGAGAAGATGACTGTGCAAACGCCTTCCCACACACCCTGCACTTGAAGGGTTTCTCTCCTGTGTGAGTTCTCTGGTGCAAGGTCAAATTTCCAGTACGATCCGTGCTGTATGCACACCGGTCGCATTGTTGCATTGTCGTACCGAGCCGTGCTGTGTGCCTTTGCTCCATCAGACCAATTCTGCAGAGGAAGCAACAGTATCGAGGCACAGAGGAATGCATATTTCCCCAGTCACACTTGACTTACACGTCTATACTTATTGATATATTCATGATATAGTGAAAAAGTATCCCACATTCATCACACGGGCTGTTATGGCATACAATGAGAGGGCAAATGGTCACAAACATGCCTGGAAGCCCTAGTATCTTCAAAATGAATGTTAACCCAAAAACTACGAGCACACAATTTCAGCTGTCTGGCTTCAAAAGGAATATTTATGAAAGCTAAATTCAGCTGACATAGCAAAGGGTGTTGAAAATAATACTATTTGTGTTATGCAGAAATGCATAAATTCATGTTCAATCGCAACTTAGAGGTGTGAAGCCAGGCACAGATGTCCTTGAATGCTGGTATGAACAGTTCCGACTTCAGCTGCACGTGTGCTGTGATAACATCCCGACTCCATTCTTACAAAGAGTTCCAGAGGAAAACAAAAATAAACTACCGTTTTGATATAACCTCTGTGCTCAATAGAGTTAATAGACTTTACTGCAAATACAAACTTAACTTGACACTGTCACACACTCAGAGGCGGAGCCAGGATTTTCAGGTAGGGGGGAAACCCCTTCAGCAATGAAAAATGATAGGAGTTGTTAGTAAGTGAGGAGTTGTTAGTAAGGAGTTGTTACTAAGTAAAAACTTGTCCTATGATTTTTATTCAAAGCGTGATCGGCATCGCGCTCGCTGAAGGTGTTTACCTTCAGGGAAGTCGTGTACTGTATAAGCAACTGCACAAATTTCTGTAGCAGTGGGGGTCGTAAAATGCCGATTTATATATGTAAAAAATGGAAATGTGTGGATACATGTGTCAGTTCGAAATGTTTAGCATACTTCCCAACATGCTACACACTTGAAATGTGGCATGTGCTTAGGTTCCATACTGTACACAATGAAAAAAGTATGAAAATAGACTTGTATTTTGAGGGGGTGGGGGAAATTACCATGAAGTGTGTGGCATCAACCTACAACACACCCGAGTTAAGCGCTCAGCAATGCTTACCCCAACCATATGGCTCTTCGCTTGCCGTACTTATAGAGCTGTTAACAGCTTGGCGGGAGATTCTAGGTGGTGCTTCGCTCCTGGCCGATGAAGCCATTGGCTTCTCGGAGTTTCAATACATATCCGTGCGAAGAAAGGGTATAACGGCTATCCTAAATATAAAGCAGTAAATACATGTTTGTTTGCGTGAAGCAGCAAAAACTCTCCAACGCTGAGCTCTGGCGTCAATACATTTTCAAAGGTTATGCTGTCTGGAATTTCGAAGTGAACGCTACTTTTTTCAGCTCGCAATGTCATTCCATTCCCGAGTGGCCAAAATCGACCTTACACAGAAGTGGGTTAAGGTTGAATTTCCTTGAGTGAAAACATCCGATTTTAAGTGATTTGTTTCGGCTTTTTACTTTCTTGCAAGCATACATTTTTTTCCAGGGTTTTTCAATGAAATATAAGGGAATATGAAATTAATCCTAGACAAGAATCCAAGTCCCGGGCGAAGCCGGGTAGTGAAGCAAGTTACTAATAAACCCCAATGATCCGATTTGAAATGAGGGATTTCGATCGGATCGTTAGGGGGCACGTGTTCACCCCACCCCTACTGGCTCCGCCACTGTCACACACTGGCATGGTTGACAGGTGGTGGTGTGACCAGACACACGCCTGGCCACCTTCACCTGCTCAGTATTAATGCTTCCTCACTCCACCAAGTAATTCATTGAAAAAATAATCAACACAGCCGAGTTTGCGTGTCTCTCTCTCTCCCCGTGGTCGCGTGGATTTCCCTCCGGATCCCGCACCTCCACGCGTCCAGAGTGAACACTGCCACGTGTCCAGAGTGAACACCTCCACGCGTCCAGAGTGAACACCGCCAAGCGTCTAGAGTGAACACCGCCACGCGTCCAGAGTGAACACCGCCACGCGTCCAGAGTGAACACCGCCACGCGTCCAGAGTGAACACCACCACAGCTTAGAGTGAACACCACCACGCGTCTAGAGTGATCACCACCACGCGCCTAGAGTGAACACCACCACGCGCCTAGAGTGAACACCACCACGCGCCTAGAACACCACCACGTGCCAAGTGAACAACACCACGTGCCTAGAGTGAACACCACCAAGCGCCTAGAGTGAACACCGCCAAGCACCTAGAGCACCACGTGCTTAGTGAACACCACCACGCGCCGAGAGTGAACACCGCCACGTGTCTAGAGTGAACACCGCCACGCGTCTATAGTGAACACGCCATGCGTCTAGAGTGAACACCGCCACGCATCTAGAGTGAACACCGCCACGCGTCCAGAGTGACCACCGCCACGCGTCTAGAGTGAACACTGCCACGCGCCTAAAATGAACACCACGTGTCTAGAGTGAACACCGCCACACGCCTAGAGTGAACACGCCACGCGTCTAGAGTGAACACCGCCACGTGTCTAGAGTGAACACCGCCACGCGTCCAGAGTGACCATCGCCACGCGTCTAGAGTGAACACTGCCACGCGCCGAAAGTGAACACCACGTGTCTAGAGTGAACACCGCCACGCGTCCAGAGTGAACACCACCACGCACCTAGAGTGAACACCGCCACGCGCCTAGAGCACCACGTGCCTAGTGAACACCGCCACGCGTCTAGAGTGAACACCGCCACGCGCCTAGAGCACCACGTGCCTAGTCAACACCGCCAAGCGCCTAGAGTGAACACCACCACGCGCCTAGAGCACCACGTGCCTAGTGAACACCGCCACGCGCCTAGAGTGAACACCGCCACGCGCCTAGAGTGAACACCGCCACGCGTCCAGAGTGAACACCGCCAAGCGCCTAGAGCACCACGTGCCTAGTGAACAACACCATGCGTCTAGAGTGAAAACCGCCACGCGTCCCGAGTAAACACCGCCACGCGTCCAGAGTGAACACCTGTTGTATCCTAGCCTTCTTCCATCATTGATATATAATGAATGAAAACACACCAAAGCGCAGCAAACTGCAAAACACCAGGTGTTGTTAAGTAATGAACTAAAGGAGGGCTAGGATGGCAGAATTTGCAACCTTGCTTCAAGGAAAGATAAGGCCTGATAAACGGGCACACGTCACCCGTGCAGGCGGCAGAGACAGTGGGAGAGTCAGCCAGACATAGCTAAGGCAAAAAGCCCAACCATCCTGCATGGTTTTAAAGTAACGTAAAAATTCGAAATTTAACAACAGAGTAGGCTAAATTATCGATCCTCGCGCTCGCTCAAATTGGAGACCAGGCTGCGAGCTGCATCAATGACTGAAGTCAAAACGAATTCTATGACCTCAGCACATGGGCGAATAATAGGGCAGAGTCAACTCCAAGGCAATGGAAGGAAGCAGAGGCGCCTTTGTCTAAATCACAACCACAGAAAGCCAGGAATCATCACTGATTGTGTGTTTAGGGGTTCCGAGCTAATTGGAACACGTGCACACAGGGAGGAGAAATACGCCTTGTTCTCCTGCAGCTGGGGAAGCAAGGATAAACGAAAAAAAAAGGCCAAGGAATTAAATTATTAAATAAGTGGGTCAGCTCAAGGCTGGATGCACAGGGGAGGGAGCTGATTTAAACAACCCTGCACGTCTGAACGTGAGGGGGCCTTGTCCTGAAATTAATCACACTCCCAGAGCAGAAGGTTGGATGACCACAGTGAGACGAGAATAAGGGTGTTGTGCCTCTCTCAAGGATGCAGGCTCAGCTGAACAGCGAGGCTGCGGGGGTCACCAGAAGTTCGTGTTCGCCTAGTTAAGACAAAAAGCTCAATTATTCTGTATTGCTATTAAAGTCACGTTAAAATCGGAATTTAACAACAGGGTAGGCTAAAGTTATTGATATGAAATGTTATTTCCAATACTTTAATACTTTATATATAACTCGACCCGAAGCATAACGGGATGAATCACCACCAGGTCGAATATAAATACCTAATAAAAGAGCGATGTTAAACCCAGGGTCGGAGAGAAAGGGAGATCCCGGCCGTCTTTGTATCCCCGCAGCGCGGGATAGGAGTGTGTATACGCTCGGGGAAACACCTCCACTTGAGTCAAGCACCACGATGGGAAATGACAGACCTTAGGTTACATACAGAATCATAACTGTGAAATGGTAAGGGACAAATGTTAAAACTTTTTACCCATTTCTTTGTGCGTCAGTGAGGGTCGGAGGGAGTGTGCCCCTCCCTCCAGGTGGTGCAACACGGACAAAGATGCTTATGAGACGATTTGTAACGTCTGTGTTTTGGTTCATGAAGAAGGCCAAACAAGAGAGAATATCGCACCCAGACAGAGAGACGACCTCGAGGCAATTTGTAACACCTGATTGTTTGCTCGTGGATTTTATGGAGGGAATATGACAACGGAATATACCGTGGGTGATGCACACAAGGACACACGGACGTACGGACACACACATGGACACACCTACCTACGGACAGATCCTGACACAGTAAATCAAAAGAAACCCCGCCTTGTGGGCAGGGTCCAAAGGGATTTTTCGGCATAAAAGAAAGGACTCTGAGCATTGGAAACCAGTTCGACCAGGAGGGTCAACTCATCAGCCGAGTTCGACCAGTGGGTCGGCTCAGGAGCTCGACCGGGAGGGTCGGCTCAGGAGTTCGACCAGCGGGTCGGCTCAGGAGTTCGACCGGGAGGGTCGGCTCAAGAGTTCGACCGGGAGGGTCGACTCAGGAGCGAGCTGCGACCAGCGGGTCGGCTCGACTCATCTTCAGTTCGACCGGGAGGGTCGACTCAGGAGCGAGCTGCGACCAACGGGTCGGCTCGACTCTTCAGCTCGTCTGGGACTCAGCCGAGTTCAGCCGGCTCTCGGGGCTCGACTCAAGCGGCTCCCCATCTCCTCTGCAGGCGGGCAAGACCCGCTTGACAGCTCAACTCGGCCTGCGTGGGTCAACCTCTGCCGAGTCGGAGGTCTCTGCTGCCGCCAGCGTCGCGGTTTGGCGACGAGGCGACGACCCAACACTGCACGCTGCGAGCGAGCTGTGGGCGCCACCTACCGACCGGGCATCCAAACCAATTCACCACGGCGACAGGGGAGCGACTGATACGTATGACGCGCACCGCCCCCTCACCACACGACCACCAGGCGTCTGTTTGACATAAAGAACCGACTCCGAACACTGACTATTCAAGACAACTCTTACCACTCAAAATCACAACGAGCCCGAGTGATGGCCATCCGTCGTTTATAAGTGTCTTCGTAATTTTATCTTTAATATTTAGTGGGCTGTACTCTTAATCGCATAAATTCCCAACAGATCCATCAATACGAATTGATTCTTGGCACCTCCTTCCGCCGAGCCACGCTCACGTGGGGAGTGGTGGCCCACCAGATCCTTATCAGGTGATCTGGTCCCCAATTAGTAAACTTGGTACAAGATAACGATCTTCGGAAAAGGAGCACCGTCGCAGGCCCTTACTCCGAGCCATTCTGTTGTCAGATAACCTGCCGATGTATCTGTTGAGATTGGTGCCTTTAAGAATAATAACTGTTTTTGATTGTGTTTTTTTTATCGCCGGATAATCTTTCAAGTATCTTTCAGTCATAATCGCCGCACGTACTCGCATCCTCTACAGAATATTCAACTGTCCCGTGACCCAAGGTGCTAACAACGTGATAAGGGTTGCGTATGATCAATAAGGAGGGCGGTACTGCGTGAACAATATTGAGTATAATAATTCATTAACGTTAAGGTTTTTCTTAGCATAGTATTTGCATGTTTTAACGACTCTCTCTCACTAACAACCATCGCGTTATGCGGGATACATGTGCCGTTGTCAAAGTGAAATCAGACAATCGTTGATGATACTGTATTGATGCCGTGTTGACGTTCCGGGAATGAGAGTTCGCATACTATATCATAGTTGAGGTTGAATTAGTAATAAATTGATTAATACAGAAGTGGTTGTGTGATTCTTTCCTGAAATCTATGCATAAGATCTGCTTCTGCGTTGAGATCTGAACTTGGTGACCTTAATAAACACACTAATACATACTCAGTAAATGTTAAAGCGATAACGGGGTGAACCGGGGACCTAAAATATAAGCGAGAATGAGACGAACCTAGACAACGATGCCGAGTTAATCTAAGTTAATCTTGCATACTTACACCACACCTGCATAACTGCATACGATTAATTGCCTTATTCCGATCGATAACCCACCCTCGTCACCGAGGCGGGGTCTGGGTATCATAACGACTTGCATTATCATAATTACACCCACTCGCATAATTACTACGATTACCTCTCGAATTGGCATAATTAAATGTGCATAATTACATAAATTAACATATTTCCGGATAATTACACATTTGGCCAAATTTCATTTGATTATTATTATTTTCACTGAATATTCATAACCCACATATACAACATAATAATTTCACCCACGCACGCATACAACACATCAAAATTTTGATAACCAACATATACAACACACCGCCACGCGCCTAGAGCACCACGTGCCTAGTCAACACCGCCAAGCGCCTAGAGTGAACACCACCACGCGCCTAGAGCACCACGTGCCTAGTGAACACCGCCACGCGCCTAGAGTGAACACCGCCACGCGTCCAGTGAACACCGCCACGCGTCCAGAGTGAACACCGCCACGCGTCCAGAGTGAGCACCTCCACGCGTCCAGAGTGAACACCACCACCGCTTAGAGTGAACACCACCACGCGTCTAGAGTGATCACCACCACGCGCCTAGAGTGAACACCACCACGCGCCTAGAGTGAACACCACCACGCGCCTAGAGTGAACACCACCACGCGCCTAGAACACCACCACGTGCCAAGTGAACAACACCACGTGCCTAGAGTGAACACCACCAAGCGCCTAGAGTGAACACCGCCAAGCACCTAGAGCACCACGTGCTTAGTGAACACCACCACGCGCCGAGAGTGAACACCGCCACGTGTCTAGAGTGAACACCGCCACGCGTCTATAGTGAACACGCCATGCGTCTAGAGTGAACACCGCCACGCATCTAGAGTGAACACCGCCACGCGTCCAGAGTGACCACCGCCACGCGTCTAGAGTGAACACTGCCACGCGCCTAAAATGAACACCACGTGTCTAGAGTGAACACCGCCACGCGCCTAGAGTGAACACGCCACGCGTCTAGAGTGAACACCGCCACGTGTCTAGAGTGAACACCGCCACGCGTCCAGAGTGACCACCGCCACGCGTCTAGAGTGAACACTGCCACGCGCCGAAAGTGAACACCACGTGTCTAGAGTGAACACCGCCACGCGTCCAGAGTGAACACCACCACGCACCTAGAGTGAACACCGCCACGCGCCTAGAGCACCACGTGCCTAGTGAACACCGCCACGCGTCTAGAGTGAACACCGCCACGCGCCTAGAGCACCATGTGCCTAGTCAACACCGCCAAGCGCCTAGAGTGAACACCACCACGCGCCTAGAGCACCACGTGCCTAGTGAACACCGCCACGCGCCTAGAGTGAACACCGCCACGCGCCTAGAGTGAACACCGCCACGCGTCCAGAGTGAATACCGCCAAGCGCCTAGAGCACCACGTGCCTAGTGAACAACACCATGCGTCTAGAGTGAAAACCGCCACGCGTCCCGAGTAAACACCGCCACGCGTCCAGAGTGAACACCGCCACGCGTCCAGCGTGAACACCGCCACACGCCCAGAGTGAACACCGCCACGTGCCCAGAGTGAACACCGCCACGCGTCTAGAGTGAACACCGCCACGCGTCCAGAGTGAACACCGCCACGCGTCCAGAGTGAACACCGCCACGCGTCCAGAGTGACCACCGCCACGCGTCTAGAGTGAACACCGCCACGCGCCTAGAGTGAACACCGCCACACGTCCAGAGTGAACACCGCCATGCATCTAGAGTGAACACCGCCATGCGCCTAGAGCACCACGTGCCTAGTGAACACCGCCACGCGTCTAGAGTGAACACCATCACGCGCCTAGAGCACCACATGCCTAGTGAACACCGCCACGCGTCTAGAGTGAACACCGCCAGGTATCTGGAGTGAACACCGCCACGCGCCTAGAGCACCACGTGCCTAGTCAACACCGCCAAGCGCCTAGAGTGAACACCACCACGCGCCTAGAGCACCACGTGCCTAGTGAACACCGCCACACGCCTAGAGTGAACACCGCCACGCGCCTAGAGTGAACACCGCCACGCGTCCCGAGTAAACAACGCCATGCGTCCAGAGTGAACACCGCCACGCGTCCAGCGTGCACACCGCCAAACGCCCAGAGTGAACACCGCCACGCGCCCAGAGTGAACACCGCCACGCGTCCAGAGTGAACACCGCCACTCGTCCAGAGTGAACACCGCCACGCATCTAGAGTGAACACCGCCACGCGCCTAGAGCACCACGTGCCTAGTGAACACCGCCACATGTCTAGAGTGAACACCATCACGCGCCTAGAGCACCACGTGCCTAGTGAACACCGCCACGCGTCTAGAGTGAACACCACCACGCATCTGGAGTGAACACCGCCACGCGCCTAGAGCACCACGTGCCTAGTCAACACCGCCAAGCGCCTAGAGTGAACACCACCACGCGCCTAGAGCACCACGTGCCTAGTGAACACCGCCACGCGCCTAGAGTGAACACCGCCACGCGCCTAGAGTGAACACCGCCACGCGTCCAGAGTGAACACCGCCAAGCGCCTAGAGCACCACGTGCCTAGTGAACACCGCCACGCGTCCAGCGTGAACACCGCCACACGCCCAGAGTGAACACCGCCACGCGCCCAGAGTGAACACCACCACGCGTCCAGAGTGAACACCGCCACGCGTCCAGAGTGAACACCGCCACGCGTCCAGCGTGAACACCGCCACACGCCCAGAGTGAATACCGCCACGCGCCCAGAGTGAACACCGCCACGTGTCTTGAGTGAACACTGCCATGCGCCTAGAGTGAACACCACCACGCGCCTAAAGTGAACACCACGTGTCTAGAGTGAACACCGCCACGCACCTAGAGTGAACACCGCCACGCGCCTAGAGTGAACACCGCCACGCATCTAGAGTGAACACCGCCACGCGTCTAGAGTGAACACCATCACGCGCCTAGAGCACCACGTGCCTAGTGAACACCGCCACGCGTCTAGAGTGAACACCGCCACGCATCTGGAGTGAACACCGCCACGCGCCTAGAGCACCACGTGCCTAGTGAACACCGCCACGCGCCTAGAGTGAACACCGCCACGCGCCTAGAGTGAACACCGCCACGCGTCCAGAGTGAACACCGCCAAGCGGCTAGAGCACCACATGCCTAGTGAACAACACCATGCGTCTAGAGTGAACACTGCCACGCGTCCCGAGTAAACACCGCCATGCGTCCAGAGTGAACACCGCCACGCGTCCAGCGTGAACACCGCCACACGCCCAGAGTGAACACCGCCACGCGCCCAGAGTGAACACCGCCACGCGTCCAGTGAACACCGCCACGCGTCCAGAGTGAACACCGCCACGCGTCCAGCGTGAACACCGCCACACGCCCAGAGTGAACACCGCCACGCGCCCAGAGTGAACACCGCCACGCGTCTTGAGTGAACACTGCCATGCGCCTAGAGTGAACACCACCACGCGCCTAGAGCACCACGTGCCTAGTGAACACCGCCACGCACCTAGAGTGAACACCGCCACGCGCCTAGAGTGAACACCGCCACGCGTCCAGAGTGAACACCGCCAAGCGCCCAGAGTGAACACCGCCACGCGCCCAGAGTGAACACCACCACGCGTCCAGAGTGAACACCACCACGCGTCTAGAGTAAACACCGCCACGCGTCCAGAGTGAACACCGCCACGCGTCCAGAGTGAACAGCGCCACGCGTCCAGAGTGAACACCGCCACGCGTCCAGAGTGAACACCGCCACGCGTCCAGAGTGAACACCGCCACGCGTCCAGAGTGAACTCCGCCACGCGTCTTGAGTGAACACTGCCATGCGCCTAGAGTGAACACCACCACGCGCCTAGAGCACCACGTGCCTAGCGAACACCGCCACGCGCCTAGAGTGAACACCGCCACTCGCCTAGAGTGAACACCACCACGTGTCCAGAGTGACCACCGCCAAGCGCCTAGAGCACCACGTGCCTAGTGAACAACACCATGCGTCCAGAGTGAACACCGCCACACGCCCAGAGTGAACACCGCCACGCGCCCAGAGTGAACACCGCCACGCGTCTAGAGTGAACACCGCCACGCGTCCAGTGTAAACACCGCCACGCATCCAGAGTGAACACCGCCACGCGTCCAGAGTGAACACCGCCATGCGTCCAGTGACCACCGCCACGCGTCTAGAGTGAACACTGCCACGCGCCTGAAGTGAACACCACGTGTCTAGAGTGAACACTGCCACGCGCCTAGAGTGAACACCGCCATGCGTCCAGAGTGAACACCGCCACGCATCTAGAGTGAACACCGCCACGCGCCTAGAGCACCACGTGCCTAGTGAACACCGCCACGCGTCTAGAGTGAACACACCATCACGCGCCTAGAGCACCATGTGCCTAGTGAACACCGCCACGCGTCTGGAGTGAACACCGCCACGCGCCTAGAGCACCACGTGCCTAGCGAACACCGCCACGCGCCTAGAGTGAACACCGCCACTCGCCTAGAGTGAACACCACCACGTGTCCAGAGTGACCACCGCCAAGCGCCTAGAGCACCACGTGCCTAGTGAACAACACCATGCGTCTAGAGTGAACACCGCCACGCGTCCCGAGTAAACACCACCACGCGTCCAGAGTGAACACCGCCACACGCCCAGAGTGAACACCGCCACAAGCCCAGAGTGAACACCGCCACGCGTCTAGAGTGAACACCGCCACGCGTCCAGTGTAAACACCGCCACGCGTCCAGAGTGAACACCGCCATGCGTCCAGAGTGAACACCGCCATGCGTCCAGAGTGACCACCGCCACGCGTCTAGAGTGAACACTGCCACGCGCCTGAAGTGAACACCACGTGTCTAGAGTGAACACTGCCACGCGCCTAGAGTGAACACCGCCATGCGTCCAGAGTGAACACCGCCACGCATCTAGAGTGAACACCGCCACGCGCCTAGAGCACCACGTGCCTAGTGAACACCGCCACGCGTCTAGAGTGAACACACCATCACGCGCCTAGAGCACCATGTGCCTAGTGAACACCGCCACGCGTCTGGAGTGAACACCGCCACGCGCCTAGAGCACCACGTGCCTAGTCAACACCGCCAAGCGCCTAGAGTGAACACCACCACGCGCCTAGAGCACCACGTGCCTAGTGAACACCGCCACGCGCCTAGAGTGAACACCGCCACGCGACTAGGGTGAACACCGCCACGCGTCCAGAGTGAACACCGCCAAGCGCCTAGAGCACCACGTGCCTAGTGAACAACACCATGCGTCTAGAGTGAACACCGCCACGCGTCCCGAGTAAACACCGCCACGCGTCCAGAGTGAACACCGCCACCCGTCCAGAGTGCATACCGTCACGCGTCCAGAGTGAACTCCGCCACGCGTCTTGAGTGAACACTGCCATGCGCCTAGAGTGAACACCACCACGCGCCTAGAGCACCACTTGCCTAGTGAACACCGCCACGCGCCTAGAGTGAACACTGCCACGCGCCTAGAGTGAACACCGCCACGCGTCCAGAGTGAACACCGCCAAGCGCCTAGAGCACCACGTGCCTAGTGAACAACACCATGCGTCTAGAGTGAACACCGCCACGCGTCCTGAGTAAACACCGCCACGCGTCCAGAGTGAACACTGCCACGCGTCCAGCGTGAACACCGCCACACGCCCAGAGTGAACACCGCCACGCGCCCAGAGTGAACACCGCCACGCATCTAGAGTGAACACCGCCACGCGCCTAGAGTGAACACCGCCACGCATCCAGAGTGAACACCGCCAAGCGCCTAGAGCACCACGTGCCTAGTGAACAACACCATGCGTCTAGAGTGAACACCGCCACGCGTCCCGAGTAAACACCGCCATGCGCCAGAGTGAACACCGCCACGCGTCCAGCGTGAACACCGCCACACGCCCAGAGTGAACACCGCCACGCGTCCAGAGTGAACACCGCCACGCGTCCAGAGTGAACACCGCCACGCATCTAGAGTGAACACCGCCACGCGCCTAGAGCACCACGTGCCTAGTGAACACCGCCACGCGTCTAGAGTGAACACCATCACGCGCCTAGAGCACCACGTGCCTAGTGAACACCGCCACGCGTCTAGAGTGAACACCGCCACGCATCTGGAGTGAACACCGCCACGCGCCTAGAGCACCACGTGCCTAGTCAACACCGCCAAGCGCCTAGAGTGAACACCACCACGCGCCTAGAGCACCACGTGCCTAGTGAACACCGCCACGTGCCTAGAGTGAACACCGCCACGCGCCTAGAGTGAACACCGCCACGCGTCCAGAGTGAACACCGCCAAGCGCCTAGAGCACCACGTGCCTAGTGAACACCGCCACGCGTCCAGCGTGAACACCGCCACACGCCCAGAGTGAACACCGCCACGCGCCCAGAGTGAACACCGCCACGCGTCCAGAGTGAACACCGCCACGCGTCCAGAGTGAACACCGCCACGCGTCCAGCGTGAACACCGCCACACGCCCAGAGTGAATACCGCCACGTGTCTTGAGTGAACACTGCCATGCGCCTAGAGTGAACACCACCACGCGCCTAAAGTGAACACCACGTGTCTAGAGTGAACACCGCCACGCACCTAGAGTGAACACCGCCACGCGCCTAGAGTGAACACCGCCACGCATCTAGAGTGAACACCGCCACGCGCCTAGAACACCACATGCCTAGTGAACACCGCCACGCGTCTAGAGTGAACACCATCACGCGCCTAGAGCACCACGTGCCTAGTGAACACCGCCACGCGTCTAGAGTGAACACCGCCACGCATCTGGAGTGAACACCGCCACGCGCCTAGAGCACCACGTGCCTAGTCAACACCGCCAAGCGCCTAGAGTGAACACCACCACGCGCCTAGAGCACCACGTGCCTAGTGAACACCGCCACGCGCCTAGAGTGAACACCGCCACGCGCCTAGAGTGAACACCGCCACGCGTCCAGCGTGAACACCGCCACACGCCCAGAGTGAACACCGCCACGTGCCCAGAGTGAACACCGCCACGCGTCCAGAGTGAACACCGCCACGCGTCCAGAGTGAACACCGCCACGCGTCCAGCGTGAACACCGCCACACGCCCAGAGTGAACACCGCCACGCGCCCAGAGTGAACACCGCCACGCGTCTTGAGTGAACACTGCCATGCGCCTAGAGTGAACACCACCACGCGCCTAGAGCACCACGTGCCTAGTGAACACCGCCACGCACCTAGAGTGAACACCGCCACGCGCCTAGAGTGAACACCGCCACGCGTCCAGAGTGAACACCGCCACGCGTCTAGAGTAAACACCGCCACGCGTCCAGAGTGAACACCGCCACGCGTCCAGAGTGAACACCACCACGCGTCCAGAGTGAACACCGCCACGCGTCCAGAGTGAACTCCGCCACGCGTCTTGAGTGAACACTGCCATGCGCCTAGAGTGAACACCACCACGCGCCTAGAGCACCACGTGCCTAGCGAACACCGCCACGCGCCTAGAGTGAACACCGCCACGCGCCTAGAGTGAACACCACCACGTGTCCAGAGTGACCACCGCCAAGCGCCTAGAGCACCACGTGCCTAGTGAACAACACCATGCGTCTAGAGTGAACACCGCCACGCGTCCCGAGTAAACACCACCACGCGTCCAGAGTGAACACCGCCACGTGTCTTGAGTGAACACTGCCATGCGCCTAGAGTGAACACCACCACGCGCCTAAAGTGAACACCACGTGTCTAAAGTGAACACCGCCACGCACCTAGAGTGAACACCGCCACGCGCCTAGAGTGAACACCGCCACGCATCTAGAGTGAACACCGCCACGCGCCTAGAGCACCACGTGCCTAGTGAACACCGCCACGCGTCTAGAGTGAACACCGCCACGCGCCTAGAGCACCACGTGCCTAGTCAACACCGCCAAGCGCCTAGAGTGAACACCACCAAGCGCCTAGAGCACCACATGCCTAGTGAACAACACCATGCGTCTAGAGTGTACACTGCCACGCGTCCCGAGTAAACACCGCCACGCGTCCAGCGTGAACACCGCCACACGCCCAGAGTGAACACCGCCACGTGCCCAGAGTGAACACCGCCACGCGTCCAGAGTGAACACCGCCACGCGTCCAGAGTGAACACCGCCACGCGTCCAGCGTGAACACCGCCACATGCCCAGAGTGAACACCGCCACGCGCCCAGAGTGAACACCGCCACGCGTCTTGAGTGAACACTGCCATGCGCCTAGAGTGAACACCACCACGCGCCTAGATTGAACACCGCCACGCGTCCAGAGTGAACACCGCCAAGCGCCCAGAGTGAACACCGCCACGCGCCCAGAGTGAACACCGCCACGCGTCTAGAGTAAACACCGCCACGCGTCCAGAGTGAACACCGCCACGCGTCCAGAGTGAACACCGCCACGCGCCCAGAGTGAACACCGCCACGCGTCTAGAGTAAACACCGCCACGCGTCCAGAGTGAACACCGCCACGCGTCCAGAGTGAACACCGCCACGCGTCCAGAGTGAACACCGCCACGCGTCCAGAGTGAACACCGCCACGCGTCCAGAGTGAACACCGCCACGCGTCCAGAGTGAACTCCGCCACGCGTCTTGAGTGAACACTGCCATGCGCCTAGAGTGAACACCACCACGCGCCTAGAGCACCACGTGCCTAACGAACACCGCCACGCGCCTAGAGTGAACACCGCCACGCGCCTAGAGTGAACACCACCACGTGTCCAGAGTGACCATCGCCAAGCGCCTAGAGCACCACGTGCCTAGTGAACAACACCATGCGTCTAGAGTGTACACTGCCACGCGTCCCGAGTAAACACCGCCATGCGTCCAGCGTGAACACCGCCACACGCCCAGAGTGAACACCGCCACGTGCCCAGAGTGAACACCGCCACGCGTCTTGAGTGAACACTGCCATGCGCCTAGAGTGAACACCACCACGCGCCTAGAGCACCACGTGCCTAGTCAACACCGCCAAGCGCCTAGAGTGAACACCACCACGCGCCTAGAGCACCACATGCCTAGTGAACAACACCATGCGTCTAGAGTGTACACTGCCACGCGTCCCGAGTAAACACCGCCATGCGTCCAGCGTGAACACCGCCACGCGCCTAGAGTGAACACCGCCACTCGCCTAGAGTGAACACCACCACGTGTCCAGAGTAACCACCGCCAAGCGCCTAGAGCACCACGTGCCTAGTGAACAACACCATGCGTCTAGAGTGAACACCGCCACGCGTCCCGAGTAAACACCACCACGCGTCCAGAGTGAACACCGCCACACGCCCAGAGTGAACACCGCCACAAGCCCAGAGTGAACACCGCCACGCGTCTAGAGTGAACACCGCCACGCGTCCAGTGTAAACACCGCCACGCGTCCAGAGTGAACACCGCCACGCGTCCAGAGTGAACACCGCCATGCGTCCAGAGTGACCACCGCCACGCGTCTAGAGTGAACACTGCCACGCGCCTGAAGTGAACACCACGTGTCTAGAGTGAACACTGCCACGCGCCTAGAGTGAACACCGCCATGCGTCCAGAGTGAACACCGCCACGCATCTAGAGTGAACACCGCCACGCGCCTAGAGCACCACGTGCCTAGTGAACACCGCCACGCGTCTAGAGTGAACACACCATCACGCGCCTAGAGCACCATGTGCCTAGTGAACACCGCCACGCGTCTGGAGTGAACACCGCCACGCGCCTAGAGCACCACGTGCCTAGTCAACACCGCCAAGCGCCTAGAGTGAACACCACCACGCGCCTAGAGCACCACGTGCCTAGTGAACACCGCCACGCGCCTAGAGTGAACACCGCCACGCGACTAGGGTGAACACCGCCACGCGTCCAGAGTGAACACCGCCAAGCGCCTAGAGCACCACGTGCCTAGTGAACAACACCATGCGTCTAGAGTGAACACCGCCACGCGTCCCGAGTAAACACCGCCACGCGTCCAGAGTGAACACCGCCACCCGTCCAGAGTGCATACCGTCACGCGTCCAGAGTGAACTCCGCCACGCGTCTTGAGTGAACACTGCCATGCGCCTAGAGTGAACACCACCACGCGCCTAGAGCACCACTTGCCTAGTGAACACCGCCACGCGCCTAGAGTGAACACTGCCACGCGCCTAGAGTGAACACCGCCACGCGTCCAGAGTGAACACCGCCAAGCGCCTAGAGCACCACGTGCCTAGTGAACAACACCATGCGTCTAGAGTGAACACCGCCACGCGTCCTGAGTAAACACCGCCACGCGTCCAGAGTGAACACTGCCACGCGTCCAGCGTGAACACCGCCACACGCCCAGAGTGAACACCGCCACGCGCCCAGAGTGAACACCGCCACGCATCTAGAGTGAACACCGCCACGCGCCTAGAGTGAACACCGCCACGCATCCAGAGTGAACACCGCCAAGCGCCTAGAGCACCACGTGCCTAGTGAACAACACCATGCGTCTAGAGTGAACACCGCCACGCGTCCCGAGTAAACACCGCCACGCGCCAGAGTGAACACCGCCACGCGTCCAGCGTGAACACCGCCACACGCCCAGAGTGAACACCGCCACGCGTCCAGAGTGAACACCGCCACGCGTCCAGAGTGAACACCGCCACGCATCTAGAGTGAACACCGCCACTCGCCTAGAGTGAACACCACCACGTGTCCAGAGTGACCACCGCCAAGCGCCTAGAGCACCACGTGCCTAGTGAACAACACCATGCGTCTAGAGTGAACACCGCCACGCGTCCCGAGTAAACACCACCACACGTCCAGAGTGAACACCGCCACACGCCCAGAGTGAACACCGCCACAAGCCCAGAGTGAACACCGCCACGCGTCTAGAGTGAACACCGCCACGCGTCCAGTGTAAACACCGCCACGCGTCCAGAGTGAACACCGCCACGCGTCCAGAGTGAACACCGCCATGCGTCCAGAGTGACCACCGCCACGCGTCTAGAGTGAACACTGCCACGCGCCTGAAGTGAACACCACGTGTCTAGAGTGAACACTGCCACGCGCCTAGAGTGAACACCGCCATGCGTCCAGAGTGAACACCGCCACGCATCTAGAGTGAACACCGCCACGCGCCTAGAGCACCACGTGCCTAGTGAACACCGCCACGCGTCTAGAGTGAACACACCATCACGCGCCTAGAGCACCATGTGCCTAGTGAACACCGCCACGCGTCTGGAGTGAACACCGCCACGCGCCTAGAGCACCACGTGCCTAGTCAACACCGCCAAGCGCCTAGAGTGAACACCACCACGCGCCTAGAGCACCACGTGCCTAGTGAACACCGCCACGCGCCTAGAGTGAACACCGCCACGCGACTAGGGTGAACACCGCCACGCGTCCAGAGTGAACACCGCCAAGCGCCTAGAGCACCACGTGCCTAGTGAACAACACCATGCGTCTAGAGTGAACACCGCCACGCGTCCAGAGTGAACACCGCCACCCGTCCAGAGTGCATACCGTCACGCGTCCAGAGTGAACTCCGCCACGCGTCTTGAGTGAACACTGCCATGCGCCTAGAGTGAACACCACCACGCGCCTAGAGCACCACTTGCCTAGTGAACACCGCCACGCGCCTAGAGTGAACACTGCCACGCGCCTAGAGTGAACACCGCCACGCGTCCAGAGTGAACACCGCCAAGCGCCTAGAGCACCACGTGCCTAGTGAACAACACCATGCGTCTAGAGTGAACACCGCCACGCGTCCTGAGTAAACACCGCCACGCGTCCAGAGTGAACACTGCCACGCGTCCAGCGTGAACACCGCCACACGCCCAGAGTGAACACCGCCACGCGCCCAGAGTGAACACCGCCACGCATCTAGAGTGAACACCGCCACGCGCCTAGAGTGAACACCGCCACGCATCCAGAGTGAACACCGCCAAGCGCCTAGAGCACCACGTGCCTAGTGAACAACACCATGCGTCTAGAGTGAACACCGCCACGCGTCCCGAGTAAACACCGCCACGCGCCAGAGTGAACACCGCCACGCGTCCAGCGTGAACACCGCCACACGCCCAGAGTGAACACCGCCACGCGTCCAGAGTGAACACCGCCACGCGTCCAGAGTGAACACCGCCACGCATCTAGAGTGAACACCGCCACGCGCCTAGAGCACCACGTGCCTAGTGAACACCGCCACGCGTCTAGAGTGAACACCATCACGCGCCTAGAGCACCACGTGCCTAGTGAACACCGCCACGCGTCTAGAGTGAACACCGCCACGCATCTGGAGTGAACACCGCCACGCGCCTAGAGCACCACGTGCCTAGTCAACACCGCCAAGCGCCTAGAGTGAACACCACCACGCGCCTAGAGCACCACGTGCCTAGTGAACACCGCCACGTGCCTAGAGTGAACACCGCCACGCGCCTAGAGTGAACACCGCCACGCGTCCAGAGTGAACACCGCCAAGCGCCTAGAGCACCATGTGCCTAGTGAACACCGCCACGCGTCCAGCGTGAACACCGCCACACGCCCAGAGTGAACACCGCCACGCGCCCAGAGTGAACACCGCCACGCGTCCAGAGTGAACACCGCCACGCGTCCAGAGTGAACACCGCCACGCGTCCAGCGTGAACACCGCCACACGCCCAGAGTGAATACCGCCACACGCCCAGAGTGAACACCGCCACGTGTCTTGAGTGAACACTACCATGCGCCTAGAGTGAACACCACCACGCGCCTAAAGTGAACACCACGTGTCTAGAGTGAACACCGCCACGCACCTAGAGTGAACACCGCCACGCGCCTAGAGTGAACACCGCCACGCGCCTAGAGCACCACATGCCTAGTGAACACCGCCACGCGTCTAGAGTGAACACCATCACGCGCCTAGAGCACCACGTGCCTAGTGAACACCGCCACGCGTCTAGAGTGAACACCGCCACGCATCTGGAGTGAACACCGCCACGCGCCTAGAGCACCACGTGCCTAGTCAACACCGCCAAGCGCCTAGAGTGAACACCACCACGCGCCTAGAGCACCACGTGCCTAGTGAACACCGCCACGCGCCTAGAGTGAACACCGCCACGCGCCTAGAGTGAACACCGCCACGCGTCCAGAGTGAACACCGCCAAGCGCCTAGAGCACCACATGCCTAGTGAACAACACCATGCGTCTAGAGTGAACACTGCCACGCGTCCCGAGTAAACACTGCCATGCGTCCAGAGTGAACACCGCCACGCGTCCAGCGTGAACACCGCCACGCGTCCAGAGTGAACACCGCCAAGCGCCCAGAGTGAACACCGCCACGCGTCTAGAGTAAACACCGCCACGCGTCCAGAGTGAACACCGCCACGCGTCCAGAGTGAACACCACCACGCGTCCAGAGTGAACACCGCCACGCGTCCAGAGTGAACTCCGCCACGCGTCTTGAGTGAACACTGCCATGCGCCTAGAGTGAACACCACCACGCGCCTAGAGCACCACGTGCCTAGCGAACACCGCCACGCGCCTAGAGTGAACACCGCCACGCGCCTAGAGTGAACACCACCACGTGTCCAGAGTGACCACCGCCAAGCGCCTAGAGCACCACGTGCCTAGTGAACAACACCATGCGTCTAGAGTGAACACCGCCACGCGTCCCGAGTAAACACCACCACGCGTCCAGAGTGAACACCGCCACGTGTCTTGAGTGAACACTGCCATGCGCCTAGAGTGAACACCACCACGCGCCTAAAGTGAACACCACGTGTCTAAAGTGAACACCGCCACGCACCTAGAGTGAACACCGCCACGCGCCTAGAGTGAACACCGCCACGCATCTAGAGTGAACACCGCCACGCGCCTAGAGCACCACGTGCCTAGTGAACACCGCCACGCGTCTAGAGTGAACACCATCACGCGCCTAGAGCACCACGTGCCTAGTGACAACCGCCACGCGTCTAGAGTGAACACCGCCACGCATCTGGAGTGAACACCGCCACGCGCCTAGAGCACCACGTGCCTAGTCAACACCGCCAAGCGCCTAGAGTGAACACCACCAAGCGCCTAGAGCACCACATGCCTAGTGAACAACACCATGCGTCTAGAGTGTACACTGCCACGCGTCCCGAGTAAACACCGCCACGCGTCCAGCGTGAACACCGCCACACGCCCAGAGTGAACACCGCCACGTGCCCAGAGTGAACACCGCCACGCGTCCAGAGTGAACACCGCCACGCGTCCAGAGTGAACACCGCCACGCGTCCAGCGTGAACACCGCCACATGCCCAGAGTGAACACCGCCACGCGCCCAGAGTGAACACCGCCACGCGTCTTGAGTGAACACTGCCATGCGCCTAGAGTGAACACCACCACGCGCCTAGAGCACCACGTGCCTAGTGAACACCGCCACGCACCTAGAGTGAACACCGCCACGCGCCTAGATTGAACACCGCCACGCGTCCAGAGTGAACACCGCCAAGCGTCCAG
The DNA here is from genome assembly GCF_964198595.1 of Lampetra fluviatilis. Lineage (NCBI taxonomy): Eukaryota > Metazoa > Chordata > Hyperoartia > Petromyzontiformes > Petromyzontidae > Lampetra > Lampetra fluviatilis. The sequence continues at coordinate 1,371,489 of NC_136346.1, read as the reverse complement.
AGTGAACACCGCCACGCGCCCAGAGTGAACACCGCCACGCGTCTAGAGTAAACACCGCCACGCGTCCAGAGTGAACACCGCCACGCGTCCAGAGTGAACACCGCCACGCGCCCAGAGTGAACACCGCCACGCGTCTAGAGTAAACACCGCCACGCGTCCAGAGTGAACACCGCCACGCGTCCAGAGTGAACACCGCCACGCGTCCAGAGTGAACACCGCCACGCGTCCAGAGTGAACACCGCCACGCGTCCAGAGTGAACACCGCCACGCGTCCAGAGTGAACTCCGCCACGCGTCTTGAGTGAACACTGCCATGCGCCTAGAGTGAACACCACCACGCGCCTAGAGCACCACGTGCCTAACGAACACCGCCACGCGCCTAGAGTGAACACCACCACGTGTCCAGAGTGACCATCGCCAAGCGCCTAGAGCACCACGTGCCTAGTGAACAACACCATGCGTCTAGAGTGTACACTGCCACGCGTCCCGAGTAAACACCGCCATGCGTCCAGCGTGAACACCGCCACACGCCCAGAGTGAACACCGCCACGTGCCCAGAGTGAACACCGCCACGCGTCTTGAGTGAACACTGCCATGCGCCTAGAGTGAACACCACCACGCGCCTAGAGCACCACGTGCCTAGTCAACACCGCCAAGCGCCTAGAGTGAACACCACCACGCGCCTAGAGCACCACATGCCTAGTGAACAACACCATGCGTCTAGAGTGTACACTGCCACGCGTCCCGAGTAAACACCGCCATGCGTCCAGCGTGAACACCGCCACACGCCCAGAGTGAACACCGCCACGTGCCCAGAGTGAACACCGCCACGCGTCCGGAGTGAACACCGCCACGCGTCCAGAGTGAACACCGCCACGCGTTCAGCGTGAACACCGCCACATGCCCAGAGTGAACACCGCCACGCGCCCAGAGTGAACACCGCCACGCGTCTTGAGTGAACACTGCCATGCGCCTAGAGTGAACACCACCACGCGCCTAGAGCACCACGTGCCTAGTGAACACCGCCACGCACCTAGAGTGAACACCGCCACGCGCCTAGAATGAACACCGCCACGCGTCCAGAGTGAACACCGCCAAGCGCCCAGAGTGAACACCGCCACGCGCCCAGAGTGAACACCGCCACGCATCTAGAGTAAACACCGCCACGCGTCCAGAGTGAACACCGCCACGCGTCCAGAGTGAACACCGCCACGCGCCCAAAGTGAACACCGCCACGCGTCTAGAGTAAACACCGCCACGCGTCCAGAGTGAACACCGCCACGCGTCCAGAGTGAACACCGCCACGCGTCCAGAGTGAACACCGCCACGCGTCCAGAGTGAACACCGCCACGCGTCCAGAGTGAACACCGCCACGCGTCCAGAGTGAACTCCGCCACGCATCTTGAGTGAACACTGCCATGCGCCTAGAGTGAACACCACCACGCGCCTAGAGCACCACGTGCCTAGCGAACACCGCCACGCGCCTAGAGTGAACACCGCCACGCGCCTAGAGTGAACACCACCACGTGTCCAGAGTGACCACCGCCAAGCGCCTAGAGCACCACGTGCCTAGTGAACAACACCATGCGTCTAGAGTGAACACCGCCACGCGTCCCGAGTAAACACCACCACGCGTCCAGAGTGAACACCGCCACACGCCCAGAGTGAACACCGCCACGCGCCCAGAGTGAACACCGCCACGCGTCCAGTGTGAACACCGCCACGCGTCCAGAGTGAACACCGCCACGCGTCCAGAGTGAACACCGCCATGCGTCCAGAGTCACCACCGCCACGCGTCTAGAGTGAACACTGCCACGCGCCTGAAGTGAACACCATGTGTCTAGAGTGAACACTGCCACGCGCCTAGAGTGAACACCGCCATGCGTCCAGAGTGAACACCGCCACGCATCTAGAGTGAACACCGCCACGCGCCTAGAGCACCACGTGCCTAGTGAACACCGCCACGCGTCTAGAGTGAACACACCATCACGCGCCTAGAGCACCATGTGCCTAGTGAACACCGCCACGCGTCTGGAGTGAACACCGCCACGCGCCTAGAGCACCACGTGCCTAGTCAACACCGCCAAGCGCCTAGAGTGAACACCACCACGCGCCTAGAGCACCACATGCCTAGTGAACACCGCCACGCGCCTAGAGTGAACACCGCTACGCGACTAGGGTGAACACCGCCACGCGTCCCGAGTAAACACCGCCACGCGTCCAGAGTGAACACCGCCACCCGTCCAGAGTGAACACCGCCACCCGTCCAGAGTGCATACCGTCACGCGTCCAGAGTGAACTCCGCCACGCGTCTTGAGTGAACACTGCCATGCGCCTAGAGTGAACACCACCACGCGCCTAGAGCACCACGTGCCTAGTGAACACCGCCACGCGCCTAGAGTGAACACTGCCACGCGCCTAGAGTGAACACCGCCACGCATCCAGAGTGAACACCGCCAAGCGCCTAGAGCACCACGTGCCTAGTGAACAACACCATGCGTCTAGAGTGAACACCGCCACGCGTCCTGAGTAAACACCGCCACGCGTCCAGAGTGAACACCGCCACGCGTCCAGCGTGAACACCGCCACACGCCAAGAGTGAACACCGCCACGCGCCCAGAGTGAACACCGCCACGCATCTAGAGTGAACACCGCCACGCGCCTAGAGTGAACACCGCCACGCGTCCAGAGTGAACACCGCCAAGCGCCTAAAGCACCACGTGCCTAGTGAACAACACCATGCGTCTAGAGTGAACACCGCCACGCGTCCCGAGTAAACACCGCCACGCGTCCAGAGTGAACACCGCCACGCGTCCAGCGTGAACACCGCCACACGCCCAGAGTGAACACCGCCACGCGCCCAGAGTGAACACCGCCACGCGTCCAGGAGTGAACACCGCCACGCGTCCAGAGTGAACACCGCCACGCGCCTAAAGTGAACACCACGTGTCTAGAGTGAACACTGCCACGAGCCTAGAGTGAACACCGCCATGCGTCCAGAGTGAGCACCGCCACGCGTCTTGAGTGAACACTGCCATGCGCCTAGAGTGAACACCACCACGGGCCTAGAGCACCACGTGCCTAGTGAACACCGCCACGCACCTAGAGTGAACACCGCCACGCGCCTAGAATGAACACCGCCACGCGTCCAGAGTGAACACCGCCAAGCGCCCAGAGTGAACACCGCCACGCGCCCAGAGTGAACACCGCCACGCGTCTAGAGTAAACACCGCCACGCGTCCAGAGTGAACACCGCCACGCGTCCAGAGTGAACACCGCCACGCGCCCAGAGTGAACACCGCCACGCGTCTAGAGTAAACACCGCCACGCGTCCAGAGTGAACACCGCCACGCGTCCAGAGTGAACACCGCCACGCGTCCAGAGTGAACACCGCCACGCGTCCAGAGTGAACACCGCCACGCGTCCAGAGTGAACACCGCCACGCGTCCAGAGTGAACTCCGCCACGCGTCTTGAGTGAACACCACCACGCGCCTAGAGCACCACGTGCCTAGTGAACACCGCCACGCGCCTAGAGTGAACACTGCCACGCGCCTAGAGTGAACACCGCCACGCATCCAGAGTGAACACCGCCAAGCGCCTAGAGCACCACGTGCCTAGTGAACAACACCATGCGTCTAGAGTGAACACCGCCACGCGTCCTGAGTAAACACCGCCACGCGTCCAGAGTGAACACCGCCACGCGTCCAGCGTGAACACCGCCACACGCCAAGAGTGAACACCGCCACGCGCCCAGAGTGAACACCGCCACGCGTCCAGGAGTGAACACCGCCACGCGTCCAGAGTGAACACCGCCACGCGCCTAAAGTGAACACCACGTGTCTAGAGTGAACACTGCCACGAGCCTAGAGTGAACACCGCCATGCGTCCAGAGTGAGCACCGCCACGCGTCTTGAGTGAACACTGCCATGCGCCTAGAGTGAACACCACCACGGGCCGAGAGCACCACGTGCCTAGTGAACACCGCCACGCACCTAGAGTGAACACCGCCACGCGCCTAGAATGAACACCGCCACGCGTCCAGAGTGAACACCGCCAAGCGCCCAGAGTGAACACCGCCACGCGCCCAGAGTGAACACCGCCACGCGTCTAGAGTAAACACCGCCACGCGTCCAGAGTGAACACCGCCACGCGTCCAGAGTGAACACCGCCACGCGCCCAGAGTGAACACCGCCACGCGTCTAGAGTAAACACCGCCACGCGTCCAGAGTGAACACCGCCACGCGTCCAGAGTGAACACCGCCACGCGTCCAGAGTGAACACCGCCACGCGTCCAGAGTGAACACCGCCACGCGTCCAGAGTGAACACCGCCACGCGTCCAGAGTGAACTCCGCCACGCGTCTTGAGTGAACACCACCACGCGCCTAGAGCACCACGTGCCTAGTGAACACCGCCACGCGCCTAGAGTGAACACTGCCACGCGCCTAGAGTGAACACCGCCACGCATCCAGAGTGAACACCGCCAAGCGCCTAGAGCACCACGTGCCTAGTGAACAACACCATGCGTCTAGAGTGAACACCGCCACGCGTCCTGAGTAAACACCGCCACGCGTCCAGAGTGAACACCGCCACGCGTCCAGCGTGAACACCGCCACACGCCAAGAGTGAACACCGCCACGCGCCCAGAGTGAACACCGCCACGCATCTAGAGTGAACACCGCCACGCGCCTAGAGTGAACACCGCCACGCGTCCAGAGTGAACACCGCCAAGCGCCTAAAGCACCACGTGCCTAGTGAACAACACCATGCGTCTAGAGTGAACACCGCCACGCGTCCCGAGTAAACACCGCCACGCGTCCAGAGTGAACACCGCCACGCGTCCAGCGTGAACACCGCCACACGCCCAGAGTGAACACCGCCACGCGCCCAGAGTGAACACCGCCACGCGTCCAGGAGTGAACACCGCCACGCGTCCAGAGTGAACACCGCCACGCGCCTAAAGTGAACACCACGTGTCTAGAGTGAACACTGCCACGAGCCTAGAGTGAACACCGCCATGCGTCCAGAGTGAACACCGCCACGCGTCTTGAGTGAACACTGCCATGCGCCTAGAGTGAACACCACCACGCGCCTAGAGCACCACGTGCCTAGTGAACACCGCCACGCACCTAGAGTGAACACCGCCACGCGCCTAGAATGAACACCGCCACGCGTCCAGAGTGAACACCGCCAAGCGCCCAGAGTGAACACCGCCACGCGCCCAGAGTGAACACCGCCACGCGTCTAGAGTAAACACCGCCACGCGTCCAGAGTGAACACCGCCACGCGTCCAGAGTGAACACCGCCACGCGCCCAGAGTGAACACCGCCACGCGTCTAGAGTAAACACCGCCACGCGTCCAGAGTGAACACCGCCACGCGTCCAGAGTGAACACCGCCACGCGTCCAGAGTGAACACCGCCACGCGTCCAGAGTGAACACCGCCACGCGTCCAGAGTGAACACCGCCACGCGTCCAGAGTGAACTCCGCCACGCGTCTTGAGTGAACACTGCCATGCGCCTAGAGTGAACACCACCACGCGCCTAGAGCACCACGTGCCTAGCGAACACCGCCACGCGCCTAGAGTGAACACCGCCACGCGCCTAGAGTGAACACCACCACGTGTCCAGAGTGACCACCGCCAAGCGCCTAGAGCACCACGTGCCTAGTGAACAACACCATGCGTCTAGAGTGAACACCGCCACGCGTCCCGAGTAAACACCACCACGCGTCCAGAGTGAACACCGCCACACGCCCAGAGTGAACACCGCCACGCGCCCAGAGTGAACACCGCCACGCGTCCAGTGTGAACACCGCCACGCGTCCAGAGTGAACACCGCCACGCATCCAGAGTGAACACCGCCATGCGTCCAGAGTGACCACCGCCACGCGTCTAGAGTGAACACTGCCACGCGCCTGAAGTGAACACCATGTGTCTAGAGTGAACACTGCCACGCGCCTAGAGTGAACACCGCCATGCGTCCAGAGTGAACACCGCCACGCATCTAGAGTGAACACCGCCACGCGCCTAGAGCACCACGTGCCTAGTGAACACCGCCACGCGTCTAGAGTGAACACACCATCACGCGCCTAGAGCACCATGTGCCTAGTGAACACCGCCACGCGTCTGGAGTGAACACCGCCACGCGCCTAGAGCACCACGTGCCTAGTCAACACCGCCAAGCGCCTAGAGTGAACACCACCACGCGCCTAGAGCACCACATGCCTAGTCAACACCGCCACGCGCCTAGAGTGAACACCGCCACGCATCCAGAGTGAACACCGCCAAGCGCCTAGAGCACCACGTGCCTAGTGAACAACACCATGCGTCTAGAGTGAACACCGCCACGCGTCCTGAGTAAACACCGCCACGCGTCCAGAGTGAACACCGCCACGCGTCCAGCGTGAACACCGCCACACGCCAAGAGTGAACACCGCCACGCGCCCAGAGTGAACACCGCCACGCATCTAGAGTGAACACCGCCACGCGCCTAGAGTGAACACCGCCACGCGTCCAGAGTGAACACCGCCAAGCGCCTAAAGCACCACGTGCCTAGTGAACAACACCATGCGTCTAGAGTGAACACCGCCACGCGTCCCGAGTAAACACCGCCACGCGTCCAGAGTGAACACCGCCACGCGTCCAGCGTGAACACCGCCACACGCCCAGAGTGAACACCGCCACGCGCCCAGAGTGAACACCGCCACGCGTCCAGGAGTGAACACCGCCACGCGTCCAGAGTGAACACCGCCACGCGCCTAAAGTGAACACCACGTGTCTAGAGTGAACACTGCCACGAGCCTAGAGTGAACACCGCCATGCGTCCAGAGTGAACACCGCCACGCGTCTTGAGTGAACACTGCCATGCGCCTAGAGTGAACACCACCACGCGCCTAGAGCACCACGTGCCTAGTGAACACCGCCACGCACCTAGAGTGAACACCGCCACGCGCCTAGAATGAACACCGCCACGCGTCCAGAGTGAACACCGCCAAGCGCCCAGAGTGAACACCGCCACGCGCCCAGAGTGAACACCGCCACGCGTCTAGAGTAAACACCGCCACGCGTCCAGAGTGAACACCGCCACGCGTCCAGAGTGAACACCGCCACGCGCCCAGAGTGAACACCGCCACGCGTCTAGAGTAAACACCGCCACGCGTCCAGAGTGAACACCGCCACGCGTCCAGAGTGAACACCGCCACGCGTCCAGAGTGAACACCGCCACGCGTCCAGAGTGAACACCGCCACGCGTCCAGAGTGAACACCGCCACGCGTCCAGTGAACTCCGCCACGCGTCTTGAGTGAACACTGCCATGCGCCTAGAGTGAACACCACCACGCGCCTAGAGCACCACGTGCCTAGCGAACACCGCCACGCGCCTAGAGTGAACACCGCCACGCGCCTAGAGTGAACACCACCACGTGTCCAGAATGACCACCGCCAAGCGCCTAGAGCACCACGTGCCTAGTGAACAACACCATGCGTCTAGAGTGAACACCGCCACGCGTCCCGAGTAAACACCACCACGCGTCCAGAGTGAACACCGCCACACGCCCAGAGTGAACACCGCCACGCGCCCAGAGTGAACACCGCCACGCGTCCAGTGTGAACACCGCCACGCGTCCAGAGTGAACACCGCCACGCATCCAGAGTGAACACCGCCATGCGTCCAGAGTGACCACCGCCACGCGTCTAGAGTGAACACTGCCACGCGCCTGAAGTGAACACCATGTGTCTAGAGTGAACACTGCCACGCGCCTAGAGTGAACACCGCCATGCGTCCAGAGTGAACACCGCCACGCATCTAGAGTGAACACCGCCACGCGCCTAGAGCACCACGTGCCTAGTGAACACCGCCACGCGTCTAGAGTGAACACACCATCACGCGCCTAGAGCACCATGTGCCTAGTGAACACCGCCACGCGTCTGGAGTGAACACCGCCACGCGCCTAGAGCACCACGTGCCTAGTCAACACCGCCAAGCGCCTAGAGTGAACACCACCACGCGCCTAGAGCACCACATGCCTAGTCAACACCGCCACGCGCCTAGAGTGAACACCGCTACGCGACTAGGGTGAACACCGCCACGCGTCCAGAGTGAACACCGCCAAGCGCCTAGAGCACCACGTGCCTAGTGAACAACACCATGCGTCTAGAGTGAACACCGCCACGCGTCCCGAGTAAACACCGCCACGCGTCCAGAGTGAACACCGCCACCCGTCCAGAGTGCATACCGTCACGCGTCCAGAGTGAACTCCGCCACGCGTCTTGAGTGAACACTGCCATGCGCCTAGAGTGAACACCACCACGCGCCTAGAGCACCACGTGCCTAGTGAACACCGCCACGCGCCTAGAGTGAACACTGCCACGCGCCTAGAGTGAACACCGCCACGCATCCAGAGTGAACACCGCCAAGCGCCTAGAGCACCACGTGCCTAGTGAACAACACCATGCGTCTAGAGTGAACACCGCCACGCGTCCTGAGTAAACACCGCCACGCGTCCAGAGTGAACACCGCCACGCGTCCAGCGTGAACACCGCCACACGCCCAGAGTGAACACCGCCACGCGCCCAGAGTGAACACCACCACGCATCTAGAGTGAACACCGCCACGCGCCTAGAGTGAACACCGCCACGCGTCCAGAGTGAACACCGCCAAGCGCCTAGAGCACCACGTGCCTAGTGAACAACACCATGCATCTAGAGTGAACACCGCCACGCGTCCCGAGTAAACACCGCCACGCGTCCAGAGTGAACACCGCCACGCGTCCAGCGTGAACACCGCCACACGCCCAGAGTGAACACCGCCACGCGCCCAGAGTGAACACCGCCACGCGTCCAGGAGTGAACACCGCCACGCGTCCAGAGTGAACACCGCCACGCGCCTAAAGTGAACACCACGTGTCTAGAGTGAACACTGCCACGAGCCTAGAGTGAACACCGCCATGCGTCCAGAGTGAACACCGCCAAGCATCTAGAGTGAACACCGCCACGCGCCTAGAGCACCACGTGCCTAGTCAACACCGCCAAGCGCCTAGAGTGAACACCACCACGCGCCTAGAGCACCACGTGCCTAGTGAACACCGCCACACGCCCAGAGTGAACACCGCCACGCGTCCCGAGTAAACACCGCCACGCGTCCAGAGTGAACACCGCCACGCATCCAGAGTGAACACCGCCACGCGTCCAGAGTGAACACCGCCATGCGTCCAGAGTGACCACCGCCACGCGTCGAGAGTGAACACTGCCACGCGCCTAAAGTGAACACCACGTGTCTCGAGTGAACACTGCCACGAGCCTAGAGTGAACACCGCCATGCGTCCAGAGTGACCACCGCCACGCGTCCAGAGTGAACACCGCCACGCGTCCAGAGTGCACACCGCCATGCGTCCAGAGTGACCACCGCCACGCGTCGAGAGTGAACACTGCCACGCGCCTAAAGTGAACACCACGTGTCTCGAGTGAACACTGCCACGAGCCTAGAGTGAACACCGCCATGCGTCCAGAGTGAACACCGCCACGCATCTAGAGTGAACACCGCCACGCGCCTAGAGTGAACACCGCCACGCATCTAGAGTGAACACCGCCACGCGCCTAGAGCACCACGTGCCTAGTGAACACCGCCACGCATCTAGAGTGAACACCGCCACGCGTCTGGAGTGAACACCGCCACGCGCCTAGAGCACCACGTGCCTAGTCAACACCGCCAAGCGCCTAGAGCAGGGGTCGGCAACCTGCGGCTCCGGAGCCGCATGCGGCTCTTTTGAACCTTGACCGCAGCTCCGGGGCGGATGCTAGCGAGGGGAGGAGGCGCACTGTGACACCTGCTCTGGCGTTGCCGCTGCTGACAGGTCGCCGCTCCGCTCCACACTGCCCGCCCGGTGACAGGCAATAACGTTGCCGTTGCTTTGTCACATGTTTGGAAGAAGTAAAAACCTTCCTGGGCAGCAAAGAGCTCACCTTTGCTGAGCTGGAACAGCCAGAGTGGCTGGAAAAATTACATTTTATGGTAGACATGACAGCACATCTAAACACGCTAAATACAACCCTTCAGGGGAAAGGAGGCACAGCCCTGCACATGCTGGAGGAGGTTTTGGCATTCGAGCGCAAGTTGACAGTGTTTGTCAAAGATTTACAGAGAGGTACACTGTCTCACTTTCCCTCTTTGAGAGAGTTCAAACAAAGTCATGATACGATAAATTTGGAATATTTCAAGTCTGCAATCACCACAATGCAAAGTTCGTTTGGGAAACGATTCTGTGAGTTCAGAGAGGAAAAAACGACATTATCCTTCCCTGTCACTCCCCTGGCGATCGATCCATCCCTATTGAATATGAATGCATTTGCAGGTGTAAGTCAACCTGATCTTGAGATGGAACTGGCCGATATAGCCGACAAAGATATATGGGTGTCCAAGTTCAAATGCTTGACCGCTACTCTTGAGGATGTTGCCCGTCAGAAGGCCATTCTGGCTCAGAATCATAAATGGAGTGATATTGAAAACGTTCCCAAACAGGACAAACTTGTATTCGAAACATGGAATGCCATCCCCAACACTTATATAAACATGAAAAAGTATGCATTTGGAGTCCTGTCGATCTTCGGCTCCACATATGTATGTGAGCAGGTCTTCTCCAACATGAACTATATTAAAAACAAACATCGATCACGCCTCACAGATGACAGCTTGCAAGCCTGTGTGAAAATGAAGGTGACGTCTTACAGCCCTGATGTGCAGACACTGTGCACTGAGGTTCAGGAGCAAAAATCCCATTAACCAGGTAATTTAGCTATTAATTTGCAAAAATATATTTTACATTGTTAAGTGAAAAAGTCCTTTTTTTATTCAGATTGACAGCTGACTGCACGATCCTGTATATAGCAATAAGGTAAGAAACAATATATGCAGTGTTATATTTGTTTTAAATGTTGCAATGGTTTTGCGGCTCCCAGTTTATTTTTTCCTTCGGAAACGGGTCCAAGTGGCTCTTTATGTCTTAAAGGTTGCAGACCCCTGGCCTAGAGTGAACACCACCACGCGCCTAGAGCACCACGTGCCTAGTGAACACTGCCACGCGCCTAGAGTGAACACCGCCACGCGCCTAGAGTGAACACCGCCACGCGTCCAGAGTGAACACCGCCAAGCGCCTAGAGCACCACGTGCCTAGTGAACAACACCATGCGTCTAGAGTGAACATCGCCACGCGTCCCGAGTAAACACCGCCACGCGTCCAGAGTGAACACCGCCACGCGTCCAGCGTGAACACCGCCACGCGTCCAGCTTGAACACCGCCACACGCCCAGAGTGAACACCGCCACGCGCCCAGAGTGAACACCGCCATGCGTCCAGAGTGAACACCGCGACGCGTCCAGAGTGAACACTGCCACGCGTCCAGAGTGAACACCGCCACGCGTCTAGAGTGAACACCGCCACGCGTCCAGAGTGAACACCGCCACGCGTCCAGAGTGAACACCGCCACGCGTCCAGAGTGAACACCGCCATGCGTCCAGAGTGACCACCGCCACGCGTCTAGAGTGAACACTGCCACGCGCCTAAAGTGAACACCACGTGTCTAGAGTGAACACTGCCACGAGCCTAGAGTGAACACCACCATGCGTCCAGAGTGAACACCGCCACGCATCTCGAGTGAACACCGCCACACGCCTAGAGCACCACGTGCCTAGTGAACACAGCCACGCATCTAGAGTGAACACCATCACGCGCCTAGAGCACCACGTGCCTAGTGAACACAGCCACGCATCTAGAGTGAACACCGCCACGCGTCTGGAGTGAACACCGCCACGCGCCTAGAGCACCACATGCCTAGTCAACACCGCCAAGCGCCTAGAGTGAACACCACCACGCGCCTAGAGCACCACGTGCCTAGTGAACACTGCCACGCGCCTAGAGTGAACACCGCCACGTGCCTAGAGTGAACACCGCCACGCGTCCAGAGTGAACACCGCCAAGCGCCTAGAGCGCCACGTGCCTAGTGAACAACACCATGCGTCTAGAGTGAACACCGCCACGCGTCCAGAGTGAACACCGCCACGCGTCCAGAGTGAACACCGCCACGCGCCCAGAGTGAACACCACCACGCGCCCAGAGTGAACACCGCCACGCGTCCAGAGTGAACACCGCCACATGTCCAGATTGAACACCGCCACGTGTCCAGAGTAAACACCGCCATGCGCCTAGAGTGAACACCGCCACGCGCCTAGAGCACCACGTGCCTAGTGAACACCACCACACGTCCAGAGTGAACACCGCCACGCGTCCAGAGTGAACACCGCCACCCGTCCAGAGTGCACACCGTCACGCGTCCAGAGTGAACACCGCCACGCGTCTTGAGTGAACACTGCCATGCGCCTAGAGTGAACACCACCACGTGCCTAGTGAACACCGCCACGCGTCTAGAGTGAACACTGCCATGCGCCTAGAGTGAACACCACCACGTGCCTAGTGAACACCGCCACGCGTCTAGAGTGAACACCGCCACGCACCTAGAGTGAACACCGCCACACGCCTAGAGTGAACACCGCCACGCGTCCAGAGTGAACAGCGCCACGCGTCCAGAGTGAACACCGCCACGCATCTAGAGTGAACACCGCCACGCGGCTAGAGTGAACACGCCACTCGTCCAGAGTGAACACCGCCACGCGTCCAGAGTGAGCACCGCCACGCGTCTAGAGTGAACACCGCCATGCTTCTAGAGAGAACACCGCCACGCGTCTAGAGTGAACACCGCCACGCGTCCAGAGTGAACACCGCCACGTGTCCAGAGTGAACACCGCCACACGTCGAGAGTGAACACCGCCACGCGTCGAAAGTGAACACCGCCACGCGTCGAAAGTGAACACCGCCACACGTCCAGAGTGAACAACGCCACGCGTCCAGAGTGAACACCGCCACGCGTCTAGAGTGAACACCGCCACGCGTCTCGAGTGAACACCGCCACGCGTCCAGAGTGAACACCGCCACGCATCTAGAGTGAACACCATCACGCGCCTAGAGCACCACGTGCCTAGTGAACACCGCCACGCATCTAGAGTGAACACCGCCACGCGTCTGGAGTGAACACCGCCACGCGCCTAGAGCACCACATGCCTAGTCAACACCGCCAAGCGCCTAGAGTGAACACCACCACGCGCCTAGAGCACCACGTGCCGAGTGAACACCGCCACGCGCCTAGAGTGAACACCGCCACGCGCCTAGAGTGAACACCGCCACGCGTCCAGAGTGAACACCGCCAAGCGCCTAGAGCACCACGTGCCTAGTGAACAACACCATGCGTCTAGAGTGAACACCGCCACGCGTCCCGAGTAAACACCGCCACGCGTCCAGAGTGAACACCGCCACGCGTCCAGCGTGAACACAGCCACACGCCCAGAGTGAACACCGCCACGCGCCCAGAGTGAACACCGCCACGCGTCCAGAGTGAACACCGCCACGCATCCAGAGTGAACACCGCCACGCGTCCAGAGTGAACACCGCCACGCGTCCAGAGTGAACACCGCCACGCGTCCAGAGTGAACACCGCCACGCGTCCAGAGTGAACACCGCCACGCGTCCAGATTGAACACCGCCAGGTGTCCAGAGTGAACACCGCCACGCTCCTAGAGTGAACACCGCCACGCGTCCAGCGTGAACACAGCCACACGCCCAGAGTGAACACCGCCACGCGCCCAGAGTGAACACCGCCACGCGTCCAGAGTGAACACCGCCACGCGTCCAGAGTGAACACCGCCACGCATCCAGAGTGAACACCGCCACGCGTCCAGAGTGAACACCGCCACGCGTCCAGAGTGAACACCGCCACACGTCCAGAGTGAAGACCGCCACGCGTCCAGATTGAACACCGCCACGTGTCCAGAGTGAACACCGCCACGCTCCTAGAGTGAACACCGCCACGCGCCTAGAGCACCACGTGCCTAGTGAACACCGCCACACGTCCAGAGTGAACACAGCCACGCGTCCAGAGTGCACACCGTCACGCGTCCAGAGTGAACACCGCCACGCGTCTTGAGTGAACACCGCCATGCGCCTAGAGTGAACACCACCACGTGCCTAGTGAACACCCGCCACGCGTCCAGAGTGAACACCGCCACGCGTCTAGAGTGAACACCGCCATGCACCTAGAGTGAACACCGCCACACGCCTAGAGTGAACACCACCACACGCCTAGAGTGAACACCGCCACGCGTCCAGAGTGAACACCGCCACGCGCCCAGAGTGAACACCGCCACGCGTCCAGAGTGAACACCGCCACGCATCCAGAGTGAACACCGCCACGCGTCCAGAGTGAACACCGCCACGCGTCCAGAGTGAACACCGCCACGCGTCCAGAGTGAACACCGCCACGCGTCCAGAGTGAACACCGCCACGCGTCCAGATTGAACACCGCCAGGTGTCCAGAGTGAACACCGCCACGCTCCTAGAGTGAACACCGCCACGCGTCCAGCGTGAACACAGCCACACGCCCAGAGTGAACACCGCCACGCGCCCAGAGTGAACACCGCCACGCGTCCAGAGTGAACACCGCCACGCGTCCAGAGTGAACACCGCCACGCATCCAGAGTGAACACCGCCACGCGTCCAGAGTGAACACCGCCACGCGTCCAGAGTGAACACCGCCACACGTCCAGAGTGAAGACCGCCACGCGTCCAGATTGAACACCGCCACGTGTCCAGAGTGAACACCGCCACGCTCCTAGAGTGAACACCGCCACGCGCCTAGAGCACCACGTGCCTAGTGAACACCGCCACACGTCCAGAGTGAACACAGCCACGCGTCCAGAGTGCACACCGTCACGCGTCCAGAGTGAACACCGCCACGCGTCTTGAGTGAACACCGCCATGCGCCTAGAGTGAACACCACCACGTGCCTAGTGAACACCCGCCACGCGTCCAGAGTGAACACCGCCACGCGTCTAGAGTGAACACCGCCATGCACCTAGAGTGAACACCGCCACACGCCTAGAGTGAACACCACCACACGCCTAGAGTGAACACCGCCACGCGTCCAGAGTGAACACCGCCACGCGTCTAGAGTGAACACCGCCACGCGTCTCGAGTGAACACCGCCACGCGTCCAGAGTGAACACCGCCACGCATCTAGAGTGAACACCATCACGCGCCTAGAGCACCACGTGCCTAGTGAACACCGCCACGCATCTAGAGTGAACACCGCCACGCGTCTGGAGTGAACACCGCCACGCGCCTAGAGCACCACATGCCTAGTCAACACCGCCAAGCGCCTAGAGTGAACACCGCCACGCGCCTAGAGTGAACACCGCCACGCGTCCAGAGTGAACACCGCCAAGCGCCTAGAGCACCACGTGCCTAGTGAACAACACCATGCGTCTAGAGTGAACACCGCCACGCGTCCCGAGTAAACACCGCCACGCGTCCAGAGTGAACACCGCCACGCGTCCAGCGTGAACACAGCCACACGCCCAGAGTGAACACCGCCACGCGCCCAGAATGAACACCGCCACGCGTCCAGAGTGAACACCGCCACGCGTCCAGAGTGAACACCGCCACGCATCCAGAGTGAACACCGCCACGCGTCCAGAGTGAACACCGCCACGCGTCCAGAGTGAACACCGCCACGCTTCCAGAGTGAACACCGCCACGCGTCCAGAGTGAACACCGCCACGCGTCCAGATTGAACACCGCCACGTGTCCAGAGTGAACACCGCCACGCGCCTAGAGTGAACACCGCCACGCGCCTAGAGCACCACGTGCCTAGTGAACACCGCCACACGTCCAGAGTGAACACCGCCACGTGCCTAGTGAACACCCGCCACGCGTCCAGAGTGAACACCGCCACGCGTCTAGAGTGAACACCGCCATGCACCTAGAGTGAACACCGCCACACGCCTAGAGTGAACACCACCACACACCTAGAGTGAACACCGCCACGCGTCCAGAGTGAACACCGCCAAGCGCCTAGAGTGAACACCGCCACGCGTCCAGAGTGAACACCGCCAAGCGCCTAGAGTGAACACTGCCACGTGTCTAGAGTGAACACCGCCACGCGTCCAGAGTGAACACCGCCACACGTCCAGAGTGAACACCGCCACGCGTCCAGAGTGAACACCACCACGCATCCAGAGTGAACACCACCAAGTGCTTAGAGCACCACGTGCCTAGTGAACACCACCACGCGCCGCGAGTGAACACCGCCACGTGTCTAGAGTGAACACCGCAAAGCGCCTAGACTGAACACTGCCACGTGTCCAGAGTGAACACCGCCACGCGTCCAGAGTGAACACCACCACACGTCTAGAGTGAACACCGCCATGCGCCTAGAGTGAACACCACCACGTGCCTAGAGCACCACGTGCCTAGTGAACACCGCCACGCGTCCAGAATGAACACCGCCACGCGTCTAGAGTGAACACGGCCACGCACCTAGAGTGAACACCGCCACGCGCCTAGAGTGAACACCGCCACGCGCCTAGAGCACCACGTGCCTAGTGAACAACACCATGCGTCTAGAGTGAACACCGGCACGCGTCCCGAGTAAACACCGCCACGCCTCCAGAGTGAACACCGCCACGCGTCCAGCGTAAACACAGCCACACGCCCAGAGTGAACACCGCCACGCGCCCAGAGTGAACACCGCCACGCGTCCAGAGTGAACACCGCCACGCATCCAGAGTGAACACCGCCACGCGTCCAGAGTGAACACCGCCACGCGTCCAGAGTGAACACCGCCACGCGTCCAGAGTGAACACCGCCACGCGTCCAGATTGAACACCGCCACGTGTCCAGAGTGAACACCGCCACGCGCCTAGAGTGAACACCGCCACGCGCCTAGAGCACCACATGCCTAGAGCACCACATGCCTAGTGAACACCACCACACGTCCACAGTGAACACAGCCACGCGTCCAGAGTGAACACCGCCACCCGTCCAGAGTGCACACCGTCACGCGTCCAGAGTGAACACCGCCACGCGTCTTGAGTGAACACCGCCATGCGCCTAGAGTGAACACCCGCCACGCGTCCAGAGTGAACACCGCCACGCGTCTAGAGTGAACACCGCCATGCACCTAGAGTGAACACCGCCACACGCCTAGAGTGAACACCACCACACGCCTAGAGTGAACACCGCCACGCGTCCAGAGTGAACACCGCGAAGCGCCTAAAGTGAACACCGCCACGCGTCCAGAGTGAACACCGCCAAGCGCCTAGAGTGAACACTGCCACGTGTCTAGAGTGAACACCGCCACACGTCCAGAGTGAACACCGCCACGCGTCCAGAGTGAACACCGCCACACGTCCAGAGTGAACACCGCCACGCATCCAGAGTGAACACCACCACGTGCTTAGAGCACCACGTGCCTAGTGAACACCACCACGCGCCTAGAGTGAACACCGCCAAGCGCCTAGAGCACCACGTGCCTAGTGAACACCACCACGCGCCGAGAGTGAACACCGCCACGTGTCTAGAGTGAACACCGCAAAGCGCCTAGACTGAACACCGCCACGTGTCCAGAGTGAACACCGCCACGCGTCCAGAGTGAACACCACCACACGTCCAGAGTGAACACCGCCACGCGTCCAGAGTGAACACCGCCACGCGTCCAGATTGAACACCGCCACGTGTCCAGAGTGAACACCGCCACGCGCCTAGAGTGAACACCGCCACGCGCCTAGAGCACCACGTGCCTAGTGAACACCGCCACACGTCCAGAGTGAACACAGCCACGCGTCCAGAGTGAACACCGCCACCCGTCCAGAGTGCACACCGTCACGCGTCCAGAGTGAACACCGCCACGCGTCTTGAGTGAACACCGCCATGCACCTAGAGTGAACACCACCACGTGCCTAGTGAACACCCGCCACGCGTCCAGAGTGAACACCGCCACCCGTCCAGAGTGCACACCGTCACGCGTCCAGAGTGAACACCGCCACGCGTCTTGAGTGAACACCGCCATGCGCCTAGAGTGAACACCCGCCACGCGTCCAGAGTGAACACCGCCACGCGTCTAGAGTGAACACCGCCATGCACCTAGAGTGAACACCGCCACACGCCTAGAGTGAACACCACCACACGCCTAGAGTGAACACCGCCACGCGTCCAGAGTGAACACCGCGAAGCGCCTAAAGTGAACACCGCCACGCGTCCAGAGTGAACACCGCCAAGCGCCTAGAGTGAACACTGCCACGTGTCTAGAGTGAACACCGCCACACGTCCAGAGTGAACACCGCCACGCGTCCAGAGTGAACACCGCCACACGTCCAGAGTGAACACCGCCACGCATCCAGAGTGAACACCACCACGTGCTTAGAGCACCACGTGCCTAGTGAACACCACCACGCGCCTAGAGTGAACACCGCCAAGCGCCTAGAGCACCACGTGCCTAGTGAACACCACCACGCGCCGAGAGTGAACACCGCCACGTGTCTAGAGTGAACACCGCAAAGCGCCTAGACTGAACACCGCCACGTGTCCAGAGTGAACACCGCCACGCGTCCAGAGTGAACACCACCACACGTCCAGAGTGAACACCGCCACGCGTCCAGAGTGAACACCGCCACGCGTCCAGATTGAACACCGCCACGTGTCCAGAGTGAACACCGCCACGCGCCTAGAGTGAACACCGCCACGCGCCTAGAGCACCACGTGCCTAGTGAACACCGCCACACGTCCAGAGTGAACACAGCCACGCGTCCAGAGTGAACACCGCCACCCGTCCAGAGTGCACACCGTCACGCGTCCAGAGTGAACACCGCCACGCGTCTTGAGTGAACACCGCCATGCGCCTAGAGTGAACACCACCACGTGCCTAGTGAACACCCGCCACGCGTCCAGAGTGAACACCGCCACGCGTCTAGAGTGAACACCGCCATGCACCTAGAGTGAACACCACCACACGCCTAGAGTGAACACCGCCACGCGTCCAGAGTGAACACCGCCAAGCGCCTACAGTGAACACCGCCACGCGTCTAGAGTGTACACCGCCACGCGTCCAGAGTGAACACCGCCAAGCACCTAGAGTGAACACTGCCACGTGTCTAGAGTGAACACCGCCACGCGTCCAGAGTCAACACCGCCACACGTCCAGAGTGAACACCGCCACACGTCCAGAGTGAACACCGCCACGCGTCCAGAGTGAACACCACCACGCATCCAGAGTGAACACCACCACGTGCTTAGAGCACCACGTGCCTAGTGAACACCACCACGCGCCTAGAGTGAACACCGCCAAGCGCCTAGAGCACCACGTGCCTAGTGAACACCACCACGCGCCGAGAGTGAACACCGCTACGTGTCTAGAGTGAACACCGCAAAGCGCCTAGACTGAACACCGCCACGTGTCCAGAGTGAACACCGCCACGCGTCCAGAGTGAACACCACCACGCATCCAGAGTGAACACCACCACACGTCTAGAGTGAACACCGCCATGCGCCTAGAGTGAACACCACCACGTGCCTAGTGAACACCGCCACGCGTCCAGAATGAACACCGCCACGCGTCTAGAGTGAACATGGCCACGCACCTAGAGTGAACACCGCCACGCGCCTAGAGCACCACGTGCCTAGTGAACAACACCATGCGTCTAGAGTGAACACCGCCACGCGTCCCGAGTAAACACCGCCACGCGTCCAGAGTGAACACCGCCACGCGTCCAGCGTGAACACAGCCACACGCCCAGAGTGAACAACGCCACGCGCCCAGAGTGAACACCGCCAAGCGCCTAGAGTGAACACCGCCACGCGTCTAGAGTGTACACCGCCACGCGTCTAGAGTGAACACCGCCACGCGTCTAGAGTGTACACCGCCACGCGTCCAGAGTGAACACCGCCAAGCGCCTAGAGTGAACACTGCCACGTGTCTAGAGTGAACACCGCCACGCGTCCAGAGTGAACACCGCCACACGTCCAGAGTGAACACCGCCACGCGTCCAGAGTGAACACCACCACGCATCCAGAGTGAACACCACCACGTGCTTAGAGCACCACGTGCCTAGTGAACACCACCACGCGCCTAGAGTGAACACCGCCAAGCGCCTAGAGCACCACGTGCCTAGTGAACACCACCACGCGCCGAGAGTGAGCACCGCCACGTGTCTAGAGTGAACACCGCAAAGCGCCTAGACTGAACACTGCCACGTGTCCAGAGTGAACACCGCCACGCGTCCAGAGTGAACACCACCACACGTCTAGAGTGAACACCGCCATGCGCCTAGAGTGAACACCACCACGTGCCTAGAGCACCACGTGCCTAGTGAACACCGCCACGCGTCCAGAATGAACACCGCCACGCGTCTAGAGTGAACACGGCCACGCACCTAGAGTGAACACCGCCACGCGCCTAGAGTGAACACCGCCACGCGCCTAGAGCACCACGTGCCTAGTGAACAACACCATGCGTCTAGAGTGAACACCGGCACGCGTCCCGAGTAAACACCGCCACGCCTCCAGAGTGAACACCGCCACGCGTCCAGCGTAAACACAGCCACACGCCCAGAGTGAACACCGCCACGCGCCCAGAGTGAACACCGCCACGCGTCCAGAGTGAACACCGCCACGCATCCAGAGTGAACACCGCCACGCGTCCAGAGTGAACACCGCCACGCGTCCAGAGTGAACACCGCCACGCGTCCAGAGTGAACACCGCCACGCGTCCAGATTGAACACCGCCACGTGTCCAGAGTGAACACCGCCACGCGCCTAGAGTGAACACCGCCACGCGCCTAGAGCACCACGTGCCTAGTGAACACCACCACACGTCCAGAGTGAACACAGCCACGCGTCCAGAGTGAACACCGCCACCCGTCCAGAGTGCACACCGTCACGCGTCCAGAGTGAACACCGCCACGCGTCTTGAGTGAACACCGCCATGCGCCTAGAGTGAACACCCGCCACGCGTCCAGAGTGAACACCGCCACGCGTCTAGAGTGAACACCGCCATGCACCTAGAGTGAACACCGCCACACGCCTAGAGTGAACACCACCACACGCCTAGAGTGAACACCGCCACGCGTCCAGAGTGAACACCGCGAAGCGCCTAAAGTGAACACCGCCACGCGTCTAGAGTGTACACCGCCACGCGTCCAGAGTGAACACCGCCAAGCGCCTAGAGTGAACACTGCCACGTGTCTAGAGTGAACACCGCCACGCGTCCAGAGTGAACACCGCCACGCGTCCAGAGTGAACACCGCCACACGTCCAGAGTGAACACCGCCACGCATCCAGAGTGAACACCACCACGTGCTTAGAGCACCACGTGCCTAGTGAACACCACCACGCGCCTAGAGTGAACACCGCCAAGCGCCTAGAGCACCACGTGCCTAGTGAACACCACCACGCGCCGAGAGTGAACACCGCCACGTGTCTAGAGTGAACACCGCAAAGCGCCTAGACTGAACACCGCCACGTGTCCAGAGTGAACACCGCCACGCGTCCAGAGTGAACACCACCACACGTCCAGAGTGAACACCGCCACGCGTCCAGAGTGAACACCGCCACGCGTCCAGATTGAACACCGCCACGTGTCCAGAGTGAACACCGCCACGCGCCTAGAGTGAACACCGCCACGCACCTAGAGCACCACGTGCCTAGTGAACACCGCCACACGTCCAGAGTGAACACAGCCACGCGTCCAGAGTGAACACCGCCACCCGTCCAGAGTGCACACCGTCACGCGTCCAGAGTGAACACCGCCACGCGTCTTGAGTGAACACCGCCATGCGCCTAGAGTGAACACCACCACGTGCCTAGTGAACACCCGCCACGCGTCCAGAGTGAACACCGCCACGCGTCTAGAGTGAACACCGCCATGCACCTAAAGTGAACACCGCCACACGCCTAGAGTGAACACCACCACACGCCTAGAGTGAACACCGCCACGCGTCCAGAGTGAACACCGCCAAGCGCCTACAGTGAACACCGCCACGCGTCTAGAGTGTACACCGCCACGCGTCCAGAGTGAACACCGCCAAGCACCTAGAGTGAACACTGCCACGTGTCTAGAGTGAACACCGCCACGCGTCCAGAGTGAACACCGCCACACGTCCAGAGTGAACACCGCCACACGTCCAGAGTGAACACCGCCACGCGTCCAGAGTGAACACCACCACGCATCCAGAGTGAACACCACCACGTGCTTAGAGCACCACGTGCCTAGTGAACACCACCACGCGCCTAGAGTGAACACCGCCAAGCGCCTAGAGCACCACGTGCCTAGTGAACACCACCACGCGCCGAGAGTGAACACCGCTACGTGTCTAGAGTGAACACCGCAAAGCGCCTAGACTGAACACCGCCACGTGTCCAGAGTGAACACCGCCACGCGTCCAGAGTGAACACCACCACGCGTCCAGAGTGAACACCACCACACGTCTAGAGTGAACACCGCCACGTGCCTAGTGAACACCGCCACGCGTCCAGAATGAACACCGCCACGCGTCTAGAGTGAACACGGCCACGCACCTAGAGTGAACACCGCCACGCGCCTAGAGTGAACACCGCCACGCGCCTAGAGCACCACGTGCCTAGTGAACAACACCATGCGTCTAGAGTGAACACCGCCACGCGTCCCGAGTAAACACCGCCACGCGTCCAGAGTGAACACCGCCACGCGTCCAGCGTGAACACAGCCACACGCCCAGAGTGAACAACGCCACGCGCCCAGAGTGAACACCGCCACGCGTCTAGAGTGAACACCGCCACGCGTCCAGAGTGAACACCACCACGCATCCAGAGTGAACACCGCCACGCGTCCAGAGTGAACACCGCCACGCGTCCAGAGTGAACACCGCCACGCGTCCAGAGTGAACACCACCACGCGTCCAGAGTGAACACCGCCAAGCGCCTAGTGAACACTGCCACGTGTCTAGAGTGAACACCGCCACGCGTCCAGAGTGAACACCGCCACACGTCCAGAGTGAACACCGCCACGCGTCCAGAGTGAACACCACCACGCATCCAGAGTGAACACCACCACGCATCCAGAGTGAACACCACCACGTGCTTAGAGCACCACGTGCCTAGTGAACACCACCACGCGCCTAGAGTGAACACCGCCAAGCGCCTAGAGCACCACGTGCCTAGTGAACACCACCATGCGCCGAGAGTGAACACCGCCACGTGTCTAGAGTGAACACCGCAAAGCGCCTAGACTGAACACCGCCACGTGTCCAGAGTGAACACCGCCACGCGTCCAGAGTGAACACCACCACACATCTAGAGTGAACACCGCCATGCGCCTAGAGTGAACACCACCACGTGCCTAGAGCACCACGTGCCTAGTGAACACCGCCACGCGTCCAGAATGAACACCGCCACGCGTCTAGAGTGAACACGGCCACGCACCTAGAGTGAACACCGCCACGCGCCTAGAGTATACACCGCCACGCGTCCAGAGTGAACACCGCCACGCGTCCAGAGTGAACACCGCCACGCGCCTAGAGTGAACACCGCCACGCGCCTAGAGCACCACGTGCCTAGTGAACACCGCCACACGTCCAGAGTGAACACAGCCACGCGTCCAGAGTGAACACCACCACCCGTCCAGAGTGCACACCGTCACGCGTCCAGAGTGAACACCGCCACGCGTCTTGAGTGAACACCGCCATGCGCCTAGAGTGAACACCACCACGTGCCTAGTGAATACCGCCACGCGTTCAGAGTGAACACCGCCACGCGTCTAGAGTGAACACCGCCATGCACCTAGAGTGAACACCGCCACGCGCCTAGAGTGAACACCGCCACGCGCCTAGAGTGAACACCGCCACGCGTCTAGAGTATACACCGCCACGCGTCCAGAGTGAACACCGCCAAGCGCCTAGAGTGAACACCGCCACGTGTCTAGAGTGAACACCGCCACGCGTCTAGAGTGAACAACGCCACGCGTCTAGAGTGAACACCGCCACGCGTCTAGAGTGAACACCGCCACGCGTCCAGAGTGAACACCGCCACACGTCGAGAGTGAACACCGCCACGCGTCGAGAGTGAACACCGCCACACGTCCAGAGTGAACAACGCCACGCATCCAGAGTGAACACCGCCACGCGTCTAGAGTGAACACCGCCACGTGTCTCGAGTGAACACCGCCACGCTTCTAGAGTGAACACCGCCACGCGTCCAGAGTGAACACCGCCAAGCGCCTAGAGTGAACACTTCCACGTGTCTAGAGTGAACACCGCCACGCGTCCAGAGTGAACACCGCCACGCGTCCAGATTGAACACCGCCACGTGTCCAGAGTGAACACCGCCACGCGCCTAGAGTGAACACCGCCACGCGCCTAGAGCACCACGTGCCTAGTGAACACCGCCATGCGCCTAGAGTGAACACCGCCACGTGTCTAGAGTGAACACCGCAAAGCGCCTAGAGTGAACACCGCCACGTGTCCAGAGTGAACACCGCCACGCGTCCAGAGTGAACACCACCACGCGTCTAGAGTGAACACCGCCACGCGCCTAGAGTGAACACTGCCACGTGTCTAGAGCACCACGTGCCTAGTGAACACCGCCACGCGTCCAGAATGAACACCGCCACGCGTCTAGAGTGAACACGGCCACGCGCCTAGAGTGAACACCGCCACGCGCCTAGAGTGAACACCGCCACGCGTCTAGAATATACACCGCCACGCGTCCAGAGTGAACACCGCCAAGCGCCTAGAGTGAACACCGCCACGTGTCGAGTGAACACCGCCACGCGTCTAGAGTGAACACCGCCACGCGTCTAGAGTGAACACCGCCACGCGTCTAGAGTGAACACCGCCACGCGTCCAGAGTGAACACCACCACACGTCGAGAGTGAACACCGCCACGCGTCGAGTGAACACCGCCACACGTCCAGAGTGAACAACGCCACGCATCCAGAGTGAACACCGCCACGCGTCTAGAGTGAACACCGCCACGTGTCTCGAGTGAACACCGCCACGCTTCTAGAGTGAACACCACCACGCGTCCAGAGTGAACACCGCCAAGCGCCTAGAGTGAACACTTCCACGTGTCCAGAGTGAACACCGCCACGCGTCCAGAGTGAACACAGCCACGCGTCCAGAGTGAACACTGCCACCCGTCCAGAGTGCACACCGTCACGCGTCCAGAGTGAACACCGCCACGCGTCCAGAGTGCACACCGTCACGCGTCCAGAGTGAACACCGCCACGCGTCTTGAGTGAACACCGCCATGCGCCTAGAGTGAACACCACCACGTGCCTAGTGAACACCGCCACGCGTCCAGAGTGAACACCGCCACGCGTCTAGAGTGAACACCGCCATGCACCTAGAGTGAACACCGCCACGCGCCTAGAGTGAACACCGCCACACGCCTAGAGTGAACACCGCCACGCGTCCAGAGTGAACACCGCCAAGCGCCTAGAGTGAAAACTGCCACGCGCCTAGAGTGAACACTGCCACGTGTCTAGAGTGAACACCGCCACGCGTCCAGAGTGAACACCGCCACGCGTCCAGAGTGAACACCGCCATGCGTCCAGAGTGAACACCACCACGCATCCAGAGTGAACACCACCACGTGCTTAGAGCACCACGTGCCTAGTGAACACATCCACGCGCCTAGAGTGAACACCGCCAAGCGCCTAGAGCACCACGTGCCTAGTGAACACCACCACGCGCCGAGAGTGAACACCGCCACGTGTCTAGAGTGAACACCGCAAAGCGCCTAGACTGAACACCGCCACGCGTCCAGAGTGAACACCACCACGCGTCCAGAGTGAACACCACCACGCGTCTAGAGTGAACACCGCCATGCGCCTAGAGTGAACACCACCACGTGCCTAGAGCACCACGTGCCTAGTGAACACCGCCACGCGTCCAGAATGAACACCGCCACGCGTCTAGAGTGAACACGGCCACGCACATAGAGTGAACACCTCCACGTGCCTAGAGTGAACACCGCCACGCGCCTAGAGTGAACACCGACACGCGCCTAGAGTGAACACCGCCACGCGCCTAGAGTGAACACCGCCACGCGCCTAGAGTGAACACCGCCACGCGTCTAGAGTATACACCGCCACGCGTCCAGAGTGAGCACCGCCACGCGTCCAGAGTGAGCACCGCCACGCGTCCAGATTGAACACCGCCACGCGTCCAGAGTGAACACCGCCACGTGTCCAGAGTGAACACCGCCACGTGTCCAGAGTGAACACCGCCACGCGCCTAGAGTGAACACCGCCACGCGCCTAGAGTGAACACCGCCACGCGCCTAGAGCACCACGTGCCTAGTGAACACCGCCACACGTCCAGAGTGAACACAGCCACGCGTCCAGAGTGAACACCGCCACCCGTCCAGAGTGCACACCGTCACGCGTCCAGTGAACACCGCCACGCGTCTTGAGTGAACACTGCCATGCGCCTAGAGTGAACACCACCACGTGCCTAGTGAACACCGCCACGCGTCCAGAGTGAACACCGCCACGCGTCTAGAGTGAACACCGCCACGCACCTAGAGTGAACACCGCCACGCGCCTAGAGTGAACACCGCCACACGCCTGGAGTGAACATCGCCACGCGTCCAGAGTGAACACCGCCAAGCGCCTAGAGTGAACACCGCCACGCGTCTAGAGTGTACACGGCCACGCGTCTAGAGTGTACACGGCCACGCGTCCAGAGTGAACACTGCCAAGCGCCTAGAGTGAACACTGCCACGCGCCTAGAGTGAACACTGCCACGTGTCTAGAGTGAACACCGCCACGCGTCCAGAGTGAACACCACCACGCGTCCAGAGTGAACACCGCCATGCGTCCAGAGTGAACACCACCACGCATCCAGAGTGAACACCACCACGTGCTTAGAGCACCACGTTCCTAGTGAACACCACCACGCGCCTAGAGTGAACACCGCCAAGCGCCTAGAGCACCACGTGCCTAGTGAACACCACCACGCGCCGAGAGTGAACACCGCCACGTGTCTAGAGTGAACACCGCAAAGTGCCTAGACTGAACACTGCCACGTGTCCAGAGTGAACACCGCCACGCGTCCAGAGTAAACACCACCACGCGTCTAGAGTGAACACCGCCATGCGCCTAGAGTGAACACCACCACTTGCCTAGAGCACCACGTGCCTAGTGAACACCGCCACGCGTCCAGAATGAACACCGCCACGCGTCTAGAGTGAACACGGCCACGCACCTAGAGTGAACACCGCCACGTGCCTAGAGTGAACACCGCCACGCGCCTAGAGTGAACACCGCCACGCGCCTAAAGTGAACACCGCCACGCGCCTAGAGTGAACACCGCCACGTGCCTAGAGTGAACACCGCCACGCGCCTAGAGTGAACACCGCCACGCGCCTAGAGTGAACACCGCCACGCGCCTAGAGTGAACACCGCCACGCGTCTAGAGTATACACCGCCACGCGTCCAGAGTGAACACCGCCAAGCGCCTAGAGTGAACACCGCCAAGCGCCTAGAGTGAACACCGCCACGCGTCTAGTGTGTACACCGCCACGCGTCCAGAGTGAACACCGCCAAGCGCCTAGAGTGAACACTGCCACGTGTCGAGAGTGAACACCGCCACGCGTCGAGAGTGAACACCGCCACACGTCCAGAGTGAACAATGCCACGCATCCAGAGTGAACACCGCCACGCGTCTAAAGTGAACACCGCCACGCGTCTCGAGTGAACACCGCCACGCGTCCAGAGTGAACACCGCCAAGCGCCTAGAGTGAACACTTCCACGTGTCTAGAGTGAACACCGCCACGCGTCCAGAGTGAACACCACCACGCGTCCAGAGTGAACACCACCACGCATCCAGAGTGAACACCACCACGTGCTTAGAGCACCACGTGCCTAGTGAACACCACCACACGCCTAGAGTGAACACCGCCAAGCGCCTAGAGCACCACGTGCCTAGTGAACACCGCCACGCGTCTAGAGTGAACACCGCCACGAGTCTAGAGTGAACACCGCCACGCATCTAGAGTGAACACCACCATGCTGTTGACAAGCCCCAGCTTGTTGTTGTGGGCAGGTCGCTTTTGAAAAGAAGAGCGGTATAGCAGCTCAACGCGGGCGTGGCCTGGTAAAAAATGAAGAAAAAAACTGTGTGGATATTTAAAATAAAACAAAGTTACAAAGTTGCGAGCCAGGTGAAGAGAAGTTAAATCTTAAGCAAGATACTCTTTGGTTCTTTCGGTACAGTCACGTAGAAATAAAAAATAAAATAAATACTAGCATACGACGTTTCGATTGCAACACAAGCAATCATTATCAGGTACAAATGAAAGAGGAAACAAACCTAGTAAACTTATAAATACAATGCATTACAACACAGATATTCGTCTAACACAACAGTCAACACACTACCTGGCTGATAACGTTCATCCAAAGATTGCTACATTTGAGAGAGACAAAACACAGACACGGAGACACATAGACAGACACATAAGCAGAGAGAGAGTGAGAGATGACACAGAGACACACAGAGAGACACAGAGAGAGCCACAGAGAGAGATAACACAGACACACAGAAAGAGAGACACACACATAGTGAGATGACACAGAGACACACAGAGAGACACACACATAGAGACACATAGAGAGACACACAGAGAGAGACACAGACATAGGCACACAGAGAAACAATGTCTCTGTGTCGAGGCCTTAAAAAGAGAGGGGGGCAGAGAGAGAGGGGGAGTAGGGAAATTAGCATGTCAATGCAAGGCCATAGCCATGGAGTCAACATGGGGGGTGTGTTCCCCCCAATGTATATTATAATTACGGCCTTGTGTGAATGAGAGATTTGGAGGTTTGGTGACTAAATAAGTAAATAATAGAGCGACAACACGAGGACAGAGAGAGAGAGAGAGAAAACACACTTAATCAAACAAACCGAGTAAAATTTGGAAATGTAATGCAATGTAACACAGAGAGTCGGTCAACACACAATGAACGCATCGCCTGGCGGATTGCGTTCTTCCAAAGAATGCTAAATTAAGCGAGAGAATTTAAGCAAACACGATCAGGCGAGAACAGGAGGCAAGGCCCCGCGTTGTAAAGTTCCAACCTGGACATCGCTTCCATGCTCGCTGCTACTCACTAGGCATTCAACAACAACAACAACCACCACCACAACCGCCACAACAACCGCCACCACAACCGCCACCACAACCGCCACCACAACCGCCACCACAACCGCCACAACAACCGCCACAACAACCGCGATGAAAATTTCTCACCTCGGATTTCAGCGCACGGGCGGAGCGGCACCTTCCTGTTAACTCGTGACGTCACGCAGAAGCAGGTGACATGACGTCACTTGCGGGGTACGATGACACTTCCGTCCCACAATGAGCGGCTCTGTAACTAAAATAAATTATGTTAATGAGCCTGGCCTGTATGTGGAGGGATGGGGCGCGGAACACGTCGCAATAAACCCGCGACGGCTTTCACGAATGCATTATGTTAATGAGCCGCCAGTAATCGGACGTTGCTTTGCCCAAATAAGGATTGGTACTGGATATCGGCAGCGGCCGAGTGGAGGCGACGTCACTCTCAGGAGCGCGGCGGTCGGGGGTAGGCGACATGACATCACTAGCGAGGAACACCGCCCCCTGGCGTTTGACGCCGAAGAGGTCACGCTGAGCAGTGACGTCAGAGAGCGGGGTCAGAGTTCAAGTTTGTTGACAGAAGGGGAGCGGCAGTGTCGTGGTGAGCGCTCCGCTCCGCACCGACCAGCCGAGTTCCATTCCCGCTCGTGGCCAACACCGCCAGTGACGACTTTCTGAACCGGTCCTGAGCCTCCCCTACGTCGACTCAGCCTCAAACGAGTATCCGGTGCGGTATGTAAACATCGCCACTAGGGAGACAAAGGCGGCCGGGCGTGGTGCCATCCCACCCTTAATAGGTGCTCGCTAACAGCACTTGCCCCTACAGTCTAAGGCTATATGGGGGATATCTTTGTCTGTTAGGTGCTCACTAACAGCACTTGTCCCAACATTCTGTCCAGGCTATACAGGGGATCTTTGTCTTTGTGTGTTGGGAGCAAGTTTGAGTGGCGTGTAGCCGTGGGAGTTGAACGGGCGCCTGCTGCTACTGACAGTCATTGACTACGGTTGGACAGACGCTGATAGACACACACAGACAGACAAGACAGGCGGACAGACACAGACAAGAGGAACACAGAGACAGAGACGACAGAGAGACACAGGTAGAAACACACAGAGGCGAACAGAGACCCAGACGGACAGAGAGATGTTGAATCGAACACACTGAACTCGCTCCATTGAAAGAGATTCCTTGATCTTTGCCCATCCCCGGAAGTCGTTCTAGTTTCTATTTCATTGTGTGTGGTGTGTACGTGTAAGCAATGTGGGATATCGATGTACACAGATATGAGCAAGATCAGCAGACAAGACGTCTTTCATTTATCGGTCTCTCCGCGAAACAAAGGAATGTTTTACACAAAATATAACTAGCACAGCCTTCTGGGAGTGCATCATTGATTCAGTGCAAGTCACCTGTGGACCCTTATTGGTGGACAGTGTCTCAACAGCAGCCAGGCTTGCTTCAACCGATAGTTACGAACATCCAGACGTTAATCAGCAAGGAGCATTTCTAGTCCTCGTTCGACAAAATCTATGTCAACACGTAATGCAAAATTATAATTCGTGTTGTAGAGAATGTATCTCCTCTACGTGTAACTTTTAAATGGTATGCCTTGTAACTGATGAATGATCCGAGTGTGCTCCCTATTTCAAAGACAATAAGTTGCTCCAGAGGCAGATGCTTCCTGAAAACACAAAAATACCCTTTGACCTGTATCACAAGAACAACGGGTCTCACCTGCGTTATCTGTACAGATTACTTCCAAAACACACACTTTGTCCTAACATCACTTAATCAATGTTTGACCTTTTTCGACAAAATGTTACATGTACGCACACAATCAGACAAGTATTCATTCTAAATTGACAGTCATTTTAACATTTAATTACTGCACTTAAAAATACTGCATCAAGTTACATCATGTTAACAGGAAACTATTTTTTAAAATACGCACCGTCTGCTTAACAGTGCATGTGTGATGCCACCGCCGCGAAGCCACTCTGCGGGCGCCCCATCTACGATCTCGCCACCACCATGCGACGGGGCCCGACGCTGCTGCCCCCTCACCACCCCCCACAAACACACCCTCACACATTTCTCCCCACATAGAGCTCCGAGGGGAGGTCACCTGACCGACAGGTTTTCACCCAGAAGCCCTCTCATAGGGATAATCTTCACGGTTTCCTGCAGCCAGGGAATTGGGCGATCTCCCCCAATGCTAACTCGCACCGCGGCGCCGTGACTTGGGTTGAAATTACATGGTCACGACGGGGCTACCCAGCCACTGCGGTTAACACACACCCCACACACGGGTCAGCAAGCAGGTAGGGGCGCGGAGCCACGAACGGCGGGAAAGCGGGGTCTCCCCTCTGATCGGTCGGGCACTCGGCAGCCAACCGGTGCACGGACAAGACAACGAAATGCGGCTTGGAACTCCCAGCGAGCCGATTGGCTAGTGAATCGGCTTCGGGTTACCTTTTGATGTAGTAACAATAAAAGAGGCCGTAGAAAGGGAAAAAAGGGGGTCTTGCTTCTTAAGTCAGCCATCGGGGTGGTCGACTCTTCAGTCCAGCCACTCGAACGTCCGTGTGATGAGTCGAAGTGCTGTGAGGACGGTATTTAGCTTAATAGCCAAAGGGGTTTAAGTCCTAACAGAATAAGGTTCAGACCATCGGGAAATAGTTTAGTCCTGCCTTGCTGACTCCGACGGATTCGGTGAGAGTGACTCGCAGTCGCGCCGGGAATAAATTGTTAGTAAATGATCACAGCCTCGTGTGAATTCGACGAGTGTGTTGAAAGTGGATTGTGTGTGTGCGCTCGCTTTAACGTTGTGTGGCTGGGCGCACCGCGTCCTGGTGGAAGAAAAGCTGCGCCCGCAGGACTCCGGGAGTGCGCGTCTCGTCCTGTGGCCCCTACCCTCCGCGCTGCGTGTGTGCATAGGCGTGAACGACGGATTAATGCGCGGATCTGACCCTCTATTCGGTTATCATGCTTGCGCTGCGTTAACTGCTTAGCGTGCGCCCATGGTGAGCAACGGCAGACCCACAAGGGTACACGTGGGATTATTCATACGGCTTTAGTTTAGCGTGTGCCCACGGGGAGCGACGGTAGACTCGCAAGGATAGACGTGGGATTATTCATACGACTTTGGTTTAGCGTGTGCCCACGGCGAGCAACGGCAGGCACGCACGGGTACACGTGGGATTATTCATACGGTTTTGGTTTAGTGTGTACCCACGGGGGGTGCTGAAAGTGCGTGGTGGTGTGTGTGCGCTCGCCGTCACGTGTGTGGTCAGTGCTTCCGTGGGTGCACGCTTCGTTCTGTGGCTATGGACACCCGTGCTGCGTGCAGGCTCACACCCACCGCGAACACCTGCCCCCACGGCCCTTTAAACAAGCGCTATTACCCGCCCTCGGCGGCCACGTGTGTGCGAGCGACGTTACTGCCCTCCGACCTGACCCCCCCCCGTTCAGCACGTGTGATTGGTGCGCGGGGTTGTGCGAGCGGAGACGTCGCGTTTGGGTGGCCGTTCGTATACGTGCGAGGGCTATGGTGTGCCAAGGGAGTCTCCTACTAATGTGTGAGGGGATGCACGTGGAGAGTGGGGGTGAATGACCCGAGGCCAGGGGCCAGGAGTAATGTCTCACAGAGGGGAAGCGGCAGCGGCGAGGCGTGCAGAAGAATAGGGAGGGGGAGAGGAATCGGGGGACAGCAGCCCCTACACATGTACAACATACTATTGCGCCATTCAAAACGAGTAGGCCATTGCATGCTGGCGTCTTGGTCAAAATTTTGCAAATTCTAAACATTACCTACAAACTACACAACTGAGATGCCACATCAACCATCACTCCCTACTGACAGGCTCTTGTCCACATGCAGGCCGGTGCAGGGCCACCACTTTGTGCCACATAAGGGCAGCTGCTACTTGGTGATGCTCTTCGAGTGTTTGAAACGAGATATGTTACAAAACTCCGAGTTGCTAGAGGCGATTAAGTAAGCACCATGTAAATGCAATTATGATAACATAGTGAATGCTTGGGAGCTTATTGGCTCTCGCTCCTGGTTAGAGATCGACCCAACCCACAGGTCCACAATGACTGGCCGCTCTTACCCTGCAGGTTGCACCTAGGTTGAGTGTTCAAGTTCACGTTCTTTTCATTAAAGGCCTGTGACAAAGGTTAATCTATTGGAGCGACATAGTCTCAGGCTTACACATCTACCGGGACTCCATTTGACTTTGTATTTTCTCGGAAGTCCACCCACACCTCCACTTCCACAAACTGCTGGGAGTTGCCTCGCTCTGCCTCACAGTCAGAATTCTGCTCCTGCTTCACGTTGCCTCCATCAAAGTGAAGGTCCGATTTTGGAGTTGAATCGTCATCTTCACATTTTACCCTCACTTCTTCGCTTTTCACCATCACTTCTTCACATTTCACCTTCACCTCTTCATATTTCACCTCGATACCTTTAAAAGTGTCCAAGCTGGGATTTTCTTCCGGTTCTTGTTTCATGAGGGATGGGCTCATTGAGGCACTTTGACTTTCACAAGCTGATTTAAGACTCCACTCCTTGTGGATCTTCTGGTGCTTGTGTGTTCTCTGGTGTACAAGACGATTTGATGACTGTGCAAACGCCATCCCGCATGGAGTGCACCTGAAGGGTTTTTCTCCCGTGTGTGTTCTCTGGTGTATTACAAGAGTAGATGAATGTGCAAACGCCTTCCCACACACACTGCA
The DNA here is from genome assembly GCF_964198595.1 of Lampetra fluviatilis. NCBI lineage: Eukaryota > Metazoa > Chordata > Hyperoartia > Petromyzontiformes > Petromyzontidae > Lampetra > Lampetra fluviatilis. The sequence continues at coordinate 1,337,716 of NC_136346.1, read as the reverse complement.
CTTGAAGGGTTTCTCTCCCGTGTGTGTTCTCTGGTGTTCTACAAGAGTAGATGAATCTGAAAACGCCTTCCCACACACACTGCACTTGAAGGGTTTCTCTCCCGTGTGTGTTCTCTGGTGCCATGTCAAATTTCCAGTACGATCCGTGGTGTATGCACACTGGTCGCATCGTTGTCTTTTTGCACCGAGCTGCGCCGAGTGCCTTTGCTCCATCAGACCAATTCTGCAGAGGAAACGACAGCTGCAGACAGAAGAAAAAAATCCACACCATCTACACGTCAGTATCGATGTACAGAGGAATGCATATATACACAGTCACACATGACTTACGCGTCTATACTTATTCATATATTCATAATGAAAAAGTATCCCACATTCATCACACGGGCTGTTATGGCACACAATGAGATGGCAATTGGTCACAAACATGCCTGGAAGCCCTAGTATCTTCAAAATGAATGTTAACCCAAAAACTCCGAGCACATAATTTCAGCTGTCTGGCTTCAAAAGGAATATTTATGAAAGCTAAATTCAGCTGACATAGCAAAGGGTGTTGAAAATAATACTATTTGTGTTATGCAGAAATGCATAAATTCATGTTCAATCACAACTTAAAGGTGTGAAGCCAGGCACAGATGTCCTTGAATGCTGGTATGAACAGTTCCGACTTTAGCTGCACGTGTGTTGTGATAACTTCCTGACTCCATTCTTACAAAGAGTTCCTGAGGAAAACAAAAATAAACTGTTTTGATATAACCTCCGTGCTCAATAGAGTTAATATAATAAAAGACATCACGACGTTTCAATCGCAACACAAGCAGTCATCCTCAGGCGGAAAAAATATAATACAGCAGTGGAACTGCTGAACCAGCGAGAGAGCAGTTGATATAGAACCTTGTTGTAACTGCTCTCTTGGTGGTTCAGCAGTTCCACTGCTGCATTATATTTTTTTCCGCCTGAGGACGACCGCTTGTGTTGTGATCGAAACGTCGAGATTCATGTTATTTTATACCTTCGTGACTTTACCGAAAGAACCAAAGAGTATGGATTCCTGCAGTCAGGAAAGCTTCAAATCAAGATAGAGTTAATAGACTTTACTGCAAATACAAACTTGACAGTCACACACTCAGAGGTGGAGCCAAGATTTTCAGGTTAGGGGGGGACAACCCCTCCAGCAATGAAAAATGATAGTTGTAAGGAGTTGTTAGTAAGTAAGAACTTGTCCCTTGCTTTGTATTTGACGCGGGTGATCAGCATCGGGCTCGCTGAAGGTGTTTGCCTTCAGGGAAGTCGTGTATTTTATACGCAACTGCGCACAATTCTGAGTCGCTTGTAACTGCTTTGCCGTTACTTATTGCCAATTATGGACTCGGACAGTTGTCCTCTCAGAGTCCCTGGCACGTAATAATATGCCACACGGTGGCAGTTGGAGTCGCAAAATGCCGATTTATCTATATAAATAAAAGGGAAATGTGCGGATACGTGTCTGTTCAAAATGTTTAGCATACTTCCCAACATGCAACAAACTTGTAATTTGCCATGTGGGTACTTTCCAGACTGTACACCATGCAAAAATGATAAAAATCGTCTTTTGTATTTTTTTTTGGCGGGGGCGCAATAATACATATATTTTGCACGGCAAGTGAGCTGTGACGTCACATCTGTCATATCACCTGCGCAAGCGTAACGCAGTGTGCCTGCTGACGTCACGCATCCCCGCCCCTAACCCCCCGCGGATAAAGTTCCGTACAAATGTGTTGCATGTCTAAGGCGTTCTTCGTGCAGCATTGCTTTATTATTTTAGTTGTTTACTGCCGTACGCACCTTCAAAGTTGTATGTGTCTGCAGCAAGCGTGTGTATGTGTACCTATGGACGTGCGTGCGTTTGTGTGTGGGGAGAGCGGGAATGTAGTGGTTAGCGCTACGCTGCGCTACGAACCCGGCGACCCGAGTTCGATTCCCGTTCACGGCCAACACCGGTGACGATTATTTGAACCGGTCCTGGGCCTCCCCTAGGTCGACTCAGCCTCACACAAGTAACTGGTGTGGTGTGAACATCGCCACTGGGGAGAAAAAGGCGGCCGGGCGTGGTGAATCCAAGTCTTGGGCGAAGCTGGATAGTAAAGCTAGTCTATATATATAAAAGGGAAATGTGTGGATACGTGTGTCTGTTCTAAATGTTTAGCATAATTCCCCACATGCCACACACTTTGGCATGTGGGTAGGTTCCACACTGTACAAAATGGAAAAAGTATAAAAATAGACTTTTGTATTTGAGGGGGGGGGGGAAATGACCATGAAGTATGTGGCGTCAAACTGCATCACACCCGAGTTAAGCGCTCTGCAATGCTTACCCCTATAATATGGCTCTTCGTGCGCTGTACTTCTAGAGCTGTTAACAGTGAGCCGGGAGATTTTAGGTGGCGCTCCGTTCCAGGCCAATGAAGCCATTGGCTTCTCGGACTTTCAATACATATCTGTGCGAAGAACAGGTACTACAGCTATCTTAAATATAAAGCAGTTATTACATCTGTTTGCGTGAAGCAGAAAATACTCTCCAACGCCGAGCTCTGGTGTCATGAGATTTTCACAGCTTATGCTGTCTGGAATTTCTAAGTGAACGGCGACTATTTTCAGCTCTCCACGTCATTCCCTTGCCGAGTGGCCAAAATCGACCTTACGTAGAAGTGGGTTAAGGTTGAATTTCCTTGAGTGAAAACATCCGATTTAGGTAAATTGATTTGTTTCAGCTTTATTCTTTCTTGCAAGCATCAATTTTTTCAGAGTTTTTCAGTAAAATGAGGGAATTTGAAATTAATTCAAGACAAGAATCCAAGTCCCGGGCGAAGCCGGGTAGTGAAGTTAGTTACTAATAAACCCCAATGATCCTATCGAAATTAGGGATTTCGATCGGACCGTTGGGGGGGTACGTGCCCCCCCACCCCCACTGGCTCCACCACTGTCACACACCGCCATGGTTCACAGGTGGTGGTGTGGCCAGACCCACGCTTGGCCACCTTCACCTGCTCAGTATTAATGCTTTCTCCCTCCACCAAGCAATTAATTGAGGATCAATCAACACAGCCGAGGCTGCGTCTCTCTCTCTCTCTCCCCGTGGTCGCGTGGATTTTCCTTGGGATCCCCCGGTTTCTCCCACTCCACATGTCTAGAGTGACCGCCGCCACGCGCCGAGAGTGAACACCGCCACGCGCCTAGAGTGAACATCGCCACGTGTCTAGAGTGAACACCGCCACGCGTCCAGAGTGAACACCGCCACACGTCCAAAGTGAACACCGCCACGCGTCCAGAGTGAACACCGCCACGCGTCCAGAGTGAACACCGCCACACGTCCAAAGTGAACACCGCCACGCGTCCAGAGTGAACACGGCCACGCGTCTAGAGTGAACACCACCACGCGTCTAGAGTGAACACCGCCAAGCGTCTAGAGTGAACACCGCCACGCGTCCAGAGTGAACACCGCCACGCGTCCAGAGTGAACACCGCCACGCGTCCAGAGTGAACACCGCCACGCGTCCAGAGTGAACACCGCCACGCGTCCAGAGTGAACACCGCCATGCGTCCAGAGTGAACACCGCCACGCGTCCAGAGTGAACACCGCCACGCGTCCAGAGTGAACACCGCCACACGTCTAGAGTGAACACTGCCAAGCGTCTAGGGTGAACACCGCCACGCGTCCAGAGTGAACACCGCCACGCGTCCAGAGTGAACACCGCCAAGCGTCCAGAGTGAACACCGCCACGCGTCCAGAGTGAACACCGCCATGCGTCCAGAGTGAACACCGCCACGCGTCCAGAGTGAACACCGCCACGCGTCTAGAGTGAACACCGCCACGCGTCTAGAGTGAACACCGCCACGCGTCCAGAGTGAACACCGCCACGCTGTTGACAAGCCCCACCTTGTTGTTGTTGTTGTGGGCAGGTCGCTTCTGAAAACAAGAGCGGTACAGCAGTTCAAGCGGACCGAGGTCTGGTAAAAAATGGAAAAAAACTGCGTGAATATTTTAAATAAAAGTTACAAAGTAGCGAGCCAGGTGAAAAGAAATTAAAACTTAAGCAAGATATTCTTTGGTTCTTTCGGTAAAGTCACGTAGAAAGGAAAAAATGAATTAAATAATTGCATACGACGTTTCGATTGCAACACAAGCAATCATCATCAGAAAGAGGAAACAAACCTAGTAAACTGAGCAATACAATGCATTACAATACGAAGAGTCGTCTAACATAACAGTCAACACCCTACCTGGTTGATTACGTTCTTCCAAAGATTACTAAATCGAGAGAATTTAAGCAAACGCGATCAGGCGAGGGCAGGAGGCAAGGCCCCACGTTGTAAAGTTTCAACGTGGACATCGCTTCCATGCTCGCTGCCACTCAATTGACATCCCTACGAGAGAGAGAGCGAGGCTCTACCTCGGTAAACAACAACAACTACCACAACCACCACCACAACAACCACCACAACAACCACCACCACAACCGCCACAACAACCGCGATGAGAATTTCTCACCTCGGATTTCAGTGCACGGGCGGAGCCGCAACTTCCTGTTAACTCGTGACGTCACGCGGCAGCAGGAGGTGACATGACGTCACTTGCGGGGTACGATAACACTCCCCTGCCACAATGAGGGGCTCTGTAAATTATGTTAATGAGCTTGGCCCGTACGTGGAGGGATGGGGTGTTGGTGCCGAAGCCGTCGCAAAGAACTCGCGACAGCTTTCACGAATACATTATGTTAAAGAGCCGCCAGTCACTGGGCGTGGCTTTGCCCAAATAAGGATTGTACTTGAACATTCTAGATTTGAAGCTTTCGTGACTGCAAGGATTAATACTCTTAGTTCTTTCGGTAAAGTCACGTAGGTAAAAAATGAAATTAATAAAAATAAAATAATGAAATCACGACGTTTCGGAGGCAACACAAGTCTCCGTCATCAGGTGGGACCGTCACAGCCAGATTTGCTGCATCAAGTGAGGCAGGGATTCCAAGATGCAAGCTCTTAAATACAAGTTAAGGGGGAGGAGAGGGGGGGGAGCTTATCAGAATGTGGTAGCCAATGAATGGAACATATCGGGAGGGGGGGGCGGGCTTAAAGAAAGCACGAGTTGCTCGTAGACGTCGACGTGAACGTGTTTGTGCGCAAGTCCCTGTTGGTGCACATGATAACGTATTGGAGGGGGGGGGGGCTAAAAAAGAGCACGGGGTGCACGTGTACGTGGACATGCCTGTGCACAAGCACCTGTTGGTGCACATGATAGAAGAGAACGAAAATGCCCATGTTTATACCAGTGTTGGCAGACAATAAAGAGAGTACTGTTAAACGCTGGGGATGTTAACACTCGGTAAAGTAAAATAGTGCCTGTCAGATAAGATGGTCCCAAAAAAGTGTAGTTAAATCTTTTTTGCATGGTTAATAACATCTTTCCAATGATTACTAAGTTTGTACCCATCATCACGGTTAAAATTATGTCTGTGTTTGTATATCTGAATGGCTTCGTGTACAAACCTTTGATAGTAGCCAGAGGGTTTGCAGAGCACCTTGGTCTCGGAAAAAACAATATCATGAGAGCCCACCGCGTTGTAGCAATGATCGGCAACGGCAGAAGACTCAATTTTGCCGTGTTTCAAATCTGACTTGTGCTCGCGGACACGATCAGAGACATGACGTTTCGTTTCCTCAATGTAACAGTCACCACAGCTACAACTCAGTTTATAGACTCCAGGGTATTGCAAGTCAGGGATGACATCCTTCACAGATGGAATTAGATCACGGATTTTATGTACTGTACTGAATCGGACTTGGATCTTATGTTTGTTTAGAATTTTGGAGATCTTTTTGGTCACGCCTGCTATGTATGGCAACGTGATAGTTTTGATCGGAGTTTCAAGTGGCTGTTTCTATATGGTGGGAGAAACAGCTTGGCGGATGGTGCGGTCAGAGTAGCCGTTCATCCTGAGGGCCCGATGTACATGTCTTAATTCACTGGTCAGGTGGTGTTGGTCAGAAATGCCATGAGCTCTGTGGTATAGCGTTTTGATGAGAGAATTCTTTTGAAACTGGATTCCCACCAGGGGCGGTTTCTTCATTAGGGCGATTGGGCGACGCACCACCAATGTCATTCAACCACAGAGTCACGCTAGCCGTCACTGTGCCTCTGGATATAGTCCAATCAGCGTCATGCTACGTTCTGTGGAGTACCGCCTCTTTTTGGGCGATTTCCCTCCGGCTGAGAATCGCCCCGAGTGGTCCCATAGACTTACATTCAAAGATGTTTTTTTTCGAACGGGGGGCGCTGCAATGCATTCTCTATGGCTTCCGGGAGGGCTCGCACTAACGTGCTTACGTCATCATACGTAAGCACGTTTCATCCAACAAAATTATTTGTCGCCACCTAGTGGAATCTTTAATAAAAGAAACATGAGTGGATTGTATTAACAGTGAGTATAGAAACAAACAAGATGTATTGTAAGAGTCACTTTATTTTTCATTAATATTAAAGACGTGAAGTTGCCTTTACATGCTTAAGCTGTTAATTTATCCTTTGCATGGGTGGACCTTATCCTTATCAATCATCCAGACATTTGCCCCCCCTGAGAGATTTTGCAGGAGCCGCCACTGATTCCCACCACCCCTCCACAGTACCCCAGCAGCGCTGCGACGGCACACTGCGTTAGCCACAGTACACCCCCTGCACGCACGCTACTCTAACAGCTCGGTGTTTGCCCTCTGAGCTGAGGACCCCTGCCGCGCCGAGGACAACCAGGACCTGGCCTGGCAAGTCGTCCCGACTCCCAGAGCCGAAGTCGTCTCCCTGCTTGATGTGCTACATGTACCCTGGGCAGATTAACCCAAGGGGGAGGCCGATCAGCTGCACGAGTTGCTGCGGGAGTACACCGACGTGTTCAGTGAGCACGATTCGGATGTGGGCCGGACAGACCTCGTTAAGCACCAAATTGACACAGGTGTGTATGAGGTTCCAATCTCAACAGTGGAGAAGATGGAAAGAGGAGTCACGAGCTACTTAAAGAAGTGGCTCGGAGTTCCACGATGCCTTACCACCATAGGCCTCTATGGAGATGGTGTCCTCAAGCTGCCCCTCACCAGTCTAACCGAGGAATTCAAGTGTGCAAAAAACCAGGCTCCAGATGACACTGAATGAATCTCGAGACCCAGTGGTGAGCAACAACGCGCCGACCTTGGCAACTGGGCGCAAATGGAGGCCAGGAAAAGCAGTCCAGGAGGCAACAGCAACCCTCAGACATGCTGACATTGTGGGTCATGTTCAGCAAGGGAGAGGAGGCCTTGGGCTAACTAGCCGTGCTGCTTGGAGTAAGGCCACTGCACCAGAGCGGCGGAAGATGGTAGTGCAGGAAGTACGCCATCAGGAGGAGGCTGCAAGGTGGGCCAAGGCAGTCTCTCTTGCCAAACAGGGACAGTGGACTCGATGGGGCAGTGTGGAGAAGAGGAAGATCAGCTGGAAGGATCTGTGGGCCATGGAAGCGAGGCGGTTGAGCTTTTCCATAAGAGCAACATATGACGTCTTTCTAACACCAGTTAATCTTCACCAATGGTATGGTGAAGATCCGGACTGTGCCCTCTGTTCCATGCCAGCCAACCTCAGGCACATTCTCACAGGGTGTAAAACAAGCCTCACACAAGGACGCTACACTTGGCGTCACAACCAAGTCCTTAAAACCCTTGCGTCCGCCCTGGAGGACAAGCGAGCTGCCACCAACTCTCTACCACCCCCAGCAGCATCACACCCCTTACGGACGACCTTTGTCCGCGAAGGGGCTAAACCACCGAAGAGCAGCTCTACACCATTAGAGCGAGACCAGCTGCGCTTGGCCCGCGACTGGAAAATGCTAGCTGACATTGGCCGGCAACTTGTGTTTCCTCCGGAGATCGCAACCACCACCCTAAGACCTGACATGGTGCTCTGGTCCCGTTCGCTCAAGAAGGTCTTCATCATTGAGCTCACAGTACCCTGGGAGGACTCAGTAGATGAGGCTTATGAGCGAAAACATCTGTGCTATGCCGATCTAGCTGCCGAAGCACGGCATCATGGCTGGAACACAGAAGTCCGACCAGTGGAGGTGGGCTGCAGAGGTTTTGTGGCAACATTTACAACCAGACTGCTTAGAGACCTGGGAATTAAGGGCCAGAGCCAGCGTTCGGCAATCAGAGCTGTATCGGAGGCGGCAAAAGGCAGCAGTCAGTGGCTCTGGATGAAGAGGAAAGACCCCAGCTGGGCCCCAAAGTGAGAGGGCCAGGAGGTATGCAGTCAACAATGCTTGACTCAGGGAGGAGGACGCCCCTGCCATGCATAGTCCCATGGGATGTTGGCTATCAACAACAAGGCAACTCCTATGACTAATTGGGAATGGGACGCAAGCGTAGGATTGATCACCCTGTTGCTGGCCGCCTTTGGGGAGGGTGTATAGTATGAAAGGCCGAAACACCCTAGGAACCAAAGGTTCACTACTGAAGATGCGCTCCCCAAATTTCACCAGGCTCACTGTTCATGAACTCTTGGAAGTGCTTGCACAAAGGATAGTAACATCTCATCCTGTGTTCTTGGAATCCAGAATACCGGGTGGGCGCACCTGAACGGGCCCAGATTAAAGGGGCAGTCGCGGATACGCTCCACAATAACATAATCCAGCTCTCAGCGAGCCCCTGGTCTGCCCCAGTCGTGCTGGTGACGAAGAAGGATGGGTCGACCCGGTTCTGTGTGGATTATTGAAAGCTGAACGCGGTTACCCTCGGCAATGCCTTCCCCATCTCCCGCATCAATGACACCTTTGACAGCCTCGAGGGGGCATGGTATTTTTCCACCCTCGATCTAGCGTCTGGGTACTGGCAGGTGGAGATGGCGGAGGAGGATCGGCCAAAGACCGCATTTACCACCCCGATGGGACTGTTCGAGTTCCGAGTACTCCCGTTCGGATTCACTAACACGCCTGCGACATTCCAGCGGTTGATGGAGTTAGTAATGTGGGGCTTGCAATGGGAATAGTGCCTAATTTACTTGGATGACGTGATAGTGTTCAGTAAGTCCCTGTCTGAGCACTGGTCCAGGTTACGGGAGGTGTTCCAACGACTGCGAGCAGCCCATCTCAAGCTCAAGCCGCATAAGTGTCATATTGCGCAGACACCGTGTCAGCGAGGCAGGGGTGTGCAACGGTCCAAAAAATGTACGCGCCATAGTGGAATGGCCTAGGCTGAGGTACCTGACGGAGATCAGGTCATTTTTGGGGCTAGCAACTTATTATCGTCGATTTGTGAAGGGATTAAGCGAGATTGCATGCCCCCTCACCCAACTCACTTCCCCTAAGAACACCTATCAAGGACTGAGGCCTGCCAGACAGCCTTCACCACCCTCAAGGACCACCTCACCCATACCCCCACCCTGGCTTTCCCTGACTTTTCCACCAATTTTATTTTGGACACCGATGCCTGCAGCAGTGGGCTGGGCGTGGTGTTGTCACAGGTGCAGGATGGGATAGAGCAGGTCATCGCATACGCCAGCCGGACCCTGGGCGGGGCCAAACTGAATTATTGCGTGACCCGTCAGGAACTTTATGCCGTGATTTTCGCATGTAAGCAGTTCCAGCCGTATCTGTACGGCAGGAAATGTCGCGTGCGCACTGACCATTATGCTCTGCAGTTTCTCCTAACATTCAAGGAACCGCGGGGGCAGATGGCCCGGTGGCTGACGCAGCTGCAGGAATATAACCTGCATATCGAGTACAGGGCTGGGCGATCGCACGCCAACGCGGACGCCTTGTCAAGGCGACCCGCGGTGTGCGCTGAGACGAGGGCAGAGGAGGCCTGCCCGTGCTTCAAGGGGGGATGCTGCCAACAGGCAACGGCCCCCCTGGAGCGCCCTGAGACTAACCCCCCTCCGCTGAGAGAAAGTGCCGTGTGTGCCACGGAGGTCCCTGCAGAAAGCCAGGGACCCAGTGGACCGCCCGGCGGGCATGGGGCCTACACCCCAGGGCCCGATGGGCCGCTCAGCCCCATTCGGTCGGATCCAAGAGGACGTCGGCTGTGCGTTCCCAGGCCAGGATGAAGAGCAGCTGAAACAGGCCCAGCGGCGGGACTCGGACCTGGAGGCAGTGGAGGCGGCCCTGCGGGAGAAAAAGGTCGCACTGCAGGGACCCTGGAGTGGTTTGTATGCCCGGTTGTGTGTAAAGAACGGGGTGGTGCGGGAACTAACCGAAGCTGGGCAACCGGGGTGCATCCGTGTTCCTGCCCAGGTGTGGCCCGAGCTGCTACGGCTGGTGCACGACCACCCGCTCGGGGGCCATGACAGGGATTGTCGCACTCGGGAGACCCTGCGTCGCCAGTATCTCTGGCCCAAACTGGCACAAGACGTGGGTACAGGGCTGCCGCACTTGTCAACAGTGTGGGAAGAAACCGGTGTGGTATCAGGTGCCCCTGAGGCCGTTCCGTGTCAGCCGGGCGAACCAGCTAATTGGGATCGACCTACAGGGGCCATTCCCACGATCCCACCGAGGCAATCGGTATATCCTCGTAGCGGGGGAGTATTTCAAGCGCTATCCCGTGGCGGTGGCCATCCCTGACAAAATGGCCCTTGTGGTTGCCCGGGCATTCGTAGAGCATTACGTGCTTAAACATGGGATCCCTGAACGAGTCATTACTGACCAGGGTAGTGAGCTCGAGGCAGAGCTATTTCAGGCACTGTGCCTGGAGTTTGGAATCCAGAAGGACCGAACTACGACATACCACCCCCAGGCGAATGGTATGGTGCAGCGTATGAACCAGACCCTAGCCGGGAAGCTCAAACGTATGGCGGCCGCCAATCAACAGGATTGGGACGAACACCTCCCCTATGCCCTGTTCGCCTACACCACCATGGTACATACATCTACGGGACAGACCCCGTTCCTAATGATGTTTGGTCGTGAGTCTCGCCTGCCAGCAGATCTGTTGTTCAGCATTCCCCCGCCGCAACCGGAGGAAGGGAGCCAGCCCGTGGAGCACCTTTAGGGGTGACCCTACGAGGGGCCCGTGGACGGGCCAACCAGCAGGGGGAGGCCGCACATCAGTGGTATGGCTGCACACCCCACGCACAGGAGCTGGACAGATGGCGAAACTGACCACCTACTGGCGTGGACCCTGGACCATGATGCGGCAGATCTCCCCCTGGATGGTGCTGATCCAGGACGGGGAGAGGGGCCGAGAAATGGTGGTTAACGTCCGCCGATTAAAACAATGGAGGGCAGCCCCGGCGAGAGAGACCCCCGCCGTTCGGATACCCCGAAATCCCGGGATCCCCGCGCCCCCCATACCCGAGGGCTTTGCACCGTATATGGGCCCCACGGGACCCCGGCCTCCAGGAGGCCCCGGCCCGGATAGGAGGCGGCGGGGGCGGCGGCCCCTAAACCCCTCTGCCCCTGAGTTTGTTCCCCAGTGTTGTATATATAGGCCTTTTTCCATTATTTCATATTAAGAATAATTCGGCCAATATTTATTTTTCTTAAATAGTAAATAAATAAATGAGACCAACACTCTTCACTCCGCTACCCCTCACAAGCCTCACCGAGCATCTGGAGGTCATAAAAAATAACATTAAACAATAAACTCCGGGGCAAAGAGGGGTTAACGGCGATCTGCAAAATCTCCAGATTGTCAAAGGACCGCATGTCATGACCTCCCCAAACGATTTGGACAGTTCATAAACACATCTCCCAGGACGAGGGATGACAAAACAAGCAACGTTTTTTCTTTTTTTTTGGGTTTTTTTTTAACACAACGGCAAAAGTCAAAAAATTAGCGACCAGAATAAGTGGACATTATAGACTGCCAACACACTCACCCAGATTAAAAACCAGACTGCAGTCTACATTAGTGGTTTTATTATACATTTTCTTATTTTACTCTTATTCACCGCATATATATATATATATTTATTGTATCTTTCTATCTACGTGACTTTACCAAGAGAACCAAGAAATATTAATCCCCGCAGTCGAGAAAGCTTAAATGGAACCTTAATTACACCTCCGACCTCAGGATATCAAAATATAACTCGAGAATAAAAAGCACGAATCCCTGGATACAGACAGGGGGCAAAAGTTAATAAAACCCTTGAATACTGGAGGTAACATCTAATGACATGACAAATTTTGGTTAAACATAAACCAAATAATAACCACGAGATATTTGACCGGGGGTACAAGAAATAGGTCAAACACACAAGACCAGATAATATGTATTCCATAGAATCAGAGCCTCCCCGGCCGCCTTTGTCTTCCAACAATTTGACAACACATGGTAGCCATAAAATACGATGGAAGGATGCCTCCCCTCCCTTTTAGCAGAGACCACGGAGAAAGGGGGGGGGGAATGCAAGAGACGCGGAGAGAGGGGAGAGAATTTCAGATATAACCAGAGACACGACCCATACATCGCTACTACGACAAGAGAGTCTTGCAAAGGGGCAGGCTCCGGGGCATGGCCTCCAGATCAACCATGGGTGTTGTGTCTCGCAGAGAAGAGGGGCAAGGTGATGCTCGGTGCTTAGTTCGGCATGGACCGACAGAGTATTGCTGAAAGTTTTTATTATACATTTAACCTGATGTTTTGAGTCGCTTGCATAGTCAAGGATTGTGATAAGTTCTATTGTACTAAGCTTTCACAGTTGTTTAAGAGGTGTGCGAATACAATTTACAAGTTTTGAAAGTGAGTGCCAGCTCCCACGAGCAGCTGCAGCCCGAGAGAAAGAGTGACGAGCAACGTCAAGCAATCAACTTCGAGGAAGGGCGGAAAGCGCCAAGCATCGACCAAGCAAGCAGTACTGCAAGCGGCAGGCTCCGGGTGAGACTCTGCAATCGACCAAGGATGGCGAGGCTTGCCGAGTAGCGATGGGTCACCGAGTATGAGTTCAGCGCTGACAGAAGAAGTTTCGCGCAAAGTTATTCTACACTGAGTGCCAGCTCCCACGGGCAGCTGCAGCCCGAGAGATAGAGTGACAAGCAACGATGAGCAATCAACCGGAAGAAAGGGCGGAAAGCACCAAGCATCGACCAAGCCAGCATTGCAAAGAACCAGCTGCACGTGCAACCGGGCATCGCCAGAGAGCATGGAGCCGGAGAGAGCGCGCAGCAGCGCCACTAGCGCCACCGAGCAAGGGTGTCAGCTGCCAGCGGACGAGCGGCGAGCGCTGTCGATCACCTTCAAAGACAAGCGTCATGCCGACTCAGCTCATCCAGCAGGGGAAAGAGCCTGATCAGCCGCCCGTGAGGAAGAGGAGAGTGCCAGCGAGAGCGCCGTGGGTTCAACGCACACACATCGACCAGCACCAGCTGGGAACCAAGACAAGAGTGAGGAATGCCAGCAGTGGATGAGCTGCGGGCGCTATCTGACGACGGAATCATCGCGCACCGCCAATGGTGAGCGTCGTACCGACTCATCATCCAGCAGCGGATAAGCTGCTGCAGACACGCCCCGAGCGAGAGAGAGCAACGAAGCCGTTTGTATGACACGCCCACCCTCACACACTCACCGCTCCGCAGGGAACAAATAAAATTTTGGTACAAGGAATGCCCAACCTCGGCGTCTGCTTTACGCAAAGAATTGATCAAAGAAGACACACGCACACAACACGCATATCGGGACTAATAAGATTGTTCCAAAAAGTTATCTTTGTGTTTCAAGAAGGGTTGCCATTCCAAGGTGGTGCGTTAAATATCAACTGATCGTGAAAAGCATTGCTGCCCGTCAAGTTACATGAATACGATTATTAGAAGTATTTTAGTCATTCGTTTTCGTTAATTGCGTAATCTTGGCAATGAATTAATTGATAACTACTATTGCTTTAGGAACATGTTCCTTCATTACTGCTTGTATGAATATTGTTACATTAATTTTAAGGATGTTATCCTATCGCCGTATATGCTCGCGTTACTCTGAGGAATTATCGATTGTTCTGTTACCCATTTTAACAACATAATCATTGAGGGTTAAATGTACGGATCAATGAGGAGAACATCTCCAGTACTGTGTTGACAATTCCAAGCATAAGAGTTCGCATATTAGAATACTGTTTTTTTTTTATTAGAGATTAAAATTGCTTAACACAGAAGTGTCTGAGTGGTGCCTTCCTAAGTTCATGCATAATCATCTTAATTATAAGAACTGTATCCTGCGGTGAGATTTGAATTTGGAGACCTGACATAAACACACTAAGACATAATCAGTAAATGTTAAAGAGCTTAATTTAACATACTTACATCACACTTGCATAACTTCATACAATTCATTGTATTATGCTGATTGATAATACGACCCTAGACAACGAAGCCGAGCCTAATTATCCTAACTGCATACATTAGCATACTCACTTACATTTACACCAAACGAAATCGCATAAATGATGCACATAATTACGTAAATTAGCATATATTCTGATACTATCTCATTTTTCCATTTTCCTTTAAATTTTTTACAAAATTTCAAGACCTGGCATATACAACACCAGCCCACAGATGGGGCGCGGGAGGAGCCTTTGGAGTGGAGAAGGAGACCTCCGCGGGAGCTCCAGAGAACGGAGCCACCGCCCACGAGACCAGCAACGAGGGCCTGGTGGGGGCGGCCCAGGCAAGGTGCTCCAGTCAACCCGGGACGGGGACGGGCACCTCGGGGGGCTAAGTGGTGCCACAGCAACGGAGCAACTCTGCCAGCGCTGCTACCCCCTCGCACCCCCCCCCCCCCCCCCCCCCCACACATGAACGCACGCACACCCCTTCTAAACACACACATGCACCCACGTAGGGTCCAGTGGGGGGTCACCTGGTGCCCTGGGTTTTTACCCGAGGGGCCCCTCGTGGGGACATCCCACAGTTTCCCAGTGCCAAGAGATTGGCCGACCCCCCCCCCCCCCCAGGCCAAATTGCACTGCGGTGCCGTGAATTAGCTTAAAATTGTATGGGCACGACGAGCTCTCCGAGAAAACCACAGTGAGAGCACACCCAGCACAGGGGAATAAGGAAATGGGGGAGCAAAGCGAGCAACGTGTGAGAGGAGGTGGGAGGGAAATTCCTGAGCTGATTAAAGCTAAACTTGAGCAATGTGTAATGCGAGCGTAAATGGGCAGGCCGGATGTGACGATCCGAGAGGGAGGAGTCAGGGTCACGTGGGAGAGGGAGGAGTCAGGGTCTCGTGGGAGAGAGGTTATAGGAAGGAGACCGGAAGACATCTGGAGCAGTCGAGGGAGTGAAGAGGGAGACCACATTGGGTGGACGCCGTGCCCTCAGCCGCGAGGCTGATAGGGCTCGCCAGACGGCGCCAGCCAGCGGGGTGCGGGGAGAGCGGAGTGCGCGGGGCGCACAGGGCGTGCGAGGTTGCACGGGGCTAGCAGAGTGGCTAGCGGGACCGTGCAGGTTGCACGGGGCTAGCGGAGGGCTAGCAGAGGGTGCGAGGTTGCACAGGCAGCAGAGTAGCTGCAGGGCTAGCGGAGGGCTAGCAGAGGGTGCGAGGTTGCACAGGCAGCAGAGTAGCTGCAGGGCTAGCGGAGGGCTAGCAGAGGGTGCGAGGTTGCACAGGCAGCAGGGTAGCTGCAGAGTGCGCGGGGCGCAAGGAGAGACGACGCTGGGCCAAGGAGGAGGCCAGCGGGGCGAGGAGGAGAAGAACATCAATAAAGGACCAACGGAGACCAACATTTCGATTTAAAGCTTTCGTGACTGCAGGGATTCATCTTCTTGGTTCTTTCGGTAAAGTCACGTAGAAGGGAAGTAATAAAATAATAAAATAAAACATAATAAAATAATTCTCACTACGTTTCGGCCACAACGCAAGCAGCCGTCTTCAGGTGGAGAACAGGTCTGTCAAGTAGACGGCTGCTTGCGTTGTGGCCGAAACGTCGTGAGAATTATTTTATTATGTTTTATTTTTATTATTTCTTTACTTCCCTTCTACGTGACTTTACCGAAAGAACCAAGAAGGAGACCAACATCGTGTGAAGGAGTCCTTTATTACAAATGTAAGAGGGGAGGATGGGCGCGTAGACAATGCAATGGATTAGGGCGCAAGGGAGAGCCACCCGGCCACGTAGTTTTACCCGGGCTCGCTCACCATCATGAAGGTCCTTAATGATCATGAGCAGAGGGTCAGGGACTTCGAATACACGAAGAACAACCCAGAGGCCCAGGCCTACTGATGGTATCATATGTAAATAAAGCAGAGATGTACAGTGAGGGAAAAAAGTATTTGATCCCCTGCTGATTTTGTACGTTTGCCCACTGACAAAGAAATGATCAGTCTATACTTTTAATGGTAGGTTAATTTGAACAGTGAGAGACAGAATAACAACAACAAAATCCAGAAAAACGCATGTCAAAAATGTTATGAATTGATTTGCATTTTCACGACTTAGTACTTGGTGGCAAACCCCTTGTTGGCAATCACAGAGGTCAGACGTTTCTTGTAGTTGACCACCAGATTTGCACACATCTCAGGAGGGATTTTGTCCCACTCATTTTTGCAGATCTTCTCCAAGGTTTCGAGGCTGACGTTTGGCAACTCGAACCTTCAGCTCCCTCCACAGATTTTCTATGGGATTACGGTCTGGAGACTGGCTAGGTCACTCCAGGACCTTAATATGCTTCTTCTTGAGCCACTCCTTTGTTGCCTTGGCCGTGTGTTTTGGATCATTGTCATGCTGGAATACCCATCCACGACCCATTTTCAATGCCCTGGCTGAGGGAAGGAGGTTCTCACCCAAGATGTGACGGTACATGGCCCCGTCCATCGTCCCTTTGATGCGGTGAAGTTGTCCTGTCCCCTTAGCAGAAAAACACCCCCAAAGCATAATGTCATAGGCAGCATTCCTCCTCCTCCAAACACGGCGAGTTGAGTTGATGCCAAAGAGCTCCATTTTGGTCTCATCTGACCACAACAATTTCACCCAGTTGTCCTCTGAATTATTCAGATGTTCATTGGCAAACTTCAGACGGGCATGTATATGTGCTTTCTTGAGCAGGGGGACCTTGCGGGCGCTGCAGGATTTCAGTCCTTCACAGCGTAGTGTGTTACCAACTGTTTTCTTGGTGAATATGGTCCCAGCTGCCTTGAGATCATTGACAAGATCCTCTCGTGTAGTTCTGGGCTGATTCCTCACCGTTCTCATGATCATTGCAACTCCACAAGGTGAGATATTGCATGGAGCCCCAGGCAGAGGGAGATTGACAGTTCTTTTGTGTTTCTTCCATTTGCGAATAATCGCACCAACTGGTGTCACCTTCTCACCAAGCTGCTTGGCGATGGTCTTGTAGCCCATTCCAGCCTTGTGTAGGTCTACAATCTTGTCCCTGACATCCTTGGAGAGCTCTTTGGTCTTGGCCATGGTGGAGAGTTTGGAATCTGATTGATTGCTTTTGTGAACAGGTGTCTTTTATACAGGTAACAAGCTAAAATTAGGAGCACTCCCTTTAAGAGTATGCTCCTAATCTCAGCTCGTTACCTGTATAAAAGACACTTGGGAGCCAGATATCTTTCTGATTGAGAGGGGGTCAAATACTTATTTCCCTCATTAAAAAGCAAGTCAATTTATAACATTTTTGACATGCGTTTTTCTGGATTTTGTTGTTCTTATTCTGTCTCTCACTGTTCAAATAAACCTACCATTAAAATTATAGACCGATCATTTCTTTGTCAGTGGGCAAACGTACAAAATCAGCAGGGGATAAAATACTTTTTTCCCTCACTGTAGGTCTTGTTGGAATTCCCTACACCTCTGCTGTAGCAGACGGACAGAAAATATGACATCTGTGCAGGACCGCCCTTTCCTGAAACCGCATTGGGGCTCCTCAAGCCTTTCCTCAGCGTGCCTAGCAAGGCAATGTTGAATATCCCTTGCCAGGACCTTTCCCGGCACACTGAGGAGTGAGATGCCCCTGTAGTTGTTACAGGCTGTGCATCCTTCTAATCCTGCGGAACCCACCGAGTGGTCCAGACTGTTGTTATGATGTCATAATAGGGCAGTCTGAGCACAGACGCCACCCTCCCTCAGCATTCTGCCCGGTGCCTTTCCTGGTCTCAGACTCTGGATCGCCTTCAGTACTTCCTCAACAGATGTCACCTCAGCCAGCCACTCACAGGGGGTGACTTCTTCCAATATTTGAGGCACCGCAGCCTCAGCAGGGTTATCCCCACGTTGTGCCATGATGTTTTCCTGGCTGAGGGATTTCCCCTCCCCCAGGACCTCACAGAAATGCTCAGCAAATCTTCAAACCTGTTCCTGGGGGTCGGAGATTGGATCACTGTTTTTTCCCCTAATGATGGTAATAGGTGTGGCGCTGCAGGTTATTTTTTTGATGGAGTTAAAAAGGGATTTGTGATTGTGGGCCACTGAGGCAAACTCCATCTCCTCAGCAACCCGTGACCACCACCCATCCTTGCAGCGCCTCACGGCTCTCTGAACCTCCGAGCGAAGGCTGCGGTAAGCCTCCTCATTTTCTTTAAAAGTAGGATGCTGTAGACGATTAGAGTGGGCCTGTCGCTTTTTCTCAACCATCCTGAACACCTCCTCTGTCAGCCAGGGTCTCTGGAGAGATCTGGACCGCGTACCTAAAGCAGCCATTGCAGCTGCATGAGTCACAGTCCTAAACCTCGCCCATTTACCCTCAACATCAGGAGGAGTGGGGGACGATGCCAACCCCAGCTGCAAGCGATGATGAAAATCTCGCTTGCAACTTCCATCAACTAGCTGAGACCAGGCCACCTTAGGTTGGAATGGGGTCCTGGGTGTAAACCAACCACCGGAGTGGAGGAATGGCAGGCGCATCTTACAGATGACAAGTCGTTGGTCAGAGGGAAGATCAACTCCACGGTAGGTCCTGGTGTCAAGGACATGGGCTTGCATCCGCTGGTCCGTCACTACGTAGTCCAGCAGATGTTCTTGCTTGGACCCGGCATGCATCCATGATGTTTTGTGGATGCGCCGATGCCGGAACAGCATTTTGGTAATTACAAGCCCATGGGCTGCACAAAAAATCTAGCAGCCTCCTACCGTTATTATTGAGCTGATCTTGCCCATGCCTTCCAATCACTCCAGACCAGGTGCCAGCATCATGACCAACTCTCTATCCCGAGGGGCACCTGTGACAGGAGGTCATAGAAGGCATCTGACTCATCAGCCTTGCCTGCATCCCTCCACGGATGTTCGTCTTAGGTGGGGGCATAAGTAACCACGACCACCACTCCTCGCCTCCGGTTGATGGAAAGGCGAGCCCAAAGTATCCTGGGGCTTACAGCTTCTCACACCTCACCGCCACGCTCCCACACCCTGTTGTTTGGAAGTCTCCTGCCCCGAGTAGAGGACTGTCCACCCCTCATGGTGGCAGGAGCCAGAGTCGGTCCACCGGACCTCCTGAATGCCACAGAGATCCAGGCGGTACCGGTCCAGCTCACGACAGAGAGTGGCAGCCTCTCCTCCGCAGTGAGCGTTCAAACATTCCACGTGGCCATCCGAAGTGGCTTTTCGTTGTTTCTGGAGGAGTCCCGAGGGTAAAAATTAAATCTCCTAGCTCTGGCAAATGGGGTTTGGCCAGGAGACGTCATAGACGCCTGTCCCCCCGGGGCCTCCGGCACAAGCTCATTAGTTACATATTTCATTCGTGGTTTAGTGGTAATTTATTGAAGGTGGAGGGGTTACCAGCCTCTCGCACCCATACAAAGCCCCCATTTAGCCACTGTGGTGGTTAGAGACGCCATGAAGGGAGAGGCCAATCGGAATTGGCCCTCCCCCCACGGCACTGTCCATGACAGCGTTGCCCGTCCAGCACCGTGAGGAGGTAGGGGGTTGTTTTTGCCACTCACACACTCACGCACTCGGCAGTTCAGGCAGCAGCATCGGCGGGCAGCGTCGCCTTGAAAGTCGAACTGTGGGGAGCAAGAAGGAGAACTCGCGGCTGAGAGCCGTCACGTGGATCTGCGTCACGTCTCTGGGCTCACACCGTGGCAGGGCTCACACCGTGATAGGGCTCACAGCGTGGCAGGGCTCACAGCATAGCAGGGCTCACACCGTGGCAGGGCTCATGTGTGACAGGGCTCACGCCGTGGCAGGGCTCACAGCATGGCAGGGCTCACACCACGGCAGGGCTCACACCGCGGCAGGGCTCACACCAGCACCGTGGTGAGTGCAACGCGCGGTGGGAAGCGTTCTTGTCCGCACAACAGTATTAAAAAAAATTGATTGCTTACTCTTTGGTTCTTTCGGTAAAGTCACGCAGGTAGAAAATTAAATCACAACGACGATTCGATCGCAAAACGAGACATCGTCCTCAGGTGAAAAAATACAGCAGGTAAACTGCTGCGGCATGAGAAAGAGCGGATCCTGGCTCTACTTTTGACGTTCAGCCATTTAATTCACCTGAGGACGATGGCTCGTGTTGCGATTGAAGTGTCCTCGTGATTTATTAATTTTCTACCTACGTGACTTTACCGAAAGGCCCAAAGAGTATGGATTCCTGCAGTCACGAAAGCTTCAAATTAAGATAAAAATTGATTGCTCTTTTTTTTTACAAAGAAACACAAAAATAACTCGGTGACATTAACGAGTGTTGATATCGATCCATCTTGGGGTGTGACTCCCTCGTGAGTGGTGGTTCCTTGCTCCGGCTGGTCAAAAGTTTAGTCTCAAACGAAGCAAAATATGTCATTAAAAATGTAATGGCTAAACATCAAAAAGTAGAGCAAGGACCCTCCAGGAATTGTCATAAGACCGAGTGAGACCCTGCTCTATAAACTGATCATCATCACCATTGTTGCTGTTGCTACATTCACTCTGACAAGCGGCCTTCCTTTGTGTCGCGATGTGGAATCGGAGTCACTGCGGCGTGGAGCGCTGACTGCTGGCAAAAAGGAGCTCGACTGCCATGCCAACTCTGTCCACCAGACGCGAGGGGCTAGACGGGAGGAAGGGACGTGGGGAGAAGGGGATGGAGGGGCTAGACGGGAGGAAGGGACGTGGGGAGAAGGGGACGCGAGGGGCTAGACAGGAGGAAGGGACATGGGGAGAAGGGGATGGAGGGGCTAGGCGGGAGGAAGGGACGTGGGGAGAAGGGGACGGAGGGGCTAGGCGGGAGGAAGGGGCGTGGGGAGAAGGGGACGGAGGGGCTAGGCGGGAGGAAGGGACATGGGGAGAAGGGGATGGAGGGGCTAGGCGGAAGGAAGGGACGTGGGGAGAAGGGGTTGGAGGGGCTAGACGGGAGGAAGGGACGTGGGGAGAAGGGGACGGAGGGGCTAGGCGGGAGGAAGGGACGTGGGGAGAAGGGGACGCGAGGGGCTCGGCGGGAGAAGCTCGGGAACCTTCGAGGGGGTTCTAGAAGGGGGGCGATACGGGGGATCTTTGTCTGTGTGTTAGGTGATCGCTAACAGCACTTGCCCCAACATTATGTCCATGCTATACGGGGGATCTTTGTCTGTGTGTTAGGTGATCGCTAACAGCACTTGCCCCAACATTCTGTCCAGGCTATACGGGGGATCTTTGTCCGTGTTAGGTGATCGCTAACAGCACTTGCCCCAACATTCTGTCCAGGCTATACGGGGGATCTTTGTCTGTGTGTTAGGTGATCGCTAACAGCACTTGCCCCAACATTCTGTCCAGGCTATACGGGGGATCTTTGTCTGTGTTAGATAATCGCTAACAGCAGTTGCCCCAACATTCTGTCCAGGCTATAACGGGGGATCTTTGTCTGTGTGTTAGGTGATCGCTAACAGCACTTGCCCCAACATTCTGTCCAGGCTATATGGGGGATCTTTGTCTGTGTGTTAGGTGATCGCTAACAGCACTTGTCCCAACATTCTGTCCAGGCTATACGGGGGATCTTTGTCTGTGTGTTAGGTGATCGCTAACAGCACTTGCCCCAACATTCTGTCCAGGCTATATGGGGGATCTTTGTCTGTGTGTTAGGTGATCGCTAACAGCACTTGTCCCAACATTCTGTCCAGGCTATACGGGGGTCTTTGTCTTTGTGTGTTGGGAGCAAGTTTGAGACAGACAAGACAGGCGGACAGGCACAGACAAGAGGAACACAGAGACAGATAGAGAGACACACAGGCAGAGAGAGACACACAGAGGCGAACAGAGACACAGATGGACAGAGAGATGATGAATCGAACACTTGAAAGAGATGCCTCAATCTTTACCCATTCCCGGAAGTCGTTCTAGTTTCTATTAATTTCATTGTGTGTGTTGTGTACGTGTAAGCAATGTGGGTTATCGAAAAACAATAAATCACGACGTTTCGATCGGAACACGAGCGGTCCTCAGGCGAAAACATCCAGACATTATCGCGGCAGAAGTCACGTGAGCTACGGCACGTGACAAAGATAAGGTGACCCCCCCCCCCCCCCCGTGGCTCGCCCCGCTCAGCTGAGCATTGTTTTAATGCGGTGGGCTCACGCGAAGTTGCTTTCTGTAAAACGAAGGTACTTTGAAAACCCATATAAGTGTTGTGTCCTTTACTAACCACACGGAGACGTCTAGTTGAGGCAAAGCATTTATTATAACTCTTTTGAACTCGGCTCCTTCCACACTTCGGGCTCTGCTACCCACGGGTCCCTTAGCCCGGCGTTCAGGGAAGACTGGACGACCCATCCCAGCCAGGGTACAGGAGCTCACCTCTGGTCCGCTACAACCCGGCTCTGGCTAGAGCTCGGGGAGGGTCCCAGGGTGTCCGAGCCACCTGGGATCCACTACAACACGGCTCTAACGAGAGCCTCGGTTGAGGGTCCCCGGGTGCTGGTCCAGTCTTCAGGTCTTCGGATGTCTTCAGACTTTAGTTGGTGAACACTACCGGGCCCGTCCAGAGGGCCGGCCTTTTATCCTCAGGTCAGGGTCACCCATCCCCTCCTGACCCCCCCCCCCCCCACTCCCAGAACCTTCTGGAAGGTCTTATTTTAAGGGACCTTGGGGACGGGTGGGGGGTCAGGGGTGTTAGTCTCTGGTCACGGGGGGGGGGGGGGGGTTAACCTTTGGTCGACCCCTACGCACCTCGCTCTCTCCTGGCTGCCCCGTCGACCCGTGAACGTGGTGGCAGGTCAGCTTACAGCACCTTGTTATGGCGCTTATGCACAACTTCATGTGACGAACGCTGCACATTCCATCGTTTTCATGCAGGGGGCGCTACAAACCTACGCGCCCCCTGCATGAATGACAGAGGCGCAGGGACAGACGGTCGATCGCGTTGGAATCGATCTGACGGCGGTCTTCTCGCACGGACAGCTGTGTCGCCTTATCTCGATCCCGCGATCCCAACCAGGTGAAAGTCCGCATCGAACCGAACCCCCGGCAAGGCCATCTACTTCACGACGAGATACATTCACATGAAATGTCGTTTTCAAAGAAGTCTTCCAGATGTAAAATATTGGCTTTTAATGAAGAAATACAATTATCTAATTCAAAACATAATACAATTCAAAGTTGTTTCATTTCAAACTTCAAAATGGAGCATTGGAAGCTTGCGTGGATGCTTCGTTCGTGTGCAATTTTTTTCGTGACTTTCCTGGCCCAAGGCCGTAAATGGTTGTGAGGGGCACCGCAGGCGGTCAGGCTTGCTTTAACCCATGGTTGTGAATATCCAGACGTTAATCAGCAAGGACCATTTCTTGTCCGAATTCGACAAAATCTATGTCAACATATAACATAAAATTATAATTCGTGTTGTAGAGAATGTACCTCCTATATGTGTAACTTTTGAGTGTTATGCCTTGTAACTGATGAATGATCCGAGTGTACTCGCCATTTCAAAGACAATGAGTTGCTCCAGAGGGAGATGCTTCCTGAAAACACAAAAGTACCCTTTGACCTGTACCACAACAACGAGTCTCACCTGAGTTATCTGTACAGGTTACGTCAAAAACACACACTTTGCCCCCAACATCACATATTCAATGTTTGACCCTTATAGACAAAATGTTACATGTACGTACACAATCAGACAAGTATTCATTCTAAATGATTGACAGGCATATGAACAAAATTGAATTACTGCACTTAAATATGCTGCATCAGGTTACATCGT
Organism: Lampetra fluviatilis; assembly: GCF_964198595.1. Taxonomy (NCBI): domain Eukaryota; kingdom Metazoa; phylum Chordata; class Hyperoartia; order Petromyzontiformes; family Petromyzontidae; genus Lampetra; species Lampetra fluviatilis. The sequence goes on along the minus strand of NC_136346.1, from coordinate 1,313,645 downwards.
ATTAACACGAAGCCATTTAAAAAAATATGCAGTCTGCTTAACAGTGTATGTACAACATACTATTGCGCCATTCAAAACGAGTAGGCCATTGCATGCTGGCGTCTGGGTAAAAATTTAGCAAATTCTAAACATTACCTACAAACTCCACAACTGAGATGCCACATCAACCATCGCCCCCTACTGACAGGCTCTGGTCCACATGCAGGCCGGTGCAGGGCCACCACCTCGTGCCACACAAGGGCAGCTGCTACTTGGGGATGCTCGAGTGTTTGAGACGAGATACGACGCAAAACTCCGAATTTCCCAGGCGATTAAGCAAGCACCATGTAAATGCAATTGATAACATAGTGAATGCTTGGGAGCTTATTGGCTCTCGCTCCTAGTTAGAGATCTACCCAACCCACAGGTCCACAAAGACTGGCCACTCTTACTCTGCAGGTTGCACCTAGGTTGAGTGTTCAAGTTCACATTCTTTTCATTAAAGGCCTGTGACAAAGGTTCATCTATTGGAGCGACATCATCTCAGCCTTACACATCTACCGGGTCTCCATTTGACTTTTTTTGTCTCGGAGGAAGTCCACCCACACCTCCACTTCCACAAACTGCTGTGAGTTGCCTCGCTCTGCCTCAAAATTCTCCTCCTGCTTCACGTTGCCTCCATCGATGTGAAGGTCCGATTTTGGAGTTGAATCTTCATCTTCACATTTTAACTTCACTTCCTCGCTCTTCACCATCACTTCACATTTCACTTCTTCACATTTCACCTCGATACCTTTAAAAGTGTCTAAGCTGGGATTTTCTTCCGGTTGTTTCATGAGAGATGGGCTCATTGTGGCAATTTGACTTTCACAAGCTGATTTCAGACTCCACTCCTTGTGGATATTCTGATGCTTATGTGTTCTCTGGTGTCTTTGAAGATTTGGTGCAAATGCCTTCCCGCACAGAGTGTACCTGAAGGGGTTCTCTATCGTGTGTGTTCTCTGATGTGCTACAAGAGTAGATAACTGTGAAAACAGATTCCCACACACACTGCACTTGAAGGGGTTCTCTCCCGTGTGTGATCTCTGGTGTATTACAAGAGTAGATGAACGTACAAACGCCTTCTGACACACACTGCACTTGAAGGGTTTATCTCCCGTGTGTGTTCTGTGGTGTGTTACAAGAGTAGATGAAAGTGCAAATGCCTTCTCACACACACTGCACTTGAAGGGTTTCTCTCCTGTGTGCGTTTTCTGGTGTGTTACAAGATTATATGAATCTGAAAACGCCTTCCTGCACAGAGTGCACCTGAAGGGTTTCTCTGCTGTGTGTGTTCTCTGGTGTTTTTTAAGAGCAGATGGATGTGAAAATGCCTTCCCACACAAACTGCACCTGAAGGGTTTCTCTCCCGTGTGTGTTCTCTGGTGTGCTACAAGAGTAGATGACTGTGCAAACGCCTTCCCACACACATTGCACCGGAAGGGTTTCTCTCCCGTGTGTGTTCTCTGGTGTGCTACAAGAGCAGATGACTGTGCAAACGCCTTCCTACACATACTGCACTTGAAGGGTTTCTCTCCTGTGTGAGTTCTCTGGTGCTGTGTCAAATGTTCAAGACGATCCGTGCTGTATGCACACCGGTCGCATTGATGCCTTTTTGCACCGAGCCGCGCCGAGTGCCTTTGCTCCATCAGACCAATTCTGCAGAGGAAGCGACAGCTGCAGACAGAAAAAAAGAATATCCACACCATCTACACATCAGTATCAATGCACAGAGGAATGCATATATACAGTCACATCACTTACACGTCTATACTTAGTCCCAAATTCATCACACGGGCTGTTATGGCACACAATGAGAGGGCAAATGGTCACAAACATGCCTGGAAGCCCTCTATTCTTCAAAATGAATGTTAACCCAAAACTCCTAACACAATTTCGGCTGTCTGGCTTCAAAAATAATATTTATGAAAGCAAAATTCAGCTGACATAGCAAAGGGTGTTGAAAATAATACGATTTGTGTTATGCAGAAATGCATAAATTCATGTTAAATCGAAACTTAGAGGTGTGAAGCCAGGCACAGATGTCCTTGAATGCTGGTATGAACAGTTCCGACTTCAGCAGCACGTGTGCTGTGATAACTTCCCGACTCCATTCTTACAAAGAGTTCCAGAATAAAACGAAAAAAATACTGTTTTGATATAACCTCCGTGCGCAATAGAGTTAATAGTCTTTACTGCAAATACAAACTTCATACTCAGAGGCGGAGTCAGGATTTTCAGGTGGGGGGGGCAACCCCTCCAGCAATGAAAAATAATAGGAGTTGTTAGTAAGTGAGTTGTTAGTAAGTGAGTTGTTAGTAAGTAAGGAGTTGTTAGTAAATAAGAACTAGTCCCTTGTTTTTTATTTGACGCGGGTGATCGGCATCGGGCTCGCTGAAGGTGTTTGCCTTCAGGGAAGTCGTGTACTGTATACGCAACTGCGCACAATTCTGCGAGTCGCTTCTAATTGCTTTGCCGTTACTTATTGCCAATTATGGACTCGGACTGTTGTCCTCTCATAGAGTCCCTGGCACGTAATAATGAGACACGGTGGCAGTGGGGCTGGCAAAATGCCCATTTATCTATATATCTGAAAGGGAAATGTGTGGATACGTGTGCCTGTTCGAAATGTTTAGCATACTTCCCAACATGCTACACACTTGAAATTTGGCATATGGGTAGGTTCCATACTGTACACAATGTAAAAAGTATAAAAATAGACTTTTGTATTTTGGGGGGGGGGGGATGGGGGAAATGACCATGAAGTGTGTGGCGTCAACCCGCATCACACCTGAGTTAAGCGCTCTGCAATGCTTACCCCTACCATATGGCTCTTTGCGCGCCATACTTCTAGAGTTGTTAACAGTGTGCCGGGAGATTTTAGGTGGCGCTTCGCTCCTGGCCAATGAAGCCATTGGCTTCTCAAAGTTTCAAAACATATCCGTGTGAAGAACGGGTACAACTGTTATCTTAAATATAACGCAGAAATTACATCTGTTTTCTTTAGTGAAGCAGCAAAAACTCTTCAACGCCGAGCTCTGGCGTCATGAAATTTTCACAGCTTATGCTGTCTGGAATTTCGAAGTGAACTCGACTATTTTCAGCTCGCCATGTCATTCCCTTCCCGAGGGTCCAAAATCGACCTTACGTAGAAGTGGGTTAAGGTTAAAATTCCGTGAGTGAAAACATCCGATTTTAAGTGATTTGTTTCGGCTTTTTACTTTCTTGCAAGCATACATTTTTTTTCAGGGTTTTTCAGTCAAATATAAGGGAATATGAAATTAATCCAAGACAATAATCCAAGTCTCAGGCAAAGCCGGGTAGTGAAGTTAGTTACTAATAAACCCCAATGATCTGTATTCTTAGGTTTTTTCGGTAAAGTCACGTAGGTAAAAAATTAAAATTAAGATGGTAAACTACCATTCTTGGATATTCTGTTTGAGAGGAGACCTGACGGATCCTTGGGACATTCTGTCTACAGGAAAGCCACCCACACAGATTCCTACTTGAAACCGGATTCCCACCACCACCCATCTCAAAAGAATTCTCTCATCAAAACGCTATACCACAGAGCCCATGGCATTTCTGACCAACACCACCTGGCCGGTGAATTAAGACATGTACATCGGGCCCTCAGGATGAACGGATACTCTGACCGCACTATCCGCCAAGCTGTTTCTCCCACCACACAGAAACAGCCACATGAAACTCCGACCAAAACTATCATGTTACCATACATAGCAGGCGTGACCAAAAAGATCTCCAAAATTCTAAACAAACGTAAGATCCAAGTCCGATTCAGTACAGTGCATAAAATCCGTGATCTAATTCCATCTGTGAAGGATGTCGTTCCTGACTTACAGTATCCTGGAGTCTGCAAATTGAGTTGCAGTTGTGGTGATTGCTACATTGGAGAAACGAAACGTCATGTTTCTGATCGTGTCCGCGAGCACAAGTCAGATCTGAAACATGGCAGAACTGATTCTTCGGCCGTTGCCGATCATTGCTACAACTCTGTGGGCTCTCATGAAATTGTCTTTTCCGAGACCAGGGTGCTCTGCAAACCTCCTGGCTACCATCAAAGGTTTGTACATGAAGCCATACAAATATACAAACACAGACATAATTTCAACCGTGATGATGGTTACAAACTGAGTAATCATTGGAAAGATGTGATTAACCATGCAAAAAAGATTTAACTACACTTATTTGGACCATCTTATTTGACAGAAAACTATTACAGGTTACTGATAGACAGCCAGTTTTGTTTTACCATGTTTAGCTTTCTACCAGGTTTAGCTTTCTTTTTTCACACTTGTGTTATGTAGACTAGGCGTAGTCACAAACCGAATTTCTCCATAATAAAGGCTCAGTCTTTTGTTATGCAGTCTATTCATAGTCTCAAGCCGCACCTTACCATAATAATAAAAAGTGGGCCATTCCTGGCCCTTCCCCCCCCCCCTCAACCATTATATATACGGAGTGGTATCTCCTGTAATCTCTCATTTACTTGATACAGCTGTCAGGCTGTGACGGTTCCTCCTGAAGACGGAAGCTTGTGTTGCCTCCGAAACGTCGTGATTTTCATTTTATTTTACTTTCATTAATTTTAAATTTTTAACCTACGTGACTTTACCGAAAAAACCTAAGAATATGAATCCTTGCAGTCACGAAAGCTTCAAATCCCAATGATCTGATCGAAATTATGGATTTCCATCAGATCGTTAGGGGGGCACGTGCCACCCCCACCCCCACTGGCTCCGCCACTATCACACACTGTATGGTTTACAGGTGGTGGTGTGTCCAGACCCACGCCTGGCCACCTTCACCTGCGCAGTATTAATGCTTGCTCACTCCAAATCATTCATCGAGGATCAATCAACACAGCCGAGGCTGCGTGTCTCTCTCTCTCCCCGTGGTCACGTGGCTTTCCCTCCGGACCCCACGGTTTCCCCTCCATATGTAGAGAGTGAACACCGTCACGCGTCTAGAGGGAACGCCGCCACGCGTCTAGAGGGAACGCCGCCACGCGTCTAGAGGGAACGCCGCCACGCGTCCAGAGTGAACGCCGCCACGCGTCCAGAGTGAACGCCGCCACGCGTCCAGAGTGAACGCCGCCTCGCGTCCAGAGTGAACGCCGCCACGCGTCCAGAGTGAACGCCGCCACGCGTCCAGAGTGAACCCCGCCACGCTTCTAGAGTGAACGCCGCCACGCATCTAGAGTGAACGCCGCCACGCTTCTAGAGTGAGCGCCGCCACGCTTCGAGAGTGAACACCACCACGCGTCTAGAGTGAACACCACTACGCTGTTGACAAGCCTCACCTTGTTGTTGTGGGCAGGTCGCTTGTGAAAACAAGAGCGGTTAAGCAGCTCAACGCGGGCGTAGTCTGGTAAAATGAAAAAAAAAACTGTGTTAATATTGAATATTTAAACAAAGTTACAAAGTGGCGAGCCGGGTCAAGACAAATTAAACTTAAGCGAGAGAATTGAAGCAAACGCGATCAGGCGAGGGCAGGAGGCAAGGCCCCGCGTTGTAAAGCTTCAACGTGGACATCGCTTCCATGCTCGCTGCTACTCAATTGACATCCCTACGAGAGAGAGAGCGAGGCTCTACCTCGGTACACAACAACAAAAACCACCACCACCACAACAACCACCACCACAACCACCACAACCGCGATGAGAATTTCTCACTTCGGATTTCAGTGCACGGGCCGAGCGGCAACTTCCTGGTCCCTCTCGATGTCACGCGGCAGCAGGTGACATGACGTCACTTGCGGGGTAAGATGACACTCCCCTCCCACAATGAGCGGCTCTCAACTCGCGACAGCTTTCACGAATACATTATGTTAATGAGCCGCCAGTTACCGGGCGTGGCTTTGCCCAAATAATGATTGGCACTGGGACAGATATCGGCAGCGGCCGAGCATGGGTGACGTCACGCTCAAGAGCGCGGTCGTCGGGGGTAGGTGACATGACGTCACTAGCGAGGCACACCTCCCCCTGGCGTTTGACGCCAATGAGGTCACGCGGATGGGTGACGTCAGAGAGCGGGGTCAGAGTTCAAGTTTGTTGACAGAAAGGGAGCAGCAGTGTCGACTCGGCCTCAAACGAGTAACCGGTGCGGTGTGTCAACATCGCCCTCCATCGGTGCTGCTCGCTATGAGCAGCACTTTGTAGATGTGGCTTGGCTCTCCAGCACACCGCTGGCGACATTTCACGATGACATTTTCACGTCCATAAAAAGAATATCGCCATACTAACCTATGCCGTTTTTTGGCAAAATTGATCCAATTTTTTTAGATTTTGTTTTCAACGAAAAGTGCATTCCTTGGTTGTGTTTAGCCTGAGTAGCCTATATTTTACGTGAAAAAGTGGGGAATTTCATACAAGAAATTTTCGAATATAAAAAAGTTAATCGGCATACTGTGCCGATTTTAGGCCAAATAAGCCCAACTTTCATAGCTTTATTTTCGGACGAAAGTTAATTCCTCTATTGTATTTAACCCTAGTATGATATGTATTAGATTAAAAGTGGAAAATTTTATGATGAAATGTTCACGTCCCAATATAGAATATCGGCATACTAACCTATGCCGTTTTTGGCCAATAATGGCCAAATTTTTACAGCTTAATTTTTCAACAAAAGTGCAATCCTCGGGTGTGCTTAGCCTTAGTATCCGATATATTACGTAAAAAAAGTGGGAAATTTCACCATGAAATTTAAAAGTAAAATAAAATCGACCAAAATTGGCCAAACTTTCACAGCCTTATTTGTCGACAAAAGTTCATTGCTCCATTGTATTTAGACTTAGTATGTTATGTATTAGATTAAAAGTGGAAAATTTCACGTTGAAATGTTCACGTTCCAAACAGAAAATCTACATACTAACCTCTGCCGTTTTTGCCTAAAATTGAACGAATTTTTACAGCTGTATTTTTAAATAAAAATTTGTGTTGAGCCTGAGTAGCCTATATATTACATTAAAAGTGGGAATATTCACCATCAAATTTGAAGTAAAAAGATCAAATCGGCATACTTTACCAATGCCGTTCTCGGCCAAAATTTGCTACATTTTCATAGATAGATTTTCTAAGAAAAGGTGAATTCCTCCATTTTGTTAAGCATTAGTATGCTCTATATTACTTTAAAAGTGAGAAATTTCACGATTACATTTTCACGTCCCAAAAGGAAAATTGGGTACTTACTTATGCCAGTTTTAACCAAAATAAGCCAAATTTTCATAGCTTCATTTTTCAACAAAAAGTTAATTCATCAATTGTATTTACTCTTAGTATGCCATGTATTAGATTAAAAGTGGAACATTTTATAATGGCCATATTTTTACAGCTTCATTTTTCAACAAAAGTGCAATCCTAGGGTGTGCTTTGCCTTAGTATCCTATATATTACGTAAAAAAGTAAGAAATGTCACCATGACATTTTTAAGTAAAAAGGCTCTGACATGTCTGTCTTTGATAATTGTTTTTTAACCCTTTTATCTGGCAACAAAACTGACACCTTTTTACAAGGAGTCATGTTTGTATAGACCACAATACCTGCAGTCATAATGCAAACAAAAAACATAACTCTGATAATATATGCACTGTCCTTAAAGTTGATTGGTCCACACCCAAGACAGCTTTCCTTAGAGCCTAGTCTCACATGGTGTTGGTGCGCCTTTTGGTGTCATATGGTCCAACACCATGTGAGACTAGGCTCTAAGGAAAGCTGTCTCGGGTGTGGACCAATCAACTTTAAGGACAGTGCATACATTATCAGAGTTATGTTTTTTGTTTGCATTATGACTGCAGGTATTGTGGTCCATGCAAACATGACTCCTTGTAAAAAAGGTGTCAGTTTTGTTGCCAGATAAAAGGGTAAATAACCAATAATATTTTTTACTGGCAAATGAGGTTCCAATGGTGTAATTGGCTGTCTTTGCCTTACAAAACAGACAGGCAAAGTATGCATGACCCAAAACCTTTTTTCCAAGTAACATACATCAGCAACAATGAGGCCATTTGCTGAATTTTTGACTTCCCCATCATTTGGCACTTCACCTCCAAAATGGTCAACGCATCTACGTCACCAAAGGAAATGCCCAACAACAGGCCCTGTCCAAGTGACCCATTTGCTGCCAACCTGCTTTACCATTAAGTTCCCTCCTACTATACATGGACTGCTAAAAAAATGGAAGCGAAGGGCTGCTGACGGTGAATCGGATGCCTTCGGACGAGTCTACACAGTTCATCCCAACAATTAGCAGTGCTACTTTCTCCCAATGCTTCTCCATGTTGCCAAACGGCACAAATCTTTCCAAAACCTATAAACAGTGGAACGAGTTGTCAAACATACAGGGAAGCTTGCAATGTTCGTGCAATTATTGCGCATGATCACCATATTCATAAAGCTATGACAGAAGCTTCTGTTGGTCAGTCCCCTTTCCAACTGTTGTGTATATGCCCCCCTTTTTAATATTTAAAATTAAATTTTTTTAAGAATCATTCTGCCAACATAGATAATATCATTTTTTTAATAGACGCGGCAACGTGGGAACGAACACGCCCCACACTCCCACAGAGGCCCCCACACACTAACACAGATGTGCGCACACCTCATTTCAAAGGAAAGAGGGCATGAAAGAAGGGTAATCAAGATCATAAAAACTCCCCGAATTTCACACAGGAGGAACAAGGGAGGGGGGGATGGCAGGCAGAGGGTCGAAATGACACCCTCTCGTAAAAAAAACCTTGCAGGGCCGGGCACCCGGAGGAAGAGATGGTTATGTTTTAACAAAGAAACAGCATTGACGACAAAAAGCACACACGGGTCTTCGAACCATGTTAGATGCACAAGTAAACTTAGCCATGAAGATTAAGCAAACAGTATCCATCCTCACTCCAATTGGAAAGCAGACTACAGTCTGCACCAAAATCGCGACTCATCATTGTTAATTAAATACTGACATTATTTACCTTTAAATAATTTCTACACGGCCGGGCCGAAGCATCGAAGAACAATTATGGCATCTATTTCGCTCCAAAACAAAGATCCCTAGCCGGGATATCAGATTAAATAATCACAAGAAGTCAAATAATAAGTACGGAATTAAAGTAGAAGAGGAAAGGCGGAGAAGGCTCTCAAAATTAACCAGAGACAACACCCCATGAGAAGCGAGCAACACGGCCGTCTTTGTCTTTCCGAGAGGATCTCCACACGCAGGCACAAAAGCGAGGAAATGCACCCATAAAGGGGGCAATGGCTCAAAGGAAATTAACACGTCTTCGAAGATAAATAAATAAAAGCATGCGCCGGGTGCTTCCACCGTGGAAACAACCGTCTTTGTCTTCCCACAACACAACCGTCTTCATCTTTCCGAGAGGATCTCCACACGCAGGCACAAAAGCGAGGAAATGACACCAATAAAACTCCCGGGCAAGGGCTCAAAGGAAATTAACACGCTCTGGGAAATAAATAAATAAATAAGCGCATGTGCCGGGTGCTTCCACCGTGGAAACAACCGTCTTTGTCTTCCCACAACACGGATAGCAAAAATTGCACACGCAAGGAATAACATCTCCATGAGAGATCGGGTCACGATGAAACATCGGGAACACGGTTTCGGCATAACTGGGGCATAATGGAATAAATCGCATTTCAACTTCCAAACCAAAACAACTTAAGCTGTGTGAGACAAAAGATATGATCCCCGAGCGAGGGCGGAAATAATTAAGCTCGCTTAACGCGTAGGTTGTCGCGACAAATATTATTCAGTAACAAAAACATGGATTCGAATATCTCTTTTATATATATAGAACTCGACGCGAATCATCGGTCTGGCTAATGGATATCTTCGTTGGCGCCGTCACGAGCCCCCCCCCCTTCCAGAACGACACACAGCTGTGTCTTCAAAGCTAATAAACACACGGACAAACACGCACGCGAAACACACGGACGGACACACACACACGGATGCAGATGGCCCCACCCACAAGAAGGTTTTATGACAGACTTTGAACAACTCGGGAAACTGAGTGGATATTCTCGATATAAGCCAAAAAAAAATACATTCACCACAGATCGTCAGGGCCTCTGGCCCCACCACAGATCGCCAGGGCTCCGAGCCTCATCACAGTTCTTCACGAGCTCCGGCTTACATCTCATCTCGTCTCCGGGCTAAGGCCACCAGAGATCTCCAGGGCGACAGCCATCTCTTCTCGTCACCGCCAGCGAAGAAGCTCTCGTCATCCAGAAGGACGAGGTTCGCGTGGTGCCGAGGTGCATCGCCTGCCGCAAACGAGCACACGAGACTCAACCACCTTGACGTGCATCGCCGAGGTGCATCGCCTGCCGCAAACGAGCACACGAGACTCAACCACCTTGACGTGCATCGCCGAGGTGCTCGCCTGCCGCACACGAGTGAACGAGCCAGCTCTCTTGCCGCCACCACGCCGAGGTGCTCGCCCGACCGCGCCGCCAATCTTCGTACGGGCTCTACCGAGGAAGGAGTCTGCAGCCGCCGATCACCGCAGCCGCGACAAAGAGGACCCTCCTCCGAAAGTCGTTCGTACCCACAACTTCCCCCACCAATAGACCCACACACACGCACGCATCGACGCCCCACTCACCTGTGAGACTATCCTATCTAGTTCACCCTTACTGTCGTATCAACCCTACACAATTATTGGAAGACTGATTATCAACTACATGAACCATCAGCTGGCCATGAGGAATCGTGGCCCATCGAGTGATTAAGAGTCCGTCGGTTATAAGAGTGAGGTTGGTTTCCGTGCCTTTCCCTTGTTCCGCTCATCACATAGGCGATCAATAGACTCGTCGAGGCAAACTCAACCTCCCGAAATTCTCATTACAAATCGACCGTGCACAGAGAGAGAAAATCTTGTCAAACCAGTTCCCCTTTGTCAGAGAATCTCGCCGAAGAATTAATTTAAAAAAAATCAGACTCGCTCTCCCCACACCCGCCCTCACATAGACCTTCGCCTCTGGGATACAATAAGTGCTGTTTATTACCGCAAATGAAGTGTGTCATGTTTGTTTTCAAACTCGGCCAGTCGCCGATTGTGATCGATATGTAATGTATTAACTCGGCGGGAGACGACTTCACGGGTAACACACTCTTTATTTTATCAAACTCGTTCACAGGTGACTAACACCTACTTCGTATCTCGGGTGACAAACACCCACTTAGTATCTCGGGTGACAAACACCCACTTAGTATCTCGGGTGACAAACACCCACTTAGCTACTTGGCGACTAACGCCCACTGAGCTACTCGGATGACCAACATCCACTTAGTATCTCGGGTGACAAACACCCACTTAGCTACTCGGCGACTAACGCCACTGAGCTACTCGGATGACCAACATCCACTTAGCTACTCGGCGACTAACGCCACTGAGCTACTCGGGACACTCCCTGCCCGGGGTATCCGTCTCGACTGTGGGTCCCCAGCCCGACCCACGGGGGCGTCGGACCCCGGGTCCCACAGCCTCGCCTCCGAGCCACACAGGGCCCCGGTCCCCACAAGGACGGCGGGACTAGGGGTCTCGGGGTACTAGGTCTTCAGCTCCGTCTTCGGGTCTTCAACTGGGTAACTCTCCCCGAGTGCTCTCGCGCGTCCCCCTTTATACCCCACCTGCGGACGTCGCTGCGAGCACCCACTTATTCGACCAATCGCCGGGCGCTGGCTACAATCCTGTTTTCCCACATCTCATCGTGCCTCACCACCCACGCCGCGCCGCCCCGTCATCTGTCACTCCCGGCGCGCGCGTCCACACCACGCCCACAACGCGTGCCCAACCCCGCACCCCGCGCCGCCCCGTGATCCATCACTGTCACAGTCGGCGCACGTCAATACCACCACTACAGATACAAAAACGAACTAATGAGATGCCTGGTGGAGAGGTAGAGGTTACGATTGCATAATAAATTTTGGTCATTAAGTTCGTTAAATGCACAATATCAAAAATGCATAAGAGTTTTGAGTTATTCAATTTAGTAAATGCATAAGTGTTTATTCATTCATTTTAGTCAATGCTTAATCTCGTACTTGCATAAGAATTTTAGTTATCCATATTAGTCGAATGCACAATATCGAAAATGCATAAGAGTTTTGAGTTATTCAATTTAGTAAATGCATAAGTGTTTATTCATTCATTTTAGTCAATGCTTAATCTCGTAATTGCATAAGAATTTTAGTTATTCATATTAATCGAATGCATGATATCGCAAATGCATAAGTGTTTGGTTATTCATGAATTATTGACGCATGTTTGACCTGCATGATAGAATGTCACATGCTTGTTAGAATAAAATTGCTTAACACCAACTGTTCGAGTGATTCTTTCCAAGTCCATGCAAAACCATCTTATTTTTGATAACTGTATCCTGTGATGAGATATGAAAATGGAGACCTAAATCTCATAACACACACTAGGATAATCGGTAAACGTTTAATCATTGATCATCGTGTTATCCTGATTGACATAACTCTGGATAAACGAAGCTGAGCCTAATTACCACAACTGCTCACATTAACATCATCGCAAGCATCCGCATAAATTACTACGATTATCTCCGCGATTATCATAATTTATGCATACAATTACTCACACCATCATAATTTATGCATATCATTACACGCATTATCATAATTTATGCATGTTAATACACACATTAACATAATTAATGCGATTTGCGCATTTTTCGGAAAATTATTAATTTGTATTATTTTCATCAAAATTTCATAACTCCAACACATACATGACATTGCTCTTCTGCATAAATCTTCAAGTTTGCAGCCCATCTAACCCCATGGGACTCTGGCAAAAATACAAAGAGGGCATAAGTGAGGACATCCTCCACGGAGCTCAATAACAAAATACAAACCTGGACAACTTTTCTGATGTCATCTTCAAACAGGCCCTCATCCTCCTTCACGACAAACTGCACTCCATTGCTGGAAAATACTTCACGTCTATGGGACTACCAACATCCTACAGGGACAACCTGCATGCCCTTGCTCAAGAGATCCTATGTGAAATATGCTATTATGCTTTACAGATTCTTACATGTATTTAGGAAAATTAACCAAAGCTGATGGATGCACAAATAGAAGCCTACACGGAAATCTTGGAAGACATTGAGACTACAAATCGAATCATGTTTATCCTTGATGCACCTGCCAGTACTGGGAAGACCTTTGTTTTGAAACTGCTCCTCGCAAAGGCTCGCCAGAGAGAGAAAATTGCTCTAGCTGTGGCATCATTGGGGATTGCTGTGTAAGTCGATGTGTGTGTGAGTCGATGTGTGTGTGTGTTTAAGGTCGACTCAGCCTCAAATGAGTACCTGGTGCGGTGTGTAAACATTGCTACTAGGGAGACAAAGGCGGTCGGGCGTGGTGCTGGCCACCCACCCCCTCGTGTGCCGTTCCGGCCTTCATAGGTGCTCGCTAACAGCACTTGCCCCAACAGTCTGTTAAGGCTATACGGGGGATCTTTGTGTTTTTAAGTCCATATGTGTGTGTGTTTAGGTCCATGTGTGTGTGTAAGTCGGTGTGTCTGTGTCTTTTTTGCCCGGGCAACGCCAGATGTCTGTGTGTGTACGTCGATGTGTGTGTAAGTCCAGGTGTGCATGTTAGTCCATGTGTGTGTGTCAGTCCATGTGTGTGTGTTAGTCCATGTGTGTGCATGGCTTCATGTGTGTAAGTCACTGTTTGTCTATGTGTGTCAATTGATGTGTGTATGTACGTCGATGTGTATGTGTGTTAGTCCATATGTGTGTGTTAGTCCATATTTGTGTAAGTCAATGTGTTTGTGTGAGTCGATATGTGTGTATAACTCCATGTGTGTGTATCTAAAGTCCATGTCTGTGCGAGTCCGTATGTGTGGAGGCCAATGTGTGTGAGTCTCTGTGTGGAGTAATATGGGGATGTGACCTCATGCTCGCTGTTCAGTGCGATGACGTCATGCACGCTGGGCGAGGCGATGACGCCACGTCTCCTCTAGGTACTTAAGGGGGACCCCATGACGAAAGTGGGGTCACTGTGGGAGCCCGGGATAGAGAGCGGTTGAAGAACCAGCCAGGGGTAGAGCTCAGGGAGTCTGGAGAGAAGCTGGCCGTAGTGATAGAAGGTGCTGCTCTCCCCGTTCGGTCGGTGTTGGCTAAACCCCCGAACCGACTCGAGGGAGAGAGCCCTGGAGCTAGCCGAGCTAGGAACAGACAGAGTGAAGGTCCGTGTGAAGGACCCCTACCCCTGGGGAAGTTACCCGAAACCCTTAATAAATAACTGGCGCAAGCCCTTAACTGAAGACCTGCCTCCGCGTCATAATTTGCACCTCAACATATGTATGTGTGTGTGAGTCCATGTGTGTGTGTAAGTCGATGTGTGTGCGTGGGTCCATGTTGTGTGTAAGTCAATGTGTGTGTCTCTTAGTCGATGTGTGTAAATCCATGTGTGCTTAGGTCCATGTGTGTGTGAGTGTCTACGTGTGTGTGAGTCGCTGTATGTGTGTACAGTGATACCTCGGTTCACGAACTTAATTCGTGAACTGACTCTGGTCGCAAACCGAATTGGTCATGAACCGAGGCACATTTTCCCATAGGGTTCAATGTAAATCCGGTTAATCCGTTCTGACCTTTTTTTTTGGTTTTTGAAGCACAAAAATATGAAACAAATTACAATACACATTAGTACTGTACAGTATAGTAATGTATAAAGAGAGAACACTAACCTTGCTTGAGATGACTTCAGTAAGCACTCAAACGGGTGAACTGTACATTACAGTAAGTACAGTAGTTGTTCGTGAACAGAAGCGTTCGTGAACCGAGGTATCACTGTACGTCGATTTGTGTGTGTAACTCCATGTGTATCTAAAGCGAATGTCTGTGTGTGTGTGTCTTTTGCGCCCGGGCAACGCCAGGTACTTCCCGCGAGTACTCTTATATAAGCGCACTTCATCTATCTGTGATGAACCCTGCACTTTCCATTGTTTTCATGCAGGGGGCGCTGCAAACCTACGCGCCCCCTGCATGTACGACGGAGGCGCAGAGACAAACGTTCATTCACTTTGGAATCGATCTGCAGACGGCGGTCTTCTGGCACGGCCAGCTCTATGTCGCCTTATCTCTACCCCGCGATCCCAACCAGGTGAAAGTCCGCATCGAACTGAACCCCAGTAAGGCCATCTACTTAACGACTAGAGAAAATTCAAATGAAATGTCGTTTTCAATTAAGTCTTCCAGATGTAAAATGATATAAGCTTTTATTGAAGAAATACAATTATCTTATTCAAAACATAATACAATTCAAAGTTGTTTCATTTTAAAACTTCAAAACGGAGCATAGGGTGCTTGCGTGGATGCGTCGTTCGTGCACAATTTTTTTCGTGACTTTCCTGGCCCAAGGCCGTAAACGGTTGTGAGGGGCGTCACAGGCGGTCAGGCTTGCTTCAACCCATGGTTGTTAACATCCAGACGTTAATCGGCAAGGACCATGTCTTGTCCTAGTTCGCCAACATATAAGACGTCATGCAAAATACGAATGAGTGTTGTTGTGCAGAATGTATCTACTAGATGTGCTCTGCCTTGTAACCGAATAAAAATCTGTACCAGAAATGCATTTCAAATGTGCTCTTAAAATTACCTCCTTGCTATATAGGCCGTACGTTTAATCCCGTTCCCATATATGGGGCACTAAATTCTTTTCATTCTAATAATCACCAGTTATAGCCAACATGTTCATGGAAAAGTTTGAATCAGACGCCATCCAGACATCCACCCTGCGTCCTTCCCTGTGGAAGAGATATGTGGATGACACTTTCGTCATCTGGCCACATGGCCTCCCAGCATTGAACCACTTCTTGGACCACATCAATTCTAGACACCCATCCATCAGATTCACCATGGAAGTGGAGAAAGACGGTAAACTACCATTCTTGGATATTCTGTTTGAGAGGAGTCCTGACGGTTCCTTGGGACATTCTGTCTACAGAAAAGCCACCCACACAGATTCCTACTTGAAACCGAATTCCCACCAAAAGAACTCTCTCATAAAAACGCTATACCACAGAGCACATGGCATTTCTGACAAACACCACCTGACCGGTGAATTAAGACATGTACATCGGGCCCTCAGGATGAACGGATACTCTGACCGTACTATCCGCCAAGCTGTCTCTCCCACCACACAGAAACAGCCACATGAAACTCCGACCAAAACCATCACGTTACCATACATAGCTGGCGTGACCAAAAAGATCCCTAAAATTCTAAACAAACATAAGATCCAAGTCCGATTCAGTACAGTGCATAAAATCCGTGATCTGATTCCATCTGTGAAGGATGTCGTTCCTGACTTACAGTATCCTGGAGTCTACAAATTGAGTTGCATTTGTGGTGATTGCTACATTGGAGAAACGAAACGTCATGTTTCTGATCGTGTCCGCGAGCACAAGTCAGATCTGAAACACGGCAGAACTGATTCTTCTGCCGTGGCCGATCATTGCTACCACTCGGTGGGCTCTCATGAAATTGTCTTTTCCGAGACCAAGGTTCTCTGCAAACCTCCCGGCTACCATCAAAGGTTTGTACACGAAGCCATACAAATATACAAACACAGACATAATTTCAACCGTGATGATGGGTACAAACTTAGTAATCATTGGAAAGATGTTATCAACCACGCAAAAAAAAAAAAGACTTAATCACAATTTTTGGATCATCTTATCTGACAGGCACTATTTTACTGTACTTTACCGAGTGTTAACATCCCCAGTTATTTTTAACAGTACTCTCTTCATTGTTCAGCCAGCATTGGTATAAACATGGGCATTTTCGTTCTTTTGTCTATCATGTGTATCAGACCCCCCCTCCCCCTCTCTGTCCATTGTGTTGGCGTGTGCAGTAATTGGCCGCTTGCGCACAAGCGCTTCCACGTCCGTCGCCCACCCTTTTTAGCCTCGCCCCCCCGCCCCCCACTCCCTCCCGATACGTTCCATTCATTGGCTACCATAGTCTGATGAGCTCCCCCTAAGTTTGTACCCATCATCATTTTCGTTCTTTTGTCTATCATGTGTATTAGACCTCCCCTCCTCCTCTCTGCCCATTGTGTTGGCGGTTGCAGTGGCTGGCCGCTTGCGCACAATCGCTCCATTGTGTTGGCGTGTGCAGTAATTGGCCGCTTGCGCACAAGCGCTTCCACGTCCATCGCCCACCCTTTTGGCCTCGCCCCCCCCTCCCTCCCGATACGTTCCTTTCATTGACTACCATAGTCTGATGAGCTCCCCCCTCCCTCTCCCTCCCCCCTCAACTCGCTTTTAAGGGATTACATCTTGAATCATTGCCTCACTTGATACAGCTAATCTGGCTGTGACGGTCCCACCTGATGACGGAGACTTGTGTTGCCTCCGAAACGTCGTGATTTTTGTTTTTATTTTGTTTTACTTTCTACGTGACTTTACCGAAAAAAACCTAAGAAGAAAAATAAAAATATCTATTGTTTTTGGGCGTGAAAATAAAGGTTCTCCATGTCTAATCCTGCAGTTTATTTTGTATTACTGTTTAAAGTCGGCAATATTTCTTTCCTCGAGTAATCATATTTTGATCATCAGTGATGAGGCTTCGCAGAACATTCGTCACGTGCTTCCCGCTCGACCAATAAGATGGCCGCTTTTTTGGGACGGGAGGTAAACAGTCCAAGATGTCTGCGCCCTTGTTGTCAATATCGAGTAGTGAAGATGAGTAAATTACGGCCAGACCTCCTTCAAAAGTCCGTAAAAAGTGTTTTAAACAATGCTACATGCATCTCACGTCCATAAAGAAAGAAGAAACAAAGGATTTTACACGCACACGGTGGGATACATTCAGAAACTGCGTCAAACAGTGAGAATCAGAGAATAGCAGAAACATACAAACATTGTCTAGAAATCGAGTTTGACAATGTTCCCGAAGATGCTGGGTTTCACTCCACTTGCTACAGGCGTTTCATTGACAAAAAGCGCTTGGATGCGGCCGAGAAACGGGCCACACAGCGTCCTGAAGCTCAAGATCAAGGCAAGTCTGTGCCATCGGGTAGTAACGTTAGTATCGCTGCAGTTGATTGTCCCGCAAAAAAACTTAGGTCCAGGACCGGCCTGCCAGTACCTTGTGCTGGTCCTGTGCTTTCTGCCTTGCGCATAATTTGTAAGAAAACGGACAAGTACATTACTTTTCTATTTAAAGCTTTCGTGACTGCAAGGTAAAGTCACGTAGAAGGGAAGTAATAAAATAATAAAAATAAAACATAATAAAACAATTCTCACGACGTTTCGGTCACAACGCAAGCAGCCGTCCTCAGGTGAAAACCAGGTCTGTCGAGGCGACAGCGTCTGAATGAAACAGCACACGTGCTTGGAGCATATATATAAGCTGGGCTGGAAGGGAGGAAAAGGGCGCCTTGACAAAAGAATATGCATATCAAGAGGAATTTAACATATTTATGGAAAATGCAGGTATGTGATTAGTACTACTTATGCCCGTGCATTATGCAGGATTAGCAGCATCAAAGGGAAGGGATATGGGAAATGCAGGTATGTGAATAGTACTACTTATGCCCGTGCATTATGCAGGATTAGCAGCATCAAAGGGAGGGGATAGGGGTAGCATTAATAAAGGGAAGGAGTGTTAATAGTATGTAGCTGCAGTAACTAAAACCACCACGTAAACAACTAAAGTATAACTACATAGTATCATCAGTATACTAAATATACTCTACAATAAGCTGAGTTACTAACAGTAAGTAATACATTACAATTCTACGTCATAAAAAAATATATAATATGCTTCCATATAAACTGTATTCTCTTACATCACACGAGTCTACACCGTACTATATACTGCCATAGACAAACCCAACATTAAATTATATACTGTATTGCTATAAACCATCACTCCAACCATTAAGAAGGATCTTGTTGAGGAGCCTCTCAAGACCATCACCTTACCCTACATTGCTGGGGTCACAAAAAAGATCTCCTAAATCCTGATTAAACACAAGATCCAGGTCCGATTCAACACAGTACATAAAATCCGTGATCTGGTCCCGTCTGTAAAAGATGTGGTTCCAGACATAGTGCCCTGGCGTCTACAAACTAAGTTGCTTCTGTGGTAGCAGTTACATTGGAGAAACCAAACGACATTTCTCGGACCGCATCCGTGAACATAAATCAGACTTGAAACACGGTAGGACAAACACCTCAGCCGTGGCAGATCACTGTTACAAATCAGTGGGTTCACATGATATTGACTTCTCCAAGACAGAGGTTCTCTGCAAGCCATCTGGCTACCATGAGAGATTCGTTCATGAGGCGATCCACATATACAAACACAGAGACAATTTCAATCGAGAAGATGGATTCTGGCTTAGCAATCATTGGAAGGACGTAATAAACCATTTCGGATCTTAACTGATTGTGTTCACGTTTATGGTGACTTTCAGACCGTGTTCCACTCACTGGCATTGTATTCTCCGCAGGGAATGGATTCTTTGCTCCGCTGCAAGTTTCCAATCACTACTCACCCATTGACATATTTCGTTGCTTCCTCTTAGTATCTTTCACACGACGGTCAATGGTACAGTGTATAATAACAAATAGTATAAAATGTATATGCTTTAATACAATGTACAAAGAAATATATAGTTTCGTAATTGTATAGTGAATATACAGCAGTGTGATATACATTAGGGTGGGCAGAATAATACACAGTGTAGTATTACAATGTATAAGGTTTAGGGTGGTTTATAGCAATACAGTATATAATTTAATGTTGGGTTTGTCTATGGCAGTATATAGTACGGTGTAGACTCGTGTGATGTAAGAGAATAAAGTTTAGATGGAAGCATATTATATATTTTTTACGACGTAGAATTGTAATGTATTACTTACTGTTAGTAACTCAGCTTATTGTAGAGTATATTTAGTATACTGATGATACTATGTAGTTATACTTTAGTTGTTTACGTGGTGGTTTTAGTTACTGCAGCTACATACTATTAACACTCCTTCCCTTTATTAATGCTACCCCTATCCCCTCCCTTTGATGCTGCTAATCCTGCATAATGCGCGGGCATAAGTAGTACTATTCACATACCTGCATTTCCCATATCCCCTCCCTTTGATGCTGCTAATCCTGCATAATGCACGGGCATAAGTAGTACTAATCACATACCTGCATTTCCCATATCCCTTCCCTTTGATGCTGCTAATCCTGCATAATGCACGGGCATAAGTAGTACTAATCACATACCTGCATTTCCCATAAATATGCTAAATTCCTCTTGATATGCATATTTTTTTGTCAAGGCGCCCTTTTCCCCTCTTCCAACCCAGCTTATATATGTGCTCCAAGCACGTGTGCTGTTTCATTCAGACGCTGTCGCCTCGACAGACCTGGTTTTCACCTGAGGACGGCTGCTTGCGTTGTGGCCGAAACGTCATGAGATTTGTTTTATTATGTTTTATTTTTATTATTTTATTACTTCCCCAAACGCCAGAAAGACCATCTTTCACAGGCAGAAACGTCAGCAGGTAGGTAAAAACAAAACACACACAAACACACACGTTTGAACTTTTATTCCCTTATGCTGGGTACCATGGCTAACTTTCAATTACAATTACATAATTTATGTAATGTTTATTTTACAGTCAGAGACAGATTTGCATTGTTTTGCATACAGCTGTAGTGACATGGGAGGGGCTGCTGGGGGGCTCTGGGACCCTGGGCGGCCCAGGCGCTTGGGCCCCTTGGCGCCGGGCACTGGGTTCCCAGGCGGTCCAGACGCTTAAGCCCCTTGGCACCAGGCGTTGGGTTCCCGGGCGGCCCAGGCGCTTAAGCCCCTTGGCGCCATCAACGGGGGGGGAGGGGCTGTGTGTGCTCTGTGGGATATCTGGGGGCGCACAAGGCCCCACCCCTCGTTAGGGACTAGGCATAAAAGGGGAGCTCCCTGGACGATCAGGGCCAGTTGTAGCTCAAGACCCAAGACCAGCCATGTGAGGACCCTGGGACGCTGTGAGGGCCAGTGGTGGGACTCTGGAACTCCCGGCTCTACGTCCTTGTGAGGGCGAGTTCCAGAGCGTAGCCAGAGTAGTGTATCTAGGCTGTGTACCTAGGCTGTGTACCTAGGCTGTAACAGAGTAGTTGGACTGTTGGAGTGTTGGAGAGTAATTAAGAAGTTACCTCTACAAGTGTCTCCGGAACCCGTTACACAGCTACAGCCAGAACACTCAATATTGTTTAACTCTTAACACAGTTTTTTATTAGTTTAATTAGTTTTTATTAATGTATTTACAGGTAATTTGCTGATAGCTGCTGAGATGAAGGAAGACACTAGCATTCTTGTGCATATTCGAGACAAAGACTGTGTCTCTGGAGGTGCGATACCACAAGTCCTGTTATAGACAGTACACCAGGTTTTTGACAAAGTCTAGTGCATCAGTTACTGTGACCTCAGAAGAGCAGTGAGTTAGCAATATTTTATATTAATAAATATTAATTAATAATTCCCTCACATTTTCACATTTCAAAAGTAGGAGGTTGGCCCGTGATTTCACCCAGCTGGTGTTTCACTCCCCCAAGAAGCGCAACATAAGTGAGATGGTTTTCGTTGAGACATTGTCTGCAGATAAGCTGATAGGCTACCTCATCCATCAGGTACAGAAACAACAGAGTCAACTGAGGTAACTAGCGAAAGTGACTGTGAAAACAGGGCTAGTGCAAAAGCTGGTCCACAAAGACCAAGTTCAATGGCCTCCATCAATACTGCAGAGGACACGAGGACACTTTACAGTGCGGCATTAATATTAAGGATGCTTCTTTGTGACTCTCCCGGTATGAAATGCCCGTGGCCACCCACATCAGATGACCTAAATGTGAGCGAGGCAAAATCTGTCGTTCCAATTGAACTATACAATCTGATTTCCTGGATTATTGGTGCAACTGAGGAACCAACACTGGCCCATTATGTTGATATTCCAGATGATTTGACCCTAAAAGTGATATCTATCTGTCAAGACATTGTGTATCTTGCATCTAAGGGTCGGAGGCAGACCCCTAAATCATTGTGTCTTAGTCTAACGGTTCGCCATTTAACAGGTTCATCACAAATTGTGTCACTTCTAAATAGACTAGGACATTGTGCAGCATGGGACACAGTTGTCAGTCTAGACACTAGCCTTGCCCAACTTCAACTAGTAGAAGGCAGAGACAAAATACCAAAGGGATTCTCAAAGAAGGTTCCTACAATACTTGTGTAGTATGGTTCCAGGGAGACTTGACACGTAGTTGGAGGCACACGCTTATTTATTAACACCAGCACGTAACTCGGAAGCTTACAGTAACTGAAGGGGTATCGGCACCTTCACCCGTCTAGCTACGGAACACAACAGCCTAGCTCACAGCTAGCTTACACCTAGGTTACGGCACCCCGAATACCCAGACCCCGCTCTTAGAAGAGCGTCGGTTCTGGGCTCTGGGGGCCACGCCGCTGGCTTGCCTGGTCGGTCCTTAAAAGGACAGCGATCCCAGGGAGTTCCAGGGCCGGTCTAGCTGGTCTTCTTTCTTCACTGGTTACAGCTTAACACTAGACCCAGAGCCCTTCGGCTCATCGCCTTAAATAGCCATCTCCCCCCGAGGGGAGGGGCTGTGGGGGATCCCAGCGTACGGCGAGGACGTCGCTGCGAGCACCTGCTCCGCATACCGACGTAGCCACGCCCATTGTGTTTGTTTGCCACCCGCGGCAAGTCTAAATCAGGCCGTCTAGAACGGCTACAACGGCTCTACATCACCCCCCCCCTGTACAGCTCGCAGCCGTCCCGGCTGCAACAAAATAGCAATAAAGATGCATCCCCCCCTTTGAACCCGTGTGTGCCTCACAAATGTTTAACAACAACAACAACAACAAGAAGAAGAACAAACCAACACGACGCACCCCGACCGAATAAATACCCCATCCCGTAAAAACAACATATATACAAGAACCGAGGGCGGTCGCTCGCAAGGGTCGCGTTGGCGGCCGGCCTCACAAAAGTCTACGCGTTCTGGCGCGCGTCCTTGCAGCGGGGCCGTCACAAGGGACCCCTCTGGTTTGGCCAGTGGCGGTTGTTAGCAGTCCGGGTGTGAGGGTGTCCGGCTCCGCTGCAGAGTGACCCCTGACCCCCCCGGGAGGGGTTGGCGGTCGTGAGCGTGTCACTCCTGGTGCGCCTGGAGGTGGAACAGACGGTGTTAAGTCAGATGACAGCAGAGAAGTCGTACTCCGGGAGTCGGTGGACCCCTCACATGATTGGCCACGCGTGTGTGAAGTAGGAACATGGGGTGCAACGAACAGTTTTAACCTGGAGGGGTGCACAAACCACCGACGTTTCCCCCATCGGATACGCACACATTGTGGGCGCAAAACCTGCACCACCTCCATGGGCCCCCGACACGGCCGCACCAGTTTAGACGAGGTTGCTAGCGGGATTTGGGGACAGTGCAACCACGCCTGGTCACCCGGCTTCCACTGAAGCACGTGCACCCGAGCCAGCCTGAGCCTCTCATTTGCCTTCTGGCGGAGTTCAGAGTTCTGCATGGCCGCCTCCCGCGCCTCTGTCAATTTAGCGACGTTGAATTTCACATGTTCGGCCAATTTGGATTTACTATGCGGCGTGGAGATCCGCAGCTGAGTCGGAACAGGTGGGTTAGGCTCGCGGCCATACATTAGGAAAAAGGGCGAAAACCCGGTCGCCGCATGGGGAGCCATCCTGTATGCTGCCAAAACCCCCGGGATATGAAGGTCCCAATCGGTCTGGGATTCAGACACCTGCTGGGACAGCATGGACGTGATGGTCCGATGCAGCCGCTCCACCATTCCGTCCGTTTGCGGATGATATGGGGAGATACGAATCTTTTTCGTTCCCAGGAGCTCGCACACCTCGTGGAGAAGCTTCCCCGAAAATTTTTTACCCTGATCGGTCAGCAGTCGCTCGGGAGCACCTTTGTCGAGGACATAGCCCTGGACAAAGGCCTACACGATGGCTGTTGCTGACTGATTGGTGAGGGCCCAGGCCATAGGCCATCTCGTAAAATATTCTACCCCGGTTAACAGGTATCTATTCCCCCTAGGCGTAGCGGGGAATGGGCCCAGAATATCTAGTGCAACGAGCTCGTTAACTCGGGAAACTTTTACGGACTGTAAGGGTGGGTTAGACCCCTTGGCTGGTGGCTTCCTTTGTGCGCACTGAGTGCATGACTCCAACAGGTCCTCCACATCCCTTGCCATGCCCGGCCATGAAAAATCTAGTTGGAGTGTGGCAAGGGTTTTGTGGGTCCCTAAGTGGAGGGGTCGCTCGTGCGCAGCCCACACGACCCTCCCCCGCAACGCAGAAGGCACCACCAGCCGGTGTCGACGGGATTTGCCATCCCAGTGCATGAGAAGGCCCTGGACCAACCCCCAGGAGTCGACATTTTCACCCCCCTGCACAATTCCCCCGATGCGACGGCGCAAAGCGAGGAGGGAGGTGTCCTCCATTTGGAGGCGCCCCCACTCCGCAACCGACAACCCCAGCAAGGAATCCCTCCCTTCTTGCTCGATAGGACCGGCAACGCAAGGCGCATCAGCGGCGGCTGCTAAAACCGAATTAGAGCTGACATTCGGAGGTCTGCAACGCCCTGAACCCAGAAGGCAAGCGCACTCAGAGGTGGGTGGTAACCGGGACAGAGCGTCCGCGTTGGTGTGGCGAATGCCCTTACGATAGGTAGTCGCAAAATCGAAATCCTGAAGGATTTCCAACCATCGAGACAATTGTCCCGATGGCTGTTGAACCCGCAAAGCATACTGCAGCGCCGCATGATCTGTGCAGACGGTGAAACGCCGACCGTACAGATATGGGCGGTATTGTTGAATGAAGTACACGATTGCCAATAGTTCCCTACGGGTAACGCAGTATCTTTGTTCCGCCGGAAACAACACCCGACTGCCGTACGCAACCACATGTTCCACGCCCCCAATAACCTGGGAGAGAACGCCCCCGATGCCCGTGTTGCTTGCGTCTGTATCGAGCAAGAAGGGTTTTGTAAAATCGGGGTAACTCAATGGCGGAGCCCCGACTAGGGCGTCCCGGAGCGAGTGAAAAGCAGCGTCTTCCTCCTTACCCCAATGAAATTTGACCCCCTTAGCTGTCAAGGCATGTAAGGGTTTTGCAATGGTAGCGAAATCAGCGACAAACCGGCGGTAGTATGATGCGAATCCGATGAAACTCCTGACCTCACCCACCAAGGTGGGAGTCGGCCAGGAGCTAACACATTTCGTTTTGGCGGGATCAGTGGCAATGCCTGAACGGCCCACAATGTGACCCAAATAGCGCACCGATTCGCGGAGCAAGAAACTCTTCTGGGGCTTGAACTTCAAATTAGCAGCCCGCATCTTGAGAAAAATGGCACGCAACCTCTGGAGGTGTTCCTCGAATGTTCTACTAAAGACGATGACATCGTCTAGGTAAATCAGACACGAATCCCACTGCAAGCCAGCCAGAACCAATTCCATTAATCGCTGAAAAGTTGCCAGCGTGGAATGTAATCCCATCGGCAAGCGATTAAATTGGAAAAGGCCCTGCAGCGTACGGAAAGCAGTTTTCGGTTTTGATTCGTCATCCAGAGGGAGCTGCCAGAACCTGGACATTAAATCCAATGTGGAGAAGAATCGCGCCCCTGCCAGGGCATCAAGCGATTCATCCATCCGGGGAAGCGGGTATGCGTCGGCTACAGAAATTTTGTTAAGCCGACGGAAATCCACACAAAAGCGCAATGATCTGTCGTGTTTTTTAACCAGAACGATCGGCGCGCCCCAAGGGCTGGTGGAAGGCGATATGATATCCGCAGCTAGCATGTCGTCAACGGCCGATTTAACATGCTCCTTTTCGGCGGGACTTAACCGAAAGGGATTTTGGCGGATTGGCGCGCTGTCACCCGTGTCAATATGGTGTTTCAGCAATTTAGTACAGCCAATATCGTATTTATTTAGACTAAAAACGTCTGAAAATTCGCGAAGGAGGACTCGAAGTCTCTCACGCTGTGGACCGGACAGGTCCACCGATCCCGCGCAAAGCGCATCGAGCCACCCCTCATCACGATCTGAATGCGGTAGCAAGGGCGAACCGGCGCTCACCTGAGCAACAACCGGTTCCTCACGAGGCACCGGCGTCGCGTGCGCGAGCACGGTCCCCTGAGGAACCACGGCCGTTCGCGACCCCACATTGAGGACCGCGATGAAGGGGTCCTCGTTCCCTTTTACCAGGGTCTGGGCCGCTACCAAGTCGGGTCCATTGACCCCGGCCCTCGATGGTCCCAATAGAACCCCCCGATCCCCGACGCCCTCCGCAAACGGCCGGCGCAGCCTAAGAGGTACGAGCATTTGAGCTCCCGGCGGTACGCGTACCGTCCTCGCGACCAGCGCCGGTACCGTTGCAAACGCCGCATGGACAGTGGTAGCGGGGGATAACAAAAAGGCCATACGTCGCCCTGACGGGAGTTCAATGCATCCTTGGTCGATTAGTATATGAATGGGCATTTTTGCCAAGAAATCCGTCCCCAACAGGCACGGAACCGCCAGCGAGGAGGAGACCAATATCGGGCCGGATAATTTAATGTCCCCAATACAAATTTGCGCGCGGATCTGTCCGATAATGCCCAACGAACCCCCATTAGCAGCGTAACATGGGACATCAACAGGGAGCAAGGGACGACTTTGAATGGGGAGAATGTTGTAAATCAAATCGGACACAATAGTCGCCGATGCTCCCGTATCAATCAAGACTCATACCTCGACCCCATCAATATGTCCCACAACAACTGACGACCCCGACGACGCGGCAACAACACGATGAGCCAACTCGGACCACTGGGTCGGTTGGACCGCACACCCCCCGGAGGTACGTTTTGGCGTGACAATGGATAATTTCTGACCCCCGTTAGTTGCGGTGTGTGAGTGAGTGGCAGGTGTGTGTGTGGGCCAATCATGTGGGGTGCCACGACTCGCCGGATTTTGCTGGGGAGACTTGGGTCGAGGCGCGACGTCCTGGCGAGGCGTCGCACCACGCTGCCGAGGAGCCCGGCATCCCGAGGCCACACAAAAACTGAAGACCTTTAGTGACCAAGCAAAGACAAAGAAGAAATCTACAGCAGGCAAGGAAGTGATTCTACGTGCCGACAAGAAACTATTCTCCAGATTACTCGTCATAGGTCAAAGTAGACAAATTGACCTGCGGGATATTCTGTCTTACTCCTTGGGAACCGTGTCATATCCTTTAGGCAGTGCTGATGGTTCACTTGCTAAAACAAACAAATCAACTCTTATGGATTTATTGGAAACCAAAGGTGGAGACTGTTTAGTTGACAAAGTTCCGACAGATGGAGCTATTCTCTTTGATGGCATGGCAGTCATTCAAGCCATTCGGTCAATACCAAGTACCTTTGGGGAGCTTGCAGAGACCATACTGCAATACATAGTCAAACTTGCTCTGATACACAACTGTACACGGATAGACTTTGTGATTGACCAGTATCCAAAAAGGAGTATTAAAACCCTAGAACGTTTCGATTTAAAGCTTTCGTGACTGCAGGGATTCATCTTCTTGGTTCATTCGGTAAAGTCACGTAGAAGGGAAGTAATAAAATAATAAAAATAAAACATAATAAAAATAAAACATAATAAAATAATTCTCATGACGTTCCGGCCACAACGCAAGCAGCCGTCCTCAGGTAAAGACCAGGTCTGTCGGGGAGACAGCGTCTGAATGGAACGGTCACGTAGAGCTGGTGGTGGTACAAAACTGGTGAAAATTTATGGACGGGATCAGAAGACACCAACACAATGGAAAAAGTTTCTATCAGATGGAACAAACAAAGAAGCACTGGCAGAATTCCTCTATGCTGTGTGGCGAGAGGCTGATCTTACCACTGTGGGAAAGGACTTAAGCTTGTACAAAGCACATGGAGACCTGTGTCACTGCGTGACTGTAATGGTGGGTTTACATACTCTCAGTGCTGTTGAAGATCTGACATGTGATCATGAAGAATGTGACACCGGGGTGTTTTTACATGCACAACATGCTGCACAGGAACATCAAACTGTAGTCATCAAGAGCCCTGATACTAATGTGGCAGTGATTGCTTTAAGTCTGCAGCCAGATTTACCATGTAGGTTGTATTTTTTCACGGGGTTTGCAATAAAACAAGGCTCATTGATACTCTCAGTTCTTTCGTTAAAGTCACGTAGGTAAAAATGAAATTAAAATTAATAAAAAATAAAAACAACAAAATCACGACGTTTCAGAGGCAACACAAGCTTCCGTCTTCAGGTAAAACTGTCACAGCAAAAAAATCTGAGTTTCACCTGAAGACGGAAGCTTGTGTTGCCTCCGAAACGTCGTGATTTTATTTTTTTTATTAATTTTAATTTCATTTTCACCGACGTGACTTTACCAAAAGAACTAAGAGTATGAATCCTTGCAGTCACGAAAGCTTCAAATCTAGAATTAAGGCTCATTGACTTAGCTAAGGTGTCGTCAGCTCTTGGCACAAGTGTCTGTTTGGCACTTATTGGGATCCATACCTTCTCAGGTTGTGACTCTACAAGTGCCTTTTATGACAAAGGCAAAATAAAGGCATTTTCTGTTGCTTGTGAGAAAGAGGAATATCTGACTGCTTTTACAAATCTGGGTAGCAATTTTAACCTAGACCAGTCTACCTTTGAGCTACTTTGCACATATGTGTGCCACCTGTATGGCCAGTCATCTGCCGAAAATGTGAACGATGCAAGATATAAAGCATTCTGTATGGCATCGTCAGCTGTTCCAAAACTATCCATGCCCCCGACAAGTGACACCCTGTACCAACACTGCAAAAGGGCAAACTACCAAGCAGCCATAATGAGACATTCTCTGAAAAGGTATAATGTGTGCCCCTTCACCCGTTGGCAATGGATGGCACCTCGATGATGGTGAGTTAACAGTGACCTGGTTGACTAGAAATCCTGCCCCTGAAAGTGTGTTGCAGGCAGTCCACTGCAGTTGCAAGCATAGCAAATGTGAGACTGGAAGATGTTCCTGTATGTCTGCAAGACTGTCTTGTACTGATTTATGTCGGTGTCAAAATTGTGCAAATGTTTTACAGGAAACAGAAGAAAGACCTACATGGGATGATGGCTCTGATAGTGATAGGGATGATACCAATGAGTAAATATGCGCTGTGTTATAATTTAAGGTGATTTTGAGCTGTAAAGAATCTGTGGTAGAATTGTAATTTTTTTTGGCAGCATTCCAAAACAAGTGGACAGTGTAGCATTTCGAGTTATTTCAGCCAACTTGGGCCAAAGTGTGCTTATATTTGTATCTTTCTGTGATTACACAGTACCTACTGAAAATTTTGATGTACAAAACATCACAGTTTTGCTAAATTTAAAATGTTTATGTTTAATTTTGCTTAATGCCAATCCATGAAGTTGAAGCATATTTTCTACAAATGTGCCATATTTCATGATCGACATTCACACTTGAGTATATAATGCACCAAAACCTGTCTCAAGTGTTTAGGTACATGTATAAGTGTCAGTTTGAGAGATATTTGGTGTTGCTAAAATGTATATAAATAAGGTTACAAACAAAACCAGCAGCATAAGATTTTCGTTTTTTCCAATTCACAATTATATACATTTATGGATTTTGAAAAAAAAACTGCAGGGTATTTTGCGGAGAACTTTTAACATAAAGTCGAAAATGGTTTTGTCTATGAAAAAAATCATTTAAAAAGTAGTTCCCAGGTGTGGGAACGAAAATCATTTTCTAGCCACTTTTTCCTAGTTCACCTTACGGCCTAATAAAGCAGATCAGCAGACACGACATCTTTTATTTATCGATCTCTCCACAAAACAAAGGAATGTTTAACAGAACTATAACTAGCAACAGACTTCTGGGAGTGCGTCATTGATTCAGTGCAAGCCACCTGTGGACCCTAATTGGTGCACAGCGTCTCAACAGCAGCCGGGCTTGCTTCAACTGATAACTTCAAACATCCAGATGTTAATCAGTAAGGAGCATTTCTAGTCCTAGTTAGACGAAATTTGTGTCAACACGTAATACCAAATTATAATTCGTGTTGTAGAGAATGTATCTCCTCTTCGTGTAACTTTTAAGTGGTATGCCTTGTAATTGATGAATGATCAGTGTGCTCCCTATTTCAAAGACAATGAGTTGCTCCAGAGGGAGATGCTTCCCGAAATCACAAAAATACCCTTTGACCTGTATCACAAGAAGAACGGGTCTCACCTGAGTTATCTGAAAGGCTACTTCCAAAACACACTCTTTGTCCTAACATCACTTATTCAATGTTTGACCCTTATAGACAAAAGGTTACATGTACGCACACAATCAGACAAGTATTCATTCAAAATTATTGACAGGCATATTAACAAAATTGAATTACTGCAATGAAATATACTGCATTAGGTTACATCCGATTAACAAGAAGCTAATTTAAAAAATATGCACCGTCTACTTAACAGTGTATGTACAACATACTAATGCACCATTCAAAATAAGTCGGCCATTGCATGCTGGCATCTGAGTCAAAATTTAGCAAATTCTAAACATTACCTACAAACTCCACAACCAAGATGCCACATCAACCATCGCCCCCTACTGATAGGCTCTTGTCCACATGCAGGCCGGTGCAAGGCCACCACCTTGTGCCACACAGGGGCAGCTGCTACTTGGGATGCTCTTCAAGTGTTTGAGACTAAATACGATACAACACTCTGAATTGCTGAGCGATTAAGCAAGCACCATATAAATGCAATTATGATAACATAGCGAATGCTTGGGAGCTTATTGGCTCTCGCTCCTGGTTAGAGATCTACCCAATCCACAGGTCCACAAAGACTGGCCGCTCTTCTTCTGCAGATTGAATCTAGGAACCGAGTGTTCAACTTCACATTCTTGTCATTAAAGGCCTGTGACAAAGGTGCATCCATTGGAGCGACATCGTCTCTGGCTTATATATCTACCGGGTCTCCATTTGACTTGGTATTGTCTCGGAGGAAGTCCACCCACACCTCCACTTCCACAAACTGCTGGGAGTTGCCTCGTTCTGCCTCACAGTCAGAATTCTCCTCCTGCTTCACGTGGCCTCCATCGATGCGAAGGTCCGATTTTGGAGTTGAATCTTCATCTTCACATTTTACCTTCACTTCTTCGCTCTTCACCATCACTTCTTCACATTTCACCTTCACCTCTTCATGTTTCACCTCGATACCTTTAAAAGTGTCCAAGCTGGAATTTTCTTCCGGTTCTTGTTTGATGAGGGATGGGCTCATTGTAGCACTTTGACTTTCACAAGCTGATTTCAGACTCCACTCCTGGTGCATCTTCTGATGCTTGTGTGTTCTCTGGTGTACATGAAGATTTGATGACTGTGCAAACGCCATCCCGCACGGAGTGCACCTGAAGGGTTTTTCTCCCGTGTGTGTTCTCTGGTGTATTACAAGAGTAGATGAATGTGCAAACGCCTTCCCACACACACTGCACTTGAAGGGTTTCTCTCCCGTGTGTGTTCTCTGGTGTTCTACAAGAGTAGATGAATCTGAAAACGCCTTCCCACACACACTGCACTTGAAGGGTTTCTCTCCCGTGTGTGTTCTCTGGTGTTCTACAAGATCAGATGAATGTGCAAATGCCTCCCCACACACACTGCACTTGAAGGGGTTCTCTCCCGTGTGTGCTCTCTGGTGTGCTACAAGAGCAGATGAAAGTGCAAACGCCTTCCCACACACACTGCACTTGAAGGGTTTCTCTACCGTGTGTGTTCTCTGGTGTTCTACAAGAGTAGATGACTGTGCAAACGCCTTCCCACACCTACTGCACTTGAAGGGTTTCTCTCCCGTGTGTGTTCTCTGGTGTTCTACAAGAGTAGATGACTTTGCAAACGCCTTCCCACACACACTGCACTTGAAGGGTTTCTCTCCCGTGTGTGTTCTCTGGTGTTCTACAAGAGCAGATGACTGTGCAAACGCCTTCCCACACACACTGCACTTGAAGGGTTTTTCTCCCGTGTGTGTTCTCTGGTGTGTTACAAGAGTAGATGAATGTGCAAACGCGTTCCCACACACACTGCACTTGAAGGGTTTCTCTCCCGTGTGTGTTCTCTGGTGTTTTACAAGAGCAGATGACTGTGCAAACGCCTTCCCACACACACTGCACTTGAATGGTTTTTCTCCCGTGTGTGTTCTCTGGTGCTGTGTCAAATTTCCAGGATGATCTGTGCTGTATGAACACCGGTCGCATTGTTGCCTTGTCGCAC
The DNA here is from genome assembly GCF_964198595.1 of Lampetra fluviatilis. Taxonomy (NCBI): domain Eukaryota; kingdom Metazoa; phylum Chordata; class Hyperoartia; order Petromyzontiformes; family Petromyzontidae; genus Lampetra; species Lampetra fluviatilis. The sequence continues at coordinate 1,281,241 of NC_136346.1, read as the reverse complement.
CGAGCTGCGCCGAGTGCCTTTGCTCCATCAGACCAATTCTGCAGAGGAAGCGACAGAGGAAGCGTCAGTTGCAGACAGAAAAAATATATCCACACCATCTACACGTCAGTATCGAGGCACAGAGGAATGCATATACACAGTCACACGTGACTTACACGTCTATACTTATTTATATATTCATGATATAGTGAAAAAGTTTCCCAAATTCATCACACGTGCTGTTATGGCACACAATGAGAGGGCAAATGGTCACAAATTTCGGCTGTCTGGCTACAAAAGGAATATTTATGAAAGCTAAATTCAGTTGACATAGCAAAAGGTGTTGAAAACAATATTATTTGTGTTATGCAGAAATGCATAAATTAATGTTCAATCGCAACTTAGAGGTGTGTTGTATATACAGACCTTTTCCAAAAATTAATATTAAGAATAATTCGACCCATTTTTTTATCCTTAAATAATAAATAAATGAAACCAACACTCAACTCCGCTACCCCTCAAACCACACCAAGCATCTGGAGGTCAAAAAAAAACATTAAACAACAAACTTCGGGTCAAAGAGGGGTTAGCAACTATCTGGAAATCTCCAGGCTGGCAGATGACCACATGACATGACCTCCCCGGACGTTTTGGACAGTTCACAAACAAATCTCCAGAGCACATAGCAGAGACAAACGGACGTTACAACTCGCATTTTCTTTAACGGTAAACGTTTGAAACTCGGCAAAAAGAACAAATCGACGTTATAGACTGCAGTCTATATTAGTGGCTTTATGATTACTTATTTTATTTCACCCTTATTCAACTCGTATATCATTTTGTATTGTATCTTTCTATCCATGTAACTTCACGAAGAGAACCAGGGAATGTGCATTCTGGTAGTCAAGAAAGAGAGGGCTTGGTTATATCTCCAGCCTCAGGATATCAAAATATAACTCAAAATAAAACACCGATCCCTGGTGACACAAACTTACAACAAAGCTTGGCAAAACCCTCGGAATAATGGTAACAACGAGGGGCATTACGAATCTTGGTTAAACATGAACCAAATGATAACCACGCGATATTAGACCGGGGGGCACTCACAAGAGATACAAGAAATAGGTCCAACACACACAAGACCAGATCATATGTATTCCATGGAATCAAAGCCTCCCCGGCCACCTTTGTCTTCCAACAATTTGACACAAACACATGGCAGCCATAAATACGTATCAAGGGTGTCTGGCCTCGAGATAACAAACACTACGAAGGGGGGGGGGGATGCAAACAAGCATAAACTTAGAGGGAAAACAGCCCGTCCGGGGTCATCAAGGGAAGGGGGGGGGGCATTCAGGAGCGGCCGCGGAGAGAGGACGGTGACAGAGGGCATCTGTTTTTTTTTCTCTCGCAAGAGACGCACAGAGAGGGGAGGGAATTTCAGATATAACCAACGACACAGATTATGCAATTCAGTCTTGCAAAGGGGCAAACTCCGGGGCATGGCCTCGAGATCAACCATGGGTGTCGTGTCTCGTGGAGAGAAGGGACGATGTGTTGTTAAGAGCTGAGTTCGGCATGAACTGACAAGAGTATCGCTGAAAGTTTATTCTACATTCATCCTGTTTTGAGTCACTTGTGGAATGGAGGGTTTGCGATAAGTTGTATTGTACCAAGCTATCAGAGTTGTGTAAGAGGTGTGCTAATACAATTTACAAGTTTTGAGAGTCAGTGATCCAGCCAGCGATGAGCAGCTCACAGCAGGAGCCCTCTTGGAAGAAGGGCGGAGAGCACGAAAGTTGAACAACGACAAGGCGAAGCCCCGAAGTGAGGGCGGGAGAGGCAGAACTGAATGCCAGTGCAAAACTGGCAGCTGCACGCCAAGGGCGAAAGCAAGGAGAGAGAACGGAGCAGTGGAAAGAGCCAGACCCAGTGCAAGCCCTGAAGTAAGGGCGGGTGTCCGTGTGAAGCTGGCAGCTTCACGATCAAGGAGAGAGCAAGAGAGAAAGAGTGACGAGCGACGACAAGCAATCAACCTGGAGAAAGGGTGGAAAGCGGCAAGCATCGACCAAGCGAGCATCGCACAGGACCAGCAGTAGAGGACAAGCTGCAAGCGCAATCGTGCATCGCCAGAGAGCACGGAGCAGGAGAGAGAGCGCACAACCAGCGCCACCAAGCAAGAGTGTCGGCACCGGTAACCAGCAGACGAGCGACGAGAGCCATCGTGCATCGCCAGAGAGAACGGAGCAGTGGAAAGAGCCTGAGCCAGCGCAGCCCTAAAGTAAGGGCGGGTGTCCGTGTGAAGCTGGCAGCTGCACGATCAAGGAGAGAGCATGGAGCAGTGGAAAGAGCCTGACCAGCCACCCGTGAGCAAGAGTGTCAGCGCCAGCGAGAGCGCCGTGGGTTCGACCCACACACACACCGACCAGCACCAGCTGGGAACCAAGGCAAGAGTGAGGAGCGGCGACCAGCAGACAAGCTGCGCGCGCTATCTGACGACGGAATCATCGCGCACCGCCGACGGCGAGCATCGCGCCAACTCAACCAGCAGTGGAGAGAGCTGCAACGCCAAGAGGAAGAGCGCCGTGTGTTTAATACACACACACACGTACACACAGCTACACACGCACACACACGCTGTCCCAGCGGCCCTGCTGGGAATCCGAGGTATTTTCAGCACAAGGAACTCCGTATCGCGTAATCCGCCAAGTCAACAAGTGGCAAAGAAGACACATGCACACAACACGCATATCGGGACGAATAAGATGAAAAGCATTTACTGCCCATTGAGCTACGTGGATACGGTCGTTCAGAATTATTCGTTGATTGCATAATCTTGCCAATGAATTAATTGACGTATACTTTTGCTTTCGGGAAATGTTTCTTTATTGCCGTTCGTATGAATATCGTCTCATGCATGTTTAAGGACGTTTTCCTATCGCCGTATATGCTCGCGTTACTCTGAGGAATTAATCGAATGTTCTGTTACCCAGTTGACAATGTAATCATTGAGGGTTAAATGTACGGATCAATGAGAACATCTCCAGGGGTACTGTGTTGACAATTCCAAGCATAAGAGTTCGAATATTAGAGTGTTATGTTTTTGGTTAGAAATTAAAATTGCTTAACACAAAAGAGTCCGAGTGGTGCCTTCCTAAGTTCATGCGTAATAATCTCAATTATGAGAACTGTATCCTGCGGTGAGATTTTAATTTGGAGACCTGACATAAAACACGAAGACATAATCAGTAAATGTTAAAACGAGAATAATTGTATTATCCCAATTGTATTATCCCGATTGATAATCCGACCCTAGACAACGAAGATAAGCATAATTATCATAACTGCATACATTAGCATAATTGTATACATTTGCATAACTTAATATGATCACCTCCCTAATTAGCATAATTTCGGGTAATTACACATTTTTCATATTTTCATTTAATTTGGATTATTTTTTTATTAATTTTTCAAGACCCAAAATATACAACAGGTATGAAGCCAGCCAGGCTCACGATGTCCTTGAATGCTGGGATGAACAGATCTGACTTCAGCTGCATGTGTGTGATGTGTTAACTTCTTGACTGTTTCCATTCTTACAAAGAGTTCCAGAGGAAAACAAAAATAATCTACTGCTTTGATATAACCTCCGTGTTCAAGAGAGTGAATAGACTTTACTGCAAACACAAACTTGACACTGTCACGCACTGGCATGGTTCACAGGTGGTGGTGTGTCCAGACACACGCCTGGCCACCTTCATCCCCTCAGTATTAATGCTTCCTCACTCCACCAAGTAATTCATTGAGGATCAATCAACATCGCCGAGGCTGCGTGTCTCTCTCTCCCTCTCTCCCCGTGGTCGCGTAGATTTCCCTCCGGATCCCCCGGTTGTCCCCATCTCCACATGCAGAGAGTGAACACCGCCACGCGTCTAGAGTGAACACCGCCACGCGTCCAGAGTGAACACCGCTACGCGTCCAGAGTGAACACCTCCACGTGTCTCGAGTGAACACCGCCACGCGTCTAGAGTGAACACCGCCACGCGTCCAGAGTGAACACCGCCACGCGTCTAGAGTGAACACCGCCACGCGTCTAGAGTGAACACCGCCACGCGTCTAGAGTGAACACCTCCACGCGTCTAGAGTGAACACCTCCACGCGTCTAGAGTGAACACCGCCACGCGTCTAGAGTGAACACCGCCACGCTGTTGACGAGCCTTACGAGAGAGAGAGCGAGGCTCTACCTCGGTACACAACAACAACCACCACAACCACCACCGCCACAACAACTACCACCACCACAACAACCACCACCACAACAACAACCACCACCACAACAACAACCACCGCAACCGCGATGAGAATTTCTCACCTCGGATTTCAGTGCACAGGCGGAGCGGCAACTTCCTGGTCCCTCGCGACGTCACGCGGCAGCAGGTGACATGACGTCACTTGCAGGGTATGATGACACTCCCCTCCCACAATGAGCGGCTCTCAACTCGCGACGACTTTCACGATTGCATCATGTTAATGAGCCGCCAGTTACCGGGCGTGGCTTTGCCCAAATAAGGATTGGCACTGGGACAGATATCGGCAGCGGCCGAGCGGAGGTGACGTCACGTTCAAGAGCGCGGTGGTCGGGGTAGGTGACATGACGTCACTAGCGAGGCACACCTCCCCCTGACGTTTGACACCAATGAGGTCACGCTGCACGGTGGCGTCAGAGAGCGGGGTCAGAGTTCAAGTTTGTTGACAGAAGGGGAAAGGCAGTGTCGACTCGTCCTCAAACGAGTACCCGGTGCGGTGTGTCAACATCGCCACTAGGGAGACAAAGGCGGCCGGACGTGGTGCTGGCCACCCACCCCCTCATGTGCCGTGACGACCTCCATCGGTGCTGCTCGCTATGAGCAGCACTTTGTAGATGTTGTGGCTTAGCTCTCCAACACATCGCTGGCGACACGATGACATTTTCACGTCCGTAAAAAGAAAATCGCCATACTAACCGATGCCGTTTTTTGGCAAAATTGTCCCAATTTTCCTAGCTTTATTTTTCAACGAAAAGTACATTCCTTGGTTGTGTTTAGCCTGAGTAGCCTATATATTACGTTAAAAAGTGGGGAATTTCATGCATGAAATTTTCGAATATCAAAAAGTTAATCGGCATACTGTGCCGATTTTAGGCCAAATAAGCCCAACTTTCACAGCTTTATTTTTGGGCGAAAGTTAATTCCTCTATTGTATTTACCCGTAGTATGCTATGTATTAGATTAAAAGTGGAACAATTTATGATGAAATGTTCACGTCCCAATATGGAAAACCTATGCCGTTTTTGGCCAATAATGGCCAAATTTTTACAGCTTAATTTTTCAACAAAAGTGCAATCCTCGGGTGTGCTTAGCCTTAGTATCCTATATATTACGTAAAAAAGTAGTACAAAGGCTCTGACATGGCTGTCTTTGATAATTGTTTTTTTACCCTTTCATCTGGCAAGAAAACTGACACCTTTTTTAAATCCTTTATATTAAATTCGCTTGCTTGCTTGCGTGCTTGCTTGCTTGCTTGCGTGCTTGCTTGCTTGCTTACGACCGTGCAAATCTTTCGGTCGTTTTTTAACCCACTTCCCGTGATCCAATCGAGCTGACATTTTCCACACAGACTCGTTGTGCGAGACAATTAATGTTCGTGAAAAAAAATTCCCAAAATTTTATACTTTTTAGGCAAAAACATTTTATTTTACATATATTCAAATAGAACTCATTCATGGCTTTGGCTGAACGTCACAGTGTAAGAGCCCAGAGCGTAACCCCTCCACAGGCCGTGGCGGAGTAGCGCAGTTGGTAGCGCCCTCGCTTCCCATGCCAAAGGTCGCGGGATCGATCCCCGCGTCCTCCACAGGCGAATATATTTTAAAATTCTTTATATTAAGTTCGCTTGCTTGCTTAGGACCGTGCAAATCTTTCGCTCGTTTTTTATCCCACTTCCCGTGATCCAATCAAGCTAACATTTTCCAGACAGACTCGTTGTGTGTGACAATTAATTTTCGTGAAAAAAAATTCCAAAATTTTACACTGTTTAGGGAAAACAAAATAAATATTTAATTACGGTGGCAGACAATCATCTGACCCATAGGTGGCAGCCATCTCAAGCCAGATGACGAGATGACTCTAGCCGCCACGCATATAAAGGATTTATAGTGAAAAACTTTGTTTTTACGGGTTTACTTGTTACAAGGAGTCATGTTTGCATAGACCACAATACCTGCAGTCATAATGCAAACAAAAAACATAACTTTGATAATGTATGCAACTGTCCTTAAAGTTGATTGGTCCACACCCGAGACAGCTTTCCTTAGAGCCTAGTCTCACATGGTGTTGGTGCGCCTTTTGGTGTCATGTGGTCCAACACCATGTGAGACTAGGCTCTAAGGAAAGCTGTCTCAGGTGTGGATCAATCAACTTTAAGGACAGTGCATACATCAGAGTTATGTTTTTTGTTTGCATTATGACTGCAGGTATTGTGGTCTATGCAAACATGACTCCTTGTAAAAAAGGTGTCAGTTTTCTTGCCAGATGAAAGGGTAAAAAAACAATTATCATTTTTTACTGGCAAATGAGGTTCCAATGGTGTAAATGGCTGTCTTTGCCTTACAAAACAGACGGGCAAAGTATGCATGACCCAAAACCTTTTTTCCAACATACATCAGCAACAATGAGGCCATTTGCTGAATTTTTGACTTCCCCATCCATGACCGTCCCCCCACAGTCATTCATTTGGCACTTGACCTCCAAAATGGTCAACGCATCTACGTCACCAAAGGAAATGCCCAACAACAGGCCCTGTCCAAGTGACCCATTTGCTGCCAACCTGCTTTACCATTAAGTTCCCTCCTACTATACATGGACTGCTAAAAAATTGGAAGCGAAGTGCTGCTGACGGTGAATCGGATGCCTTAAAACGAGTCTACACAGTTCATCCCAACAATCAGCAGTGCTACTTTCTCCCAATGCTTCTCCATGTTGCCAAACGGCACAACTCTTTCCAAGACCTATGAACAGTGTTGTCTGTCAAACATACAGGGAAGCTTGCAATGTTCGTGCAATTCTTGCGCATGATCACCATATTCATAAAGCTATGACAGAAGCTTCTGTTGGTCAGTCCCCTTTCCAACTGACATTGCTCTTCTGCATAAATCTTCAAGTTTGCAGCCCATCTAACCCCATGGGACTCTGGCAAAAATACAAAGAGGGCATGAGTGAGGACATCCTCCACGGAGCTCAATAACAAAATACAAACCTGGACGACAACTTTTCTGATGTCATCTTCAAACAGGCCCTCATCCTCCTTCATGACAAACTGCACTCCATTGCTGGAAAATACTTCACGTCTATGGGACTACCAACACCCTACAGCAGACATGGGCAAAGTACGGCCCGCGGGCCGTATACGGCCCGTTGGGCTTTTTAATCCGGCCCGCCGAACTTATCCAAATATTATTATTATTATCTTATATATAAAAGTTTCCGCGCGCTCGCGCTTGTGGGGGATTTGGCTCTCGGACGGTGGGCTGAACGTTGAAAAAAATTTGACGGGCGGCACGCCCCGTCCGTAAACTTTAAAGTAGTTTAATTAACGCATTTGTGCCGTTTATATTATTAATTATTTACTTATTGCGCGCCGTCGACCCTACCAAGTGACGCCAATTGCGTGGGGGGGCGGACCCTGCCAAGTCATGCGCGTTCGCTTGAGCTCACGGGGGACATTTTATTTTACGCGTTTAACATGGAATAGATATCCAAATCACGCTGTCGATTTCTCTTCACAGTGTGATGTCCTCTTCCCCCCCCACCCCAATACGTGCAGTTACTGATATAAAGTCCTTACATATTAATTTCATATTATTAAAGCGGTTTCATAGTATTATTCTGGCGAGGGCGGGGGTAGCGGCCCAGCTCGCAGCCTGGCAATGTCTCACCTCCTCCAGCTTGCCAATCTAGGCGAGGCCGCGGGCTCTGCACGGGACGAGGCGTCACCACGCCAATGTAAAGTACAATTTTATTCAATCTTTCGCTAAGAACTCAGGTTTATTGTTTACTATTATTAAACAAATACGTTTACAAATATTACAATGATAATGTTTGTGTGCACATAAGAACTCTGCTTCATTCTGTACTATTGAAGTACCGGTAAGTACGCTGGACACCCAGGTTGAGGCACACGTATCTTTATTACAAGTTGTCGGTACAGGACAGCACTAGAGGGGGTAGCGGCCCCCTCACCCGGATAACTGGGGATACACCCTAGCTAATCCTGACCTACTCCCAAGTCCTCCACTAACGGGCTAGGGGAGGCTAACTGGCCCGACACTGGTGAATCGGGCTACGGTCTCCGGAGTCCCAGGGTACTGACCCTGGTTCACGGAACCACGCCTCTGGCTTGATCCTCCGCAGCCCTGACAAGGGCGGCGTCGAGGGGAGTCCAGGGCTTCTAACTAGGAGATCTTCCTTCTTCCTCCTTCGTTCCCAGACTGAGCCACGAGCTCTCTCTGTCCTCCCCCTTTATACCCCCCGTCAGGATCACAACCCCCCAGGCTGCCTGATGCGGACGTCGCTGCGGGCACCCCACCCCCGTGTACTCCCGGAGCTCCGCCCACTGTGTTTATTCCCCGTTGGATCCCATGCACCTACAGCCCTCCCGTAACAACCCTACATCACTCCCCCCATTACAGCTCGCAGCCGTCCCGGCTGCAACAATTCCAATAAAGGAACATTTACCCCTCAACCCCGTGTGTGCCTCATTTTTTTCAACAAAATGCAAATTGAACAACAACAACAAGAACAACAAGAAGAACAAGCACACCCCCGAAGGGAATGTCCGACGCACCCCCCCCCCCCGTATAAATACGAAATCCGTAAAAGCGCGTATATACAACTAGCCAGGAACTCCCCCAGCACACACAGCACACCCACGACACACAACGCACCCACAACACACACACCCCGCCCACACACACAACACAACACACACAATGTGGCAGGAGCGCACCACCGACGCAGCATACAGTAACCATGACACGTGAAATAAAAAAAAAATTTCTTCTTTCTGTATATTATAAGAGTCTGCGCATCTTAGCGCGCGTCCTTGCCGCAGGCCCGTCACACGGGGCAACCCCGGACGGCGGACCATCCGGTGGCGGCTGTCCCTTTCGAGATGAGGTCGCGATTGAAGTGGCGCGACCGTCGGCATCACCCGTGTGGGTTGTAGGGCATGAGCCCGTCATTCCCGGTGCACCTGTGGGTGGGACAGCCGGCAACACATCAGGCGAGAGCAGCGACGGACCCTCCGAGTCGGTCGACCCCCCACATGCTTGGCCCCGCGCGTGTGGAGTGGGCCCTCGCACCGCAACAAACGGTTTTAGCCTAGAGGGGTGTACAAACCACCGGCGCCTGCCCCATTTGATTCGAACGCACTGAGGCCTCAAAACCTCGACAACCTCGACGGGGCCCCGCCACGGGCGCACGAGTTTAGAGGAGGTCGCGAGCGGTACCTGGGGACAGTGCAGCCATGCCCTGTCCCCCGGCTTCCACTGCAGCACGTGCGCGCGAGCCAGCCTGAGGCGCTCGTTCGCCTTTTGACGCCTGTCAGAATTTAGCCTCGCAGCATCCCGCGCCTCAGTCAGTTTGTCAAGGTTAAATTTAACGTGTTCATCCAATTTAATTTTACCCAGCGGCGCGGGGATCTGCAGCTGTGCCGGAACAGGTGGGTCGGGTTCGCGGCCATACATAAGAAAGAATGGTGAAAATCCCGTCGCAGCATGGGGAGCCAATCTGTATGCCGCTAGAACCCCTTGAATTTGTAAGTCCCAATCAGTCTGTGAGTCCGAGACTTGCTGCGACAACATAGACGAGATGGTGCGATGCAGACGCTCGACCATCCCGTCCGTTTGCGGGTGATAAGGAGAGGTTCGAATTTTTTTCGTTCCTAGGAGATCACAGACTTGTTTTAGGAGTTTCCCGGAAAAATTTCTACCCTGGTCGGTCAACAACCGCTCCGGGGCACCTTTGTCCATGACATAACCTTGGACAAAGGCGTCGACGATGGCTGCTGCCGACTGATTCGCCAGGGGCCAGGCCATAGGCCAGCGCGTAAAATATTCGACCCCAGTAAGCAAATATTTATTTCCCCTGGGGGTGGCGGGGAATGGCCCCAGAATGTCCAGTGCGACCAGTTCATTTACTCGGGAGACCTGGATGGACTGCAAGGGCGGGTTCGACTCCCGTGCCGGTGGTTTGCGCTGCGCACACCGAGGGCACGCTGCCAACAGATCAGTGACATCTCTTGTCATGCCTGGCCAAAAAAAATTCAGCTGGAGCAAGGCGAGAGTTTTCTGGGTCCCCAGGTGGAGGAGGCGCTCATGCGCAGCCCACACCACCTTACCCCGTAATCCCGAAGGGACCACCAGCCGGTGACGGTGGGATTTGCTGTCCCAATGCATGAGCAACCCTGCGTGCATGCCCCAAGCGTCGGCCTCACCCGTCCCCCGCCCCCTCTCCCCGGCGCGACGACGCAACACGAGGAGGGAGGTATCCTCCATTTGGAGGCGCCCCCATTCATTAACGGGCAACCCAAGCAGGGAATCTTTCCCCTGTTCCGCGATATCAATGGTGACCAATGTTTCGTCATTGGCGGCGGCCGCCAGGACCGGAACCATCATGTCCCCTGCCGGCTTGCAACGCCCAGACCCCAGGAGGCATGCGCATTCGGAGGCGGTTGGCATCCGTGACAGAGCGTCAGCGTTGGTGTGGCGAACGCCCTTACGGTAGGTGGTTTCGAAATCGAAATCCTGGAGGACCTCCAACCATCGGGACAATTGTCCCGATGGCTGTTGAACCTTCAGGGCGTACTGCAGTGCCGCATGATCTGTGCGGACGGTGAAACGCCGACCGTACAGATATGGGCGATACTGTTGGATGAAATAGACAATTGCCAACAGTTCCCTACGGGTGACACAATATCTTTGCTCCGCTGGAGACAACACCCGACTGCCGTACGCAACCACCCGTTCCACGCCGTCAACCACCTGGGAAAGCACACCTCCAATACCCGTGTTGCTCGCGTCGGTGTCGAGCAAAAACGGCCTAGAAAAATCTGGGTAAATCAGGGGAGGAGCCTTTACCAGGGCGTCCCGAAGGGAGCAGAAAGCAGCTTCCTCCTCCTGACCCCAGTGGAACCGAACCCCTTTAGATGTTAACGCGTGTAGGGGTTTGGCAATCGTTGCAAAATTAGCGACGAAGCGTCGGTAATATGATGCGAAGCCAATAAAACTCCTGACCTCTCCCACCGAGGTGGGAGTCGGCCAGGAGCTGACACACTGCGTTTTGGCGGGATCGGTAGCAATACCCGAGCGCCCTACGATGTGCCCCAAATAACGCACCGACTCGCGTAACAAATGGCATTTCTGGGGCTTAAATTTCAAATTAGCAGCCCGCATCTTTAGGAAAACCGCCCGCAACCTCTGGAGATGTTCATCAAAAGTTTTACCAAAGACAATAACGTCATCCAAATAAATCAGGCACGATTCCCATTGCAATCCAGCCAAAACCAATTCCATCAATCGCTGGAAAGTTGCCGGCGCTGAGTGTAAGCCCATCGGCAACCGGTTGAATTGGAACAGGCCGTGCGGTGTACGGAAAGCAGTTTTAGGCTTAGAATCATCGTCCAGAGGAAGCTGCCAGAATCCCGAAAGTAAATCTAGTGTGGAGAAGAATCGCGCTCCCGCCAAGGCGTCCAGCGATTCGTCCATCCGTGGGAGCGGGTATGCGTCGGCAACCGAAATTTTATTAAGGCGCCGAAAATCCACGCAAAACCGCAACGAGCCGTCCTGCTTTTTAACCAGGACGATCGGCGCTCCCCAAGGGCTGGTGGAGGGAGAAATGATGTCGGCGGCTAACATGTCATCAACAGCCGATTTGACATGGTCCTTTTCGGCGGGACTTAACCGAAACGGATTTTGGCGAATTGGCGCGCTGTCACCCGTGTCAATATGGTGACGCAGCAGGTGAGTGCAACCCAAATCATATTTATCCCGACTGAAAACGTCGGAAAATTCCCTCAGTAGCGTTCTAAGCTGTTGGCGCTCTGAATTTGTCAGGTCCGTCGATCCCGCACAAAGCGCGTCGAGCCACCCTTCATCGCTGTCCGAATGTGGGAGCATTCGGGAAGCAGTGCCAACATGGTTCGCGACAGGTTCCTCGCAGGGTACCGGCGTCGCGTGAGCGAGCACCGTCCCTTGAGGAACCACCACTGTCTGCGACCCCACATTGAGGACCGCGATGAAAGGGTCCTCGTCCCCTCTTACGACGGTCTGGGCCGGAATCAAATTAGGTGCACTAACCCCGGCCCTAGACGGTCCCAGCAAAACACCCTGATCCCCTACGCCCATAGCGAAGGGCTTACGAAGTTTCAGAGGCACTAGCATTTGAGCTCCCGGCGGCACACTAACTGTTCTGACGACAAACGCCGGTACCGTCGCGAACGCCGTCCGAGCCGCCGCAGGGGAAGGCAGGAAGGCCATGCGTCGCCCTGACGGAAGCTCAATGCATCCTTGGTCGATCAAAATCCGAATTGGCATTTTTCCTAAGAAATCCGTCCCCAGCAGGCACGGAACCGCCAGCGAGGAGGAAACGAAAATCGGCCCCGACAATTTGATGTCCCCGATACAAATTTGCGCGCGAATCTGTCCCATGATGCCCAGAGAGCCCCCGTTAGCGGCATAGAATGGGACGTTAACCGGCAGTAAGGGCCGGCTTTGTACAGGCAGAATATTGTAAATTAACTCCGAAATGATTGTCGCCGATGCCCCCGTATCGACCAGGATGCGTACCTCTACCCCGTCAATGTGTCCGACCACGGCCGACGACCCTGACGACGCGGCTACCACGCGATGGGCCAACACGGACCACTGTTTGGGCTCGATTCGAGTCCCCGCAGTGATCCGCGTTGGGCCGTCGCAACGCAACATCGGCCCCCCGTTCGTTGTGGTGCGAGAGTGTGCAACGGGTGGGTGCTTTGGCCAAACATGTGTGGTGCCGCGACTCGCCGGATCATGTTGCTGGAGCTTGGGAGGAGGAGGCCCGGCGTCCCGTCGAGGCGTCGTCCCGCGCTGTCGAGGCGAGCGGCACCCCAAGGCGACGTGGCCCCGAACGCCGCAGTTGAAACACCGCGGACCCCCCGGTGGAGACGATGGACGGTCGAACCGGCTTGAGCCGTCCCGGCCCGCCCGTGCTCCTTGCGCCTGTTGCCGTCGGTGGTCGACGGCGTAGAGCTCCTCCGTCTGAAGGGTGGCTGCAGCCACCGCACGCCCGGCCGATGCCCTGCTGGCTTTCCGCCGCAGGGACAGAAGGTTGGCGTGAAGGAGGCGCGCCGCCTGAAGAGAGGTCATCTCGGCGTCCTCCTGTGCGACGACAGCGATGTCCAGGTCGTCTGCCAGGAGGAGGATCTTCTCCGTGACCATCGCGTCCACGCCGTCGTCGTCCATACGGGGAAAAGCCGTTTTGGCCAGCGCCAGGAGGCTCGTCCTGTATGCCAGGGGCGACTCTTTTTCACCCCGCTTGCGGTCGTAGAACTGCTGTCTGCATTCTGCAGATGGTCCATAGACCCCAGCCAGCAGTTGTAGCGCCCTCGGCAGAGTAGAACGCTTCTCTCTTGGCGCCGATGTGAGGGCGGCGAGCGCGTCGGCGTCGAGGAGCGCCGGCAGCGCGCAGAGGGCTTCGTCGTCCGACCACCTAGCCATTTCTTGGTGGGCGATGAAGCGACGCTGGAAGCCGCCCCAGTCGCCCTCCGCGCCAACAAATTCCTTCAGCGGAGGTAGGCGTTGTTGCAGCGCAGCGTTCGCCTTGGAAGTCTGCAGGCTGCTATCCCCAGGACTCGGCTGTGCGTCGGCGCGAATGGCAGATGGAATCGCCTGTCGCAGCCATGATGACGTTCCCGCCGCTGGCGATGATGCGGCTGTCCCAGCGAGAGCGGTGTCGGACCCAAGGTTTAGCCCGGCCACGCCCTCTGCAGCTGCCGTGGCGATGGCGGGAAATTCAAAGTTGGAGTCTTCCGAAATGGCGGGAAGGCGCTCCGGTCGTCGACTCCCCTCGCCCCGTGGTGGACCACCAGCCCCCAGCCGCGTGATGTTTTCCAGCGTGGCGGCAGCGGCATACAGCAGCTCCGCCAGCCTCTCGTGAGCCAGCCGTAGCGCGTCTGGCTGCGGCCCCTCTTCATGCCGATGCCCCGGCAGGAACGCGTCAGGCCCCGGCTGTACCATGTCCTGGTGAGCCGTCTCGGGCTCAACGATTTCAGCAGTGTCCTCGTCCGGCACTCTGGCTCGAGCTGTCTGACGTGTATCCATGTTCGTAATACTTCTGACCCCAGATGAAGTACCGGTAAGTACGCTGGACACCCAGGTTGAGGCACACGTATCTTTATTACAAGTTGTCGGTACAGGACAGCACTAGAGGGGGTAGCGGCCCCCTCACCCGGATAACTGGGGATACACCCTAGCTAATCCTGACCTACTCCCAAGTCCTCCACTAACGGGCTAGGGGAGGCTAACTGGCCCGACACTGGTGAATCGGGCTACGGTCTCCGGAGTCCCAGGGTACTGACCCTGGTTCACGGAACCACGCCTCTGGCTTGATCCTCCGCAGCCCTGACAAGGGCGGCGTCGAGGGGAGTCCAGGGCTTCTAACTAGGAGATCTTCCTTCTTCCTCCTTCGTTCCCAGACTGAGCCACGAGCTCTCTCTGTCCTCCCCCTTTATACCCCCCGTCAGGATCACAACCCCCCAGGCTGCCTGATGCGGACGTCGCTGCGGGCACCCCACCCCCGTGTACTCCCGGAGCTCCGCCCACTGTGTTTATTCCCCGTTGGATCCCATGCACCTACAGCCCTCCCGTAACAACCCTACACTATTATGAAACTAATAAGTTGCCTAATACTCTATTACTATTATAATTTTCGTGTGCAGAAACTACATGCGTGTGCCTAAAGTCGATGTCTGTGTGTGTGAGTCCATATGTGTTTGTGTGCGTGTAAGTCGATGGGTTTCTATGTGTGTGGGTCCATGTCTGTGTGTAAGTCCATGTGTGTGTCTGTCTTTTTCAAACGGACAACGCCCCGTGTGTGTGTACGTACAAGTGTTTGTGTGTGTGTGTCAGTCCATTTGTGTGCGTATCTGTCGCTGTGTGTGTGTTAGTCCACATGTGTGTGTTAGTCCATACGTGTGTGTTTCACTCGATGTGTGAAAGTCAATGCGTGTGTGTGAGTCGATGTTTGTGCATGGCTCCATCTGAGTGTGTAAGTCAATGTGCGTTTGTGTGTCTGTGTGTCAGTCGATGTGTGTGTGTTAATCCATGTGTGTGTATCTAAAGTAGATGTCTGTGTGTCACAGTCCATATGTCTATTAGTGTGTGTAGGGCAATGTGTGTGTCAGTCTATGTGTAATGCGGGCGTAAGCGACCTTCCGGATGTGACGTCACGGGGGGTGGAGTCATGTGACGTGGGTGGAAGGTTCGGGTCCTTAAGCGGGTAAACCGGAAGGGGAAGTCAGTCGGGGTGTGAGCGGAAAAGAGTGAGGCCACGCGGGCGAGTGAGAAGAGGGGGGGGCACCGACGGCCATCGGGAGCCAACCCCGAAGACAGGAGGAAGCTGCGGAGTGGTGTGCAGCTGCAGAGGAGACAGCCAGAAGGGCTGCGTGTTAGAGGCAGCGGTGTGGCTGCCAGGTGGAGCTGCGGAGAGAGAGAGAGAGACAGCACGAGGCTGTCAGAGCTGCGGAGAGAGAGAGGGAGACAGCACGAGGCTGTCAGAGCTGCGGAGAGAGAGAGGAGTTGCAGCGAGTACAGCCAAGGGGGGCTGTGTGAGAGAAACAGCAGCGGGGCTGCTGTTGTGGATCGGGCCGACATCGGAGTCAGCACCGTGGAGAAGCTACAGAGTAGAGACAGCCGTGTGGGAGTACAGCACGAACCGAATAAAGGACACTGAGCCAGACATCGTGGTCCAGTCGTTTATTACACTGGTGTCGGAAGTGCAACGGCATGTCGAAACAAGTGAGGAAGAAAGTTAATCCGGCGCCTGCATCGGCTTCTTCGTCCGACGACGACGAACTCCCTCCAACCACGGATTCTGTTGGGGTAGTGGAGGAGAGCCCGGCTGAGGCGAGCACGGGAACGGGAGTGGAGGATGTTGGCGCGGTGGCGGGTCCGTCGACATCATCAGAAGCGGATCAACGATGGCAAGCGATGGCGGTACAACTGGAGGCACTTAAGGACGTCCTGACGCATTTATGCCATCTCGTCGCGCCAGGGACGATGGAGGACGCAGTTGGTGCTCCGCGGGCCGCCACGTTGCCTGTCCTGCCGCCGCCATTGCCCACGCGGCAAGAGGCCGCCATCTTGCGCGCTCCGCGGCGCCAAACCGCCATCTTGGCCACGCCGCGGGCCGACGCCATTTTGAATTTGCCACCACAACCACCACCATTGGAAGACGGCGGGAAGAGGAGTCGGAGTCGCCACCTTACCACGGTTAAAGAATTTTCCGTCGGTGGGGACTGGAGCGCGTTCGCCTGCCGCTTCTTGGCGGCGGTACGCACAGCAAGATGGACCGATGCGGAGGCTTTGGAGGTGTTGCCGACTCTCCTGGACGACGAATCTGTCCGATTTTTCCGTTCCATAACGACCGATAAGAAGGCAACTTTATGTGGTGTTTTTCAAGAAATGGCCGACGCTTATGAGCCACCAGATGATGCGCATCGGCGATTCGCTCAACGACAACGAGCACCAGAGGAGTCGCCCGTGGCGTTCAGGGGTGCGGTGCTGGAGCTGGCCATGGCAGCTTATCCTGAGACGCCACAGGACCTGCTCGAGCCTCTCATATTAGGGAAAATGTTGGAGCTGTCTCGGGATCTAGGGATCCCCATGCCTGTGTGTGGGCATGAGAAGCTAACTTCCCGGACGGCTGCTAAGTGTCTCGATGCGCAATTCAACCTCCGTCGCTGGAAACAAGTGACGGCGTGGACGGGGGGGCCCGTCAAAGAAGGGGATGCGCTGGGGTGGAACCCTGCGCAGGCTGTCTATGTTCCGGATGACCGGGGCCCTCAACAGCTGACGGCCGCCTCCGCTCCATGGACGGGACGCGGCGGGCCGAGGCCGCGCGCGGCGCTACCGGAACGGGGCCGTCAGGAGGCAAGGCCTGCGCTTCGGCGCAACGAGGCCGAATGTTTCCGCTGCGGGCGTAGGGGCCATTACGCCAGAGACTGCTGGGCCCGCTTCCCGGCTCCGCCGCAGCAGGAGGCCTCGGTACCGGACAAGTCGACTAAAGATCCTCCGAAACAGGCATGTCGGCACGCACCAGACACTCGGCAAGGCTTTACACCTCACCCATTGCCTTCGTTGTGCCATCCTAATGTTGTGGTTAAAGAAAGCCCTTCGACGGGGCCTTGTCGCTCGGTCACGCAGTGGCGCAAGTTGGCACGGAGAGTCGTCGCGGCCGCTACGGGTTCGTCCACTGTACCGGGGTCTATACAAGGGGTGGACGTACGCATTTTGGTCGACTCCGGCGCGTCTGCGACTATTATTTCGGATGTCATTTTCCATCTGTTGGGCATCCCGCCGGGGGCTGTGCGTCCGGTTTATGGGTCGTGCGTCGCTGCAAACGGGGGTAGCATGGGTATCGTGGGCCAGGTGGATGCTAAGATATCTATTGGGGATGTGTCGGCCTCGAGCGTTGTGTTAATATCGAGATCTTTGGCGGTTCCTTGTTTGTTAGGCACCGATTTTTTGGCTAAGATGCCCATTTTGATCAAAATCAATGAGAATTGTATTGAACTGCCGGGGGGCCATCAAATCTCGTTTCTGCCGTCGCCCTGGGGGCGACCTGCTTCGGCCGTACAAGTGCAGGCGCTGTCCGTCGCATCTGTGGACATCCCACCTGGTACACAGATGCTTATACCCTTGCGGTATCGGAAGCCCCTGCCTGATCGGCTAGGAGCAGTAGGGGTCTTGTTGTCACCGTCCGCCACGATAACAACCGGGTTGGCGTTAGTGGGAGCACAGACCATCGTCCGGCCGGATCAATTACCGTTTTTACAGGTGCTTAATGCGGGGGGGGAAAACGTCCGTGTTCCGGCCGGCACGGTTGTGGCACATGCCACTACGGCGTTTGCGACCCATGATTGTCCGCATAGCCGGGGAGTGGTTGCTGGGGTTTCCGCGCCAAGGGGTTCGGATAATCGTTGGGTTGCTGATTTATGTGACGGAAATTCTTCCCTGTCCATGGAGCAACGTGGTGCGCTGCGTAAATTGTTGTTGACATATTCCGATGTGTTCAGCTCCGATGATTTCGATTTGGGCCGCACATCGTTGCTTTACCATCACATTGAGACGGGCGATGCTGCCCCTATTCGATTAAATTCGCATCGGATGAGTCCTGCGGAGCGAGAACACGTACGGGGGGCAGTGGAAGACATGTTGGCTGCGGACATTATATCGCCATCTAACAGCCCATGGGGCGCTCCGGTCGTCTTGGTTAAGAAAAAGGATGGCAAATTGCGATTTTGTGTTGATTTCCGGAAATTGAATAAGATATCGGTGGCAGATGCGTACCCCCTGCCGCGTATGGATGACTCCCTCGACGCATTGTCGGGGGCTAAGTTCTTTTCCACACTGGACCTCTCTTCGGGATTTTGGCAGCTTCCCCTTGACGAGTCCTCACGGGAGAAAACCGCATTCCGTACGCCGCAGGGGTTATTTCAATTCAACTGTCTCCCGATGGGATTGAATGCGGCCCCTGCTACATTTCAAAGATTGATGGAGCTCGTTTTGTCGGGGTTGCAGTGGGAGACATGTCTTATATATTTGGATGATATTATTGTCTTCAGCCGCACATTTGATGAACATTTGACGCGGCTGGAGACAGTGTTCACGAGGATGCGTTCTGCCAAATTGAAATTCAAACCAAAGAAATGTCACCTACTGCAACGGTCCGTCCGCTATTTGGGGCACATTGTGAGTGCTGAGGGGGTGTCCACGGATCCGGAAAAGACGGCGTGCGTCCGGGATTGGCCGACTCCGGCCACCGTGGGGGATGTTCGGCGGTTTTTGGGATTTGCCTCGTATTACCGAAGATTTGTGCCGGGTTTTGCTACGATTGCGAGGCCCTTGCATCTCCTTACGGGTAAAGGACGGAAGTTTGTTTGGGGACAGCCGGAGGAGGCGGCCTTTCGGAGTCTGCGTGATCTATTGGCCATGGCCCCAACATTGGATTATCCCGATTTCGATCACCCATTCATTCTTGATACGGACGCGAGTGACACGGGTATTGGGGCGGTATTATCACAGTCTAAAGGGGGTGTAGAGCGTGTCGTGGCGTATGGTAGCCGAGTCATGTCTCCTGCGGAAACCCGCTACTGTGTCACTCGCAGAGAACTATTGGCGGTTGTTTTTTTCCTACGGCAATTTCGACCATACCTCTACGGTCGTTCTTTTATTGTGCGTACGGATCATGCGGCCTTGCAATATGCCCTTAAAATTGACCAGCCATCCGGACAGTTGGCACGTTGGTTGGACACGCTACAGGAATTTTCCTTCCAAATTCAACATCGGAAGGGAGTGCGCCATGCGAACGCTGACGCACTTTCCAGATTACCGCGGCGCGCCCCTTGTAAATGTGAGTCGGGGACGCATAGGTGTTCGCCGATTCCAAACCCCCCTCAGCCGCTTACGTTGGCCGTCGAGAAGTCGGACACTCCGATGGAACCGGGACCGGCTGACGGGGTTTTGAATCTGCCGCGGTCTGTCTGGATCCGGGAACAGATGATGGATGAGTCGTTGGTGTCCTTGCGGAAGCGGTCTGCTAGGGACAATGGGAGTCCGAGTACGGCTATGGGGCCGCAAACCGCTCTCCGAGATGGTCTGCTTATGTGGCGGGAGGGGTTCCAGGAACGTTGGCGCCTGGTGGTACCAACGTCCTTGCGATTCGAGTTGATTAGAACCCTCCATTGTGACACTCTCTTGCATTTAGGGGTGCAGAGGACCTTGTTGACGTTGCAACGTCATTATTTTTGGCACGGCATGGCGACAGATGTCGTAGGGCACGTGCGCGCGTGCCCTGCGTGTGCACGACGTAAGCCGCCGAAACATCCTTACGTGCCGCCTCTCCAGTCGATTCAGGTGTCTCGAGTCAATGAATTGGTGGCACTGGACATATTGGGACCTTTTCCACCATCGGCGAGGGGTAATAAATATTTGCTGGTAGGGGTTGAGTACCTCTCCCGTTGGCCGATGGCCTGGCCGTTGCCCGATCAGTCGGCCGCGGCCATTACCGACGCCTTTTTGTTTGGATATATTATGGATAAGGGGGCGCCTGAGAGACTCCTCACGGACCAGGGCAGGAATTTCTCTTCTAAATTATTGGCGGAAGTGTGCGCGGGCCTTGGGACTAAGAAAGTACGGACATCCCCATACCATCCGCAGACGGATGGTATGGTTGAACGGCTGAACAGGACATTGTCTGCCATGCTTTGCCATACCGTGAGCGAACAACAATCAGATTGGGATCTGCACATCCCCGGAGTGCTTTCGGCGTACAGGATGACGCCTCATGCGGCTACAGGGTATTCGCCGTTTTACCTTATGTATGGTCGGGAAAACGTGCCGCCGGTGGATGTGCAATTGGGAACTGGGGTGAAGGGACCTCGTAAACCACTTCCTGAATACATTCAGGACACGGTTCGCCGAGTCACGGAGGCGCGGGAGAATGCCCGCGTGGCTACGGCCAAAGCCCAGGCCCGGAACGAGCGATATGCGCGACGGTCCGAGGGGGAGTGCCCCTGGAAGGTTGGGGACCTAGCCTGGCTTCATTGTCCACAGGTACGTCCGGGAACCTCTCCGAAATTGCACAAACCCTGGCATGGTCCCGTACGCCTCATTGCGGTTCCCAACCCACAGTCAGCACGCGTCCAAATTGGGTCTCGTCGCTGGGTTGTGCATACGTCGCGCTTGAAACCATATGTTGCTCCCTTACATGATGCGTCATCCCCCAATGTTGCCTTGCCGAGGTCTGTTGCTGCTGACTCTCCCCTGCCTGCGTCCATTGATCTTGCTAGAGCGCCTGTTGTACCTGTTCCAGACAGGCCGGCCGTGACATTGCGGGGGACGAGGGGCCCTGCTCGGAGGACGCCTGCCAGGTCTGCGGGACCTTCGAGCCCTGCAGCCCTTCCGACCCAGCTGCGGGCACGGTCACAGGACAAGCCCAAGACTAACTCTTTAGGGACACGGGACGTTGGTGGACTTCCAGCTGCGACAGGGGGATTACCCCCTGTCATTCCTCGACTTTCATCGCGTTCCCGTTCTGCGAGTGGGCCGCCGACCGTCCGGGACGGGCCGGCGACCCGCACACGTTCCAAATCGCTTACGTTTCGTTGATTGTTGCTGTGTTGTTATTTTTTTTTTCTTACAGTTGTATTTATTGCATGCTTTTTGTACGTTCGTTGATGTTAATTGCGTTGTTGTTGTTCTTGCTGTTACATTGTATGCTTAGTGTCCTTTAGGGGGGAAAGCTCGGTTCGCCGCATTACGATTTGCTATTGGTCAGCCGAGGTCGGCTGGGATTTTTCTACGGGGGAGGGTGGTGTAATGCGGGCGTAAGCGACCTTCCGGATGTGACGTCACGGGGGGTGGAGTCATGTGACGTGGGTGGAAGGTTCGGGTCCTTAAGCGGGTAAACCGGAAGGGGAAGTCAGTCGGGGTGTGAGCGGAAAAGAGTGAGGCCACGCGGGCGAGTGAGAAGAGGGGGGGGCACCGACGGCCATCGGGAGCCAACCCCGAAGACAGGAGGAAGCTGCAGAGTGGTGTGCAGCTGCAGAGGAGACAGCCAGAAGGGCTGCGTGTTAGAGGCAGCGGTGTGGCTGCCAGGTGGAGCTGCGGAGAGAGAGAGAGAGAGACAGCACGAGGCTGTCAGAGCTGCGGAGAGAGAGAGGGAGACAGCACGAGGCTGTCAGAGCTGCGGAGAGAGAGAGGAGTTGCAGCGAGTACAGCCAAGGGGGGCTGTGTGAGAGAAACAGCAGCGGGGCTGCTGTTGTGGATCGGGCCGACATCGGAGTCAGCACCGTGGAGAAGCTACAGAGTAGAGACAGCCGTGTGGGAGTACAGCACGAACCGAATAAAGGACACTGAGCCAGACATCGTGGTCCAGTCGTTTATTACATATGTATGTGTGTGTAAGTCCATGTGTTTGTGTGTGTGAGTCGATATGTCTGTGTGTGTCAGTCCATGGCTGTCTGTGTTAGTCGCTTTGTGTGCATGGCTCCATGTCAGTCAGTGTAAGTCCATTTCTTTGCGTGTCTGTAGGTCCATGTGTGAGTGAATGTATGTGCTTTATTGACCTGCTCAAGGCCTATGATACCATCAGTAGGCCTGGCCTCTGGGTTGTTCTTCATGATTTCGGAGTCCCTGAAACTTTGCTCATGATCCTTAAGGACCTTCATGATGGTGAGCGGCCCCGCGTCAAACTCCATGGCCGTCAGTCACAGCCATTCCCTCTACACCTTACGGTGTGACAGGGAATTCCTCTGGCTCCACATTATTCAACATATCTTTTGACCACGTAGTTCGTGAAGCCTTCAATGGCTGTTCCCGAGGAATTACCATATGGTATATACAATGGGAGGCTGATCGATGCCCAGGTGCGGTCAAGGGATGCCTCCCTATTGCTCAACCATGTTATGTATGCCGATGCTCTGGTGATTGCTGCTCACTGCGGCTGAACCTGGAGCTTGCCACGAAGAGGTGGGGCCTTACCATCGGCCCCACCAAAACTAAGCACCTGCCTGGGTATTTTGTACCATGGAACAATCCACCCCCACAACTCACAATTGGTGATGCGGTAGTTGTGGAGAGATTGCCAAGATTCATATTCTTAGGTTTTTTCGGTAAAGTCACGTAGGTAAAACATTAAAATTAATGAAAGTAAAATAAAATAAAAATAAAAATCACGACGTTTCGGAGGCAACACAAGTCTCCGTCATCAGGTGGGACCGTCACAGCCAGATTTGCTGCATCAAGTGAGGCAATGATTCAAGATGTAATCCCTTAAGAGCAAGTTGAGGGGGGAGGAATGTCCCAAGGATCCTTGGGACATTCTGTCTAGACAGGAAAGCCACCCACACAGATTCCTACCTGAAACCGGATTCCCACCACCACCCATCTCAAAAGAATTCTCTCATTAAAACGCTATACCTCAGAGCCCATGGCATTTCTGACCAACACCACCTGACCGGTGAATTAAGACATGTACAACGAGCCCTCAGGATGAACGGATACTCTGACCGCACTATCCGCCAAGCTGTCTCTCCCACCACACAGAAACAGCCACATGAAACTCCGACCAAAACCATCACGTTACCATACATAGCAGGCGTGACCAAAAAGATCTACAAAATTCTAAACAAACATAAGATCCAAGTCCGATTCAGTACGGTGCATAAAATCCGTGATCTGATCCCATCTGTGAAGGATGTCGTTCCTGACTTACAGTATCCTGGAGTCTACAAATTGAGTTGCATTTGTGGTGATTGCTACATTGGAGAAACGAAACGTCATGTTTCTGATCGTGTCCGCGAGCACAAGTCAGATCTGAAACACGGCAGAACTGATTCTTCGGCCGTTGCCGATCATTGCTACAACTCGGTGGGCTCTCATGAAATTGTCTTTTCCGAGACCAAGGTTCTCTGCAAACCTCCTGGCTACCATCAAAGGTTTGTACACGAAGCCATACAAATATACAAACACAGACATAATTTCAACTGTGATGATGGGTACAAACTTAGTAATCATTGGAAAGATGTTATCAACCACGCAAAAAAGACTTAATTACACATTTTTGGACCATCTTATCTGACAGGCACTATTTTACTTTACTTTACCGAGTGTTAACATCTCCAGTGTTTAACAGTACTCTCTTCATTGTTCAGCCAGCACTGGTATAAACATGGGCATTTTCGTTCTTTTCTATCATGTGTATCAACAGGTGCTTGTACACACACATGTCCACGTACACTTGCACCACACTCTCGTTTGGCCTCCCCTCCCCCTCTCTGTCCAATGCGTTGGCGTGTGCAGCAGTAGTTGCTTGCGCATAACCACGTCCAAGCCGCCGACCTGTACCACGTTGTGCATTCTTTTGGCCCCGCCCCCCCCCTCCCCCCTCCCGAGGCGTTCTACGTGACACGTCGTGCCGTCTTTGAGCCCCGCCCCCCTCCCTCCCGATACGTTCCATTCATTGGCTACCACATTCTGATGAGCTCCGCCCCCCCTCTCCTCCCCCCTCAACTTGCTCTTAAGGGATTACATCTTGAATCATTGCCTCACTTGATGCAGCAAATCTGGCTGTGACGGTCCCACCTGATGACAGAGACTTGTGTTGCCTCCGAAACGTCGTGATTTTTATTTTATTTTACTTTCATTAATTTTAATGTTTTACCTACGTGACTTTACCGAAAAAACCTAAGAATATGAATCATTGCAGTCACGAAAGCTTCAAATCTAGAATTGCCAAGATTCCCATACCTGGCCAGTGTGCTCATGACTGGCTCCGGTTTAACAGCAGAGGTCTCACTCCAAATCAGTCGAGCGCCATTATCTTTTCATCGGCTGCGTTATGCTGTGTGGAAGCTACCTGGTCTTCCGCTCCGCATGAAGCTCCAGGTCTTCTCGGCCACGGTAATTCCCTCCCTTCTCTACGCTTGCGAAACGTGCACCCCCCTAATAAAACATCTTCGCCAGTTAGACACATTTAGGCTGGCCTGCTAACGATCCTTTCCTGGATTTAAACATATATGTGTGTGTGTGTGCGTCTAAGTTGATGTGTTTCTATGCGTGTGGGTCAATGTCTGTGTGTAAGTCCATGTGTGTATCTTCGTTTTTTGCCCGAGCAACGCCGTGTACTTACCGCTAGTTATTAAATAAAATGTTACCTTCCTCCTGTAATGCCCCCATTTCCCCAATAGATGGCGCACCTCGAACAACAGAGAAAACTAACATTGCCGCATCAAGGTTGAGAATCGTTCAACAAGATGATTGTTTCGTCTGCTACATCAGTCGGTCGATTCTGAGAGAGAGAGAATATTCGTATAAGATCCTGTCCAGGATCTTATTTTCCTTCACTGCATCATCCATCAGGAATCCCTGTGTAAGTCTGTATTGCAGCTTAATCATGTCGTGAATCCAGTCGTAAAACTTGTGAACTTGATACGAGCAAGGGGACTTCAGCACCGTCAGTTTATTACGTTCCTGGAGGAAACTGATGCGGATCATTAGCACTTGCTGTACCACTCTCGTGTCCGCTGGTTAAGTTTGGGGAAAGAGTTACAACGAGTGTGGGAGCTGAAAGAGGACATCATCGCATTTTTGGAGTTGATGGGGAAATCTGACGAATTCCCTGAGCTAAGCGACAAGAACTGGCTTAGTGACTTTGCGTTTGTTGTGGACATTTTCACACATGAATGAGCTGAATGTGAAACTGCAGGGGAAAGATCAGTTTGTTCACGACATGTACAAACATGTGAAAGCCTTCAAATCCAAGCTCACTTTGTTCTCCGGACAAATTGCGAACAAATCTTTTGCTAATTTCTCCACACTTGCCATGCAGGAAGAGCCACCGTGAAACGCAAAAAAATACAGCAAATCGCTTGAGGACCTGCACAGAGAATTCTGCCGTAGGTTCTCTGATTTCGAAAACATTGAACAGTCACTTCAGCTGGTGTCCTGTCCCCTATCACAAGACCCTGAAACAGCACCACAGTAGCTGCAGTTGGAACTGATAGATCTTCAGTCTGACTCCGTCCTAAAGGAGAAGTTAAACTGAATTACTTTTATGCTTCACTTAAAAGAGCCACGTTTCCAAACCTCCGGAGGACTGCACACTTTGTTTGGCTCGACATGTGTGTGAGCAGACATTCAGCGTCATGAACGCCAACAAAGCCCATCACAGATAAAAGTTAACGGATCAGCACCTCACATCTATCCTGAGAATTGCCACAACCAAAATAACTCCAGACTTGGATGCACTGGCAAAAATGGGAGATCAACAACACTGTTCCCACTGAAACTGAAAGTGATGATGTGTTGCTGCAGCGAGGTTAGAGCCAAATCTCCGACACACAGCCTGCGTGGCTGCTCTAACCTGTTAATGTAGATGTAGTGGTGGTGTTGACGTGCGCCGACAGTGATGGATCACGGGGCGGCACGGGGTGCGGGGTTGGGCATGCGATGTGGGCGTGGTATGGACGCGCGCGCCGGGAGTGAGGGATTACGAGCGGCGCGGCGTGGGTGGTGAGGCGCGCTGACACGAGGTGGGAAAAGAGGATCGTAGCCAGCGCCCAGTGATTGGTCAAATGGGATGGGTGCTCTCAGCGACGTCCGCAGGAGGGGTATAAAGGGTGACGCGCGAGAGCACTCGTGGTTGTTGTTAACCAGTTGAAGATCGAAGACGGAGTTGAAGGAGTAGAGCCCCGAGACCCCTAGTCCCGCCATCCTTATCGGGACCGGGGCCCTGTGTGGCTCGGAGGCGAGACTGTGGGACCCGTGGTCCGACGCCCATGTGGGCCGAGAGACTGTGGGACCCAGAGTCGAGACGGACACCCCGGCTGGGTGTGTTCCGAGAGGCTACGGGGCGTAAGAGCCCGTGTTGGTGTAGCCAGGGGAACTGTGTGGGTTAGGCTGGTGTTAGCCACCCGAGTAACAGAGTGGGTGTTGGTCACCCGAGTAACTAAGTGGGTGTTGGTCACCCGAGTAACTAAGTGGGTGTTGGTCACCCGAGTAACTAAGTGGGTGTTGGTCACCCGTGTAGCTAAGTGGGTGTTGGTCACCCGTGTAAATATAGTTGGTTCAAATAAAAGAGTGTGCTACCCGTGAAGTCGTCTCCCGCCGAGTTACTACATTACAACTGGCGTCAGAAGTAAACCTGTCTTCAAGAAGAATGGACACTGGGAAGACTACCCGTACCCACGAGCGAGGTCGGGAAGACGACGGCGTGCCGGAGACACCAACCTCGGGAGGAGAGGATGAGGAGTTGCCGCCGATGCAGCACTTCGCGGCGATGGCCGACGCTCCGCTCGCCTCCGACACCAGCCTACAGGACGCACACTCCCGCCTGGCGGAGTTGCTGCTCGCCGCCGCTGCAATTTTGGCGGAAATCTCCGTTCCAGCGGGCGGAGGGACGGCTGCGGGGTTGGAGGAGGGAGCGAGGCTGGAGGGATCCCGCCAGAAGGCGCTTTGCGCCAAAAGTTTTGAAGTTGGCGCCGTTTTTGAGGGTCCGCCATCGATTGGCGGGAAGCGCGGACACCACGTGGCCGGAGATCTCCACTCAGCGCAGCCCGCGTCATCAGCGCGCGCCGGAGCTCTCCATTTTGCGCCTGCAGACGGAGCCGACATTTTCCACAACCACAGCGGTGCGCGGGAAAATCGCTCCGACATCGACGACGATCGGGTCCTTCAGCAAAGATTGCCCGCGCTGTCGGCGTTCAAGGCGGATGGGGGCGACTGGGGAGCCTTCCAACGAAGGTTCCTCGCACATCAAGAAATGTCGGGGTGGTCCGACACCACTGCCCTGCGCGCGCTGCCAGCGATGCTCGACGACGACGCGCTTGCAGCCTTCACATCTGCCGCAAGGTCGTCCCGCTCAACGCTCCAGGCCGCGCTACACCTAATGGCTAAGGTGTTCGGGCCGCCCTCCACCTGTCGCCACCATTTCTACGATCGGCGGAAGGTGGCGGGAGAAACAACGCTCGCCTATCGCACGGCGCTGCTCGCCCTGGCGGACGCAGCTTTTCCCCGCATGGACAAGGAGGCGAAGGACGCCATGGTGACGGAGCAGCTGCTGGCGTTGGCTCACAACTTGGGAGTCCCCATTAATGTGGCGGACGAGATGGACATTTGCTCCCTGGGGATCGCCACGAGTATTCACGCATACGAAGTCCTCAAGCGCAAGCCGACGGTCATCTGCGCATCGGCGGGGAACGCGGCACCGGCCGCCACGGTCGCCGAGCCTCAGCCTGCTGCGGCTCGGGAGGAGGCTTTCACCGTATCGAGACCGGGGGAGTGGAGAACGGGAGGTCGTTCGCCCACACGTTCATCCCGCAAGCTGGAGCAACCGAAACCTACGACGTCCCTCGTCGTCTGCTACAACTGCGGGCTTCGGGGTCACGTCGCGTCCGGGTGCCGGGCTCCGCGTCAGCGCGCCACGGGACCACGTCCGGACGACGACCAGGGCCACAAGTCATCCCAGCTAAACCCGGCAAGTCGCGGCACCTCACACGCTCGGTCCACGTACGCGGCACGTTCGGGTCGCCTCTTGGCGGTGGGGGAACCGCGTATGGGCACCGGGGGTTCGGTTCGGCGAGGGGGGTTCGTACACGGCCCGAAAGCAGTTCAATGGTCCGAATTGGCCCACAGGATAGTGGCTGCGTCGGCCGGGTCGTCCGTGGTAACGGGATTTATTGACGGGGTTGAGGTCCGGGTGCTTGTGGACACGGGTGCGTCGGCCACTATCATTTCGGACCTTATTTATAACATTCTTCCCGTCCAATGTCGACCCCTTCTGCCAGTGGACGTGCCATTTTACGCGGCGAACGGGGGTTCCTTGGGAATCATCGGCCAGATTCGGGCGTCTATTTGTATTGGCGATATCAAATTGGCGGGTCCTATTTTTGTATCATCATCGCTGGCCGTTCCTTGTTTGCTAGGTACGGACTTTCTGTCTAAAATGCCCATCAAAATTCTCATAGATCAGGCCTGCATCGAGCTTCCATCGGGACGGCGGGTTCCGTTTTTGACGAGTCCTACTAAGATACGCACGGTTTGTGCGACTGTGCAGGCGTTGGCGACTCGGACTGTACGGGTGCCCCCGGGATCGCAAATGTTGGTACCCCTTCGGTTGAGGAAACCCCTCGGGGTGGATGCGGGGGCACAGGGAGTTCTGTTGGGGCCGTCTAATAGGGCAAAAGGGGGCCTCGACTTAGCGGTAGCTCAGACCATGGTGAGGGGGGACAGTGAGCCGTTCGTTATGGTCCTGAATACGGGGTCGCGGCCGGCCGTGATTACACAGGGAACGGTGCTGGCTCACGCCGCGCCGCTACCCATCGAGGAACAGCTCGTTGCTCACGCGGATTCGAGTGTCGATACGCATCCTCAAAGTGAGGAGGGGACTGAGTGGTTGGACTCGTTGTGTGCCGGGTCTAGTAACTTGTCCAGTGTGCAGTTGGGAGCATTGCGGGGCTTGCTACTCGAGTTCGCTGACGTGTTTAGCAGACACAAGTACGATATTGGTTGCACAGACCTTTTGCGCCACCACATAGCTACGGGGGACGCGGCACCTATTCGACAGAATCCCTTTTGGCTCAGCCCAGCCGAAAAGGAGCATGTGCAGTCGGCGGTTAACGACATGTTGGCGGCAGACATCATTTCGCCCTCTTCCAGTCCGTGGGGTGCTCCCATCGTCCTGGTTAAAAAACAGGACGGGTCCTTGCGCTTCTGTGTCGATTTCCGCCGCCTAAACAAAATCTCAATGGCCGATGCGTATCCGCTCCCCAGAATGGATGAGTCGCTGAATGCCTTGGCGAGAGCACAGTTTTTTTCGACGCTCGATCTGCTTTCGGGATTTTGGCAATTGCCCCTCGATAACGAATCAAAACCAAAAACCGCTTTCCGGACACCGGGTGGCCTATTTGAATTCAATCGATTGCCCATGGGCTTACATTCCGCTCCCGCCACGTTCCAGAGGCTCATGGAATTGGTTTTGTCAGGTCTCCAATGGGACACCTGTTTGATCTACCTCGATGATATCATCGTTTTCAGCCGGACTTTTGAGGAGCACCTCCAGCGGCTGAGAGCGGTGTTCCTCAGGATGCGTTCCGCTAAGCTTAAATTTAAACCGGCTAAATGTTATCTGCTTCGGGAATCGGTCAGGTACTTGGGCCATATCGTTAGTCGTACAAGGATATCGACAGACCCTGCTAAGACGCAATGCGTCAGCTCATGGCCAACGCCAACCTCGGTCACTGAAGTCCGCAGCTTCATAGGATTCGCCTCCTATTACCGACGTTTTGTCAAGCAGTTTGCCACCATAGCCAGGCCCCTGCACGCTTTGACGGCTAAAGGTGTGCGGTTTCACTGGGGGCCCGAGGAGGAGGCTGCGTTCTGCTCCCTTCGTGACGCCTTGGTGCAGGCTCCCCCCTTGTGTTACCCCGATTTCACGCAGCCGTTTTTGCTCGACACGGATGCTAGTAACACGGGTATCGGGGGAGTGCTCTCACAGGTGGTCGGGGGGGTCGAACGGGTGGTCGCCTACGGTAGCAGAGTTCTGTCTCCTGAGGAACAACGCTACTGCGTGACACGTCGTGAATTGCTGGCGATTGTTTTTTTCATACAGCAATTCAGGCCGTATCTTTACGGCCGTCATTTTACGGTTCGTACGGACCATGCGGCTCTCCAATACGCTATGCGGGTGGGGCAGCCATCCGGCCAATTGTCCCGATGGTTGGAGGTCCTTCAGGACTACCAATTCACGACGATTTACCGCAAGGGATTGCGCCACTCGAATGCGGATGCCTTGTCGCGGTTGCCACCGCGCACGGAATGCGCGTGTCTGCTGGGATCGGCGCGGTGTAAACCCCCTGTCGCCGTTCCCGCGGAAGTTGTGCTCGCCGCCACTGATACTACGGGAGTCGACGCTCCTGCGGGGAGGGACTCGCTGTTAGCGTTGCCTCTCATCGAGTGGGGCCGTCTCCAAATGGCCGACAGCTCCCTACTCACGCTACCCCGAGGGGGGGGAAACGCGGGTCGGTTCCTGGGTGTGCAGACAGGGCCTCTTGATGAAGTGGGACAACATGTCCCGGCGTCACGCGCTCGTTGTGCCTTTTGCCATGCGGGGTAGGGTCGTCCTGGCTGCTCGTGAACGACTCATGCATCTGGGTTTTCACAAAACGCTTGCCCTAGTCCAGCGAGACTATTATTGGCCGGGGATGGGCAACGACGTGGCGAACATTCTTAAGGGATGTGTAGGGTGCGCCCAAAGAAAGCCGCCACCGATAGCGGCTAATCCACCACTGCAATCCATTCAGGTTTCGCGCATAAACGAATTGGTTGTGTTAGACATCTTGGGGCCCTTTCCCGCTACACCTAGGGGAAATAAGTTCCTGCTGGTTGGCGTTGAGTATTTCACCTGCTGGCCCATGGCATGGCCACTCGCCAACCAGTCGGCTGCGGCAGTGGCGGACGCCTTTGTCCAAGGTTATGTTTTGGACAAGGGCACCCCCGAACGCTTACTGACGGACCAAGGGAAGAATTTTTCGAGCGTTTTGTTGCGCGAGGTGTGCGACCTGTTGGGTACGAAGAAAGTGCGTACCTCCTCGTACCACCCGCAGACTGACGGAATGGTTGAACGTCTGAACAGGACGATTACGTCTATGCTGTGCCAACAGGTCTGCGTCGATCAGGTTGATTGGGACTTGCAGGTACCGGGGGTACTCGCGGCCTATCGAATGGCCCCTCATGCGGCGACGGGGTTTTCCCCATTTTTTCTTATGTATGGGCGGGAGGCCGATCCGGCCATGGACGTCCAACTGGGGATTTCCCAGCCACGTGCAAAATCAAAATTGGCAGACCACATCAAATTTAATATCGCCAAATTGGCCGAAGCGCGAGAGGCTGCGAGATTGAATTCACGGTCTCGGCAGGTCGCGAACGAGAGATTGCATGGACGGAGGGTGCATACGCACGATTGGAAACCGGGCGATAAGGCCTGGCTGCATTGTCCACACGCACCGTTGGCTACGTCCCCCAAATTGTTGAGACCATGGAGGGGACCGGTGGAAATTGTGCGGGTTGCACGACCCCAGAGTATACAGATTAAATGGGAAAAACGCCGTTGGTACGTGCACCCCTCCCGACTGAAACCCTACGCGGCACCGCGTGACCCCGTTTTGTGCCGTGGCGACCAAGCGTGTGATGTGACCGTCGACTCGGGGAGGGATGTGTCGCAGGCTGATCCTCACGTGTCTCCACCTGACCCACCCCCAGGTGTCTCGGACCTGACGGCTGCTGACCGTCGGGAGCCGGAACCCCGCGGCACGCGCGGATCCCCGATGCCTGGCCCATGCCTTCCTGAATTGCCGGCACCACCGGACGGTCAACCGCGTCTGGTGCCGTACGACGGACCGGCTAGGCGGACTCGAGCTAGGACACAACACTTTTCGTGAAAAATAAAAATAAAAAAAATTCTCAAACCCGAGCTCGCCGCCGTGTTCCCCCTCTCCCGGGGTAATGTCCCGTTCAAGGGACGCTCGGAAAGAATGGGACGCTGCACGAGTCGAAGAAACATATTTTTTCTGCATACACATTTATTGTTGTCACTCGCCGGATTGTACATATTGTTCTTGTGGTTGTAGTGGCATTTGCCGATTTTTGCGGATTGCGGTGTTCGTGTTGTGTTGTGTTCATCTTCTTGGTTCTTTCGGTAAAGTCACGTAGAAGGGAAGTAATAAAATAATAAAAATAAAACATAATGTTGTTTTATTATGTTTTATTTTATTTTTATTATTTTATTACTTCCCTTCTACGTGACTTTACCGAAAGAACCAAGAAGATGAATCCCTGCAGTCACGAAAGCTTTAAATCGAAATTTGTGTTGTGTTGTTATGTTTGTTGTTGTGTTACGGGGCACACATGGGGGGGAAAGGGCGTGTTGGTTCTTTTTATAGCAGCCGGGTCGGCTGCGAGCTATGTGGTAGGGGGTGATGTAGTGGTGGTGTTGACGTGCGCCGACAGTGATGGATCACGGGGCGGCACGGGGTGCGGGGTTGGGCACGCGATGTGGGCGTGGTATGGACGCGCGCGCCGGGAGTGAGGGATTACGGGCGGCGCGGCGTGGGTGGTGAGGCGCGCTGACACGAGGTGGGAAAAGAGGATCGTAGCCAGCGCCCAGTGATTGGTCAAATGGGATGGGTGCTCTCAGCGACGTCCGCAGGAGGGGTATAAAGGGTGACGCGCGAGAGCACTCGTGGTTGTTGTTAACCAGTTGAAGATCGAAGACGGAGTTGAAGGAGTAGAGCCCCGAGACCCCTAGTCCCGCCATCCTTATCGGGACCGGGGCCCTGTGTGGCTCGGAGGCGAGACTGTGGGACCCGTGGTCCGACGCCCATGTGGGCCGAGAGACTGTGGGACCCAGAGTCGAGACGGACACCCCGGCTGGGTGTGTTCCGAGAAGCTACGGGGCGTAAGAGCCCGTGTTGGTGTAGCCAGGGGAACTGTGTGGGTTAGGCTGGTGTTAGCCACCCGAGTAACAGAGTGGGTGTTGGTCACCCGAGTAACTAAGTGGGTGTTGGTCACCCGAGTAACTAAGTGGGTGTTGGTCACCCGAGTAACTAAGTGGGTGTTGGTCACCCGTGTAGCTAAGTGGGTGTTGGTCACCCGTGTAAATATAGTTGGTTCAAATAAAAGAGTGTGCTACCCGTGAAGTCGTCTCCCGCCGAGTTACTACATTACATAGATAATAAACAAGTTCAAGTGAGGTAATTGGTTTGGCGCAGGCCTCAGATGTTTTCATGATGTTTGATCAGTCACGTTACGACATGTTTTTGTATTGTTCATGTTCGTGCAATTTGTTAAATTGCCTTGCAAATAAATGCTTTGCTACCTGTTAAAGGCAAAATCCTTTCATGTAATGATTTTTACATGTCATTTATATTAGTTCACACAAACACTCTATCCATCTGTTCCTAGCCCGGCCCCTCGGTCAAATTTTAGAACCCATTGTGGCTCGTGAGTCAAAAAGTTTGCCCACCCCTGCCCTACAGGGACAACCTGCATGCCCTTGTTCAAGAGAACTTACGTGAAATATGATATTATGCTCGACATATTCTTAAATTTAGTTAGGAAAATTAACCAAAGCTGATGGATGCATAAATAGAAGCTTAAACGGAAATCTTGGAAGACATTGAGACTACAAATCGAGTCATTTTTATCATTGCTGCACCTGCCAGTACTGGGAAGACCTTTGTTTTGAAACTGCTCCTCGCAAAGGCTCGCCAGAGAGAGAAAATTGCTCTAGCTGTGGCATCATCGGGTATTGCTGTGTAAGTCGATGTGTGTGTGAGTCGATGTGTGTGTGTATTTGAGTCCATATGTGTGTGTGTTTAGGTCCATGTGTGTGTGTGTAAGTCGGAGTGTCTGTCTTTTTTGCCCGGGCAATGCCAGATGTCTGTGTGTGTACGTCGATGTGTGTGTAAGTCCAAGTGTGCATATTAGTCTATGTGTGTGTGTCAGTCGCTGTGTGTTAGTCCATGTGTGTGCTAGTCCATAGGTGCTCGCTAACAGCACTTGCCCCTACAGTCTGTTAAGGCTATACGGGGGATCTTTGTTAGTTCATATTTGTGTAAGTCAATGTGTTTGTGAGTCGATATGTGTGTATAACTCCATGTGTGTATAACTCCATGTGTGTGTATCTAAAGTCCATGTCTGTGCGAGTCCATATGTGTGGAGGCCAATGTGTGCGAGTCTCTGTGTGGAGTTATATGGGGATGTGACCTCATGCTCGCTGTTCAGTGCGATGACGTCATGCATGCTGGGTGAGGCGATGACGCCACGTCTCCTCTCGATACTTAAGGGGGACTGCGTGACGGACGCGGGGTTACTGTGGGAACCCGGGATAGAGAGCGGTTGAAGAGCCAGCCAGGGGTAGAGCTCAGGGAGTCTGAAGAGAAGCCGGCCGTATTGATAGAAGGTGCTGCTCTCCCTGGTCGGTCGGTGTTGGCTGAACCCCCGATCTGACTCGAGAGAGAGAGTGCTGGAGCTAGCCGAGCTAGGAACAGACAGAGTGAAGGTTCGTGTGAACAACCCCTACCCCTGGGAAAGTTATCCAAAACCCTTAATAAATAACTGGCGCAAGCCCTTAACTGAAGACCTGCCTCCGTGTCGTCATTTGCGCCTCAACATATGTATGTGTGTGAGTCCATGTGTGTGTGTAAGTCGATGTGTGTGCATGGGTCCATGTGTGTAAGTCCATGTGTGTGTCTGTTAGTCGATATTTGTGTAAATCCGTATGTGTGCTTAGGTCCATGTGTGCGAGTCTACGTGTGTGTGTTCGAGTCGCTGTATGTGTGTACGTCGATTTGCGTGTGTAACTCCATGTGTGTGTATCTGAAGCGAATGTCTGTGTGTGTGTAAGTAGATGTGTTTGTGTGTGTGGGTCGATGTTTGTGTGTCTAAGTCCATGTGTGTGTGTGTGTCTCTTCGCCCGGGCAACGCCGGATACTTTCCGCTAGTGCTCTTATATAAGCGCACTTCATCTGTGATGAACCCTGCACTTTCCATCGTATTTAAGCACACTACTTTAACTGTGATGAACGCTGTACTTTCCATCATTTTCATGCAGGGGGCGCTGTAAACCTACTCGCCCCCTGCATGAATGACGGAGGAGCAGGGACAGACGTTCGATCGCGTTGGAATCGATCTGCAGACGGCGGTCTTCTCGCACGGCCAGCTCTGTCGCCTTATCTCCATCCCGCGAACCCAACCAGGTGAAAGTCCGCATCGTACCGAACCCCAGTAAGGCCATCTACTTAACGACTAGAGAAAATTCACACAAAATGTCGTTTTCAATGAAGTCTTCCAGATGTAAAATGATATAAGCTTTTATTGAAGAAACAATTCAAAACATAATACAATTCAAAGTTGTTTCATTTTAAAACTTCAAAACGGAGCATCAGGATCTTGCGTGGATGCGTCGTTTGTGTGCAATTTTTTTCGTGACTTTCCTGGCCGAAAGCCGTAAATGGTTGTGAGGGGCTCTGCAGGCGGTCCAGCTTGCTTCAACCCATGGTTGTTAACATCCAGACGTTAATCGGCAAGGACCATTTATTGTCCTAGTTCGCCAACATATAATACGTCATGCAAAATTCTAATGAGTGTTGTTGTGGAGAATGTATCTACTAGATGTGCTCTGCCTTGAAACCAAATACAAATCTGTACCAAAAATGCATTCCAAATGTGCTCTTAAAATTACCTCCTTGCTATGAAGCAGATCAAGCAGACACATCTTTCATTTATTGATCTCTCCACGAAACAAAGGAATATTTTACACAAACTATAACTAGCAGACTTCTGGGAGTGCGTCATTGATTCAGTGCAAACCACCTGTGGACCCTTATTCGTGTTGTAGAGAATGTACCTCCTCTACGTGTAACTTTTAAGTGGTATGCCTTGTAACTGATGAATGATCCGAGTGTGCTCCATATTTCAAAGACAATGAGTTGCTCCAGAGGCAGATGCTTTCTGAAAACACAAAAATACCCTTTGACCTGTATCACAAGAACAACGGGTTTCACCTGAGTTATCTGTACAGGTTACTTCCAAAACACACACTAACATTACTTATTCAATGTTTGACCCTTATAGACAAAATGTTACATGTGTAGTGTTGTAAATGACGGAATACACTTCTTAAGGCACACACTGTTTATTGTCTACTTAACACAGTCCCTAACACACAAGGGGTATACGGTCCCCTTACCCGTTACCCTGAGGAGGTACAGCCTCCGGACTTGGCAGGAGCTATCACAATCTCCCTGCTAACCTAGCGTCCTCCAGCTGGAACCGAGAGGAGGCTCACTGACCCACCGCTAGCTCGGTGGGTCCCCGACCTCTGGCCGCTCAGGACCTTCGCCCTCACAAAAGCGGGAAGGCTGGGAGCCAGGGTCCTGCCTACCCAGGACCTATTCTCCCTTCACCACTGGTGACACTGAGCCTCAGCCCTCACAAGGGCTGGAAGGCTTGGTCCAGGGTCCTAGCTGTCATCAGCCGGCTTGAGTCTTCGTGTAGGCAGAAATGCCCAGAGCTCTCAGCACTCTGACCTTTATACTGGTTCGTGGCTGGGCTTATCCAATCCCAGGCCACTTTGTGGAACCTTCTGATTGGTCCTTCCCAATCTGGCGTTTGGATCCTACATTACCTCATTTGACCCTGACCGTTTACCGAGTGGGAAAACTGTGTTTTCGATCCGCTCTCACCTCTCCCTGACCCCAACCGTTTTCCGAGGGAGGTGGCGCTCTCTCGCAGGTCGCCGAACAGTGAGTAGTTATTACCATTACACATGTACGCACACAGACAAGTATTCATTAAAAATTATTGAGTCATTTTATCAAAATGTAATTACTGCACTGAAATATGCTGTATCAGGTTACATCATATTAACAACCTATTTTAAAAAATACTGTTTGCTTAACAGTGTATGTACAACATACTTTTGCACCATTCAAAGCGAGTAGGCCATTGCATGCTGGTGTCTGGGTCAAAATTTAGCAAATTCTAAACATTACCTACAAACTACACAACTGAGATGCCACATCAACCATCGCCCCCTACTGACAGGCTCTTGTCCACATGCAGGCCGGTCTGACCTTTATACTGGTTCGTGGCTGGGTTTATCCAATCCCAGGCCACTTTGTGGAACCTTCTGATTGGTCCTTCCCAATCTGGCGTTTGGATCCTACATTACCTCATTTGACCCTGACCGTTTACCGAGTGGGAAAACTGTGTTTTCGATCCGCTCTCACCTCTCCCTGACCCCAACCGTTTTCCGAGGGAGGTGGTGCTCTCTCGCAGGTCGCCGAACAGTGAGTAGTTATTACCATTACACATGTACGCACACAGACAAGTATTCATTAAAAATTATTGAGTCATTTTATCAAAATGCAATTACTGCACTGAAATATGCTGTATCAGGTTACATCATATTAACAAGCTATTTTAAAAAATACTGTTTGCTTAACAGTGTATGTACAACATACTTTTGCACCATTCAAAGCGAGTAGGCCATTGCATGCTGGTGTCTGGGTCAAAATTTAGCAAATTCTAAACATTACCTACAAACTACACAACTGAGATGCCACATCAACCATTGCCCCCTACTGACAGGCTCTTGTCCACATGCAGGCCGGTAAAGGGCCACCACCTTGTGCCACACAGGGGCAGCTGCTACTTGGGGATGCTCTTCGAGTGTTAGAAATGAGATACGATACAAAACTCAAAATCGCCGAGGCGATTAAGCAAGCACCATATAAATGTAATTATGATAACGTAGTGAATGCTTGGGAGCTTATTGGTTCTCGCTCCTGGTTAGAGATCTACCCAACTCACAGGTCCACAAAGAATGGCCGCTCTTACCCTGCAGGTTTTACCTAGGAATTGAGTGTTCAACTTCACATTCTTGTCATTAAAGGTCTGCGACAAAGGTGCATCTATTGCAGTGACAAAGGTGCATCTATTGGAGCGACATCGTCTCAAGCTTATACATCTACCGGGTCTCCAATTGACTTTGTATTGTCTCGGAGGAAGTCCACCCACACCTCCACTTCCACAAACTGCTGGGAGTTGCCACACTCTGCCTCACAGTCAGAATTCTGCTCCTGCTTCACGTTGCCTCCATCGATGTGAAAGTCCGATTTTGGATTTGAATCTTCATCTTCACTTTTTACCTTCACTTCTTCGCTCTTCCTCACTTCTTCACATTTCACCTCCTCATATTTCACATTGATACCTTTAAAAGTGTCCAAGCCGGGATTTTCTTCCGGTTCTTGTTTGATAAGGGATGGGATCATTACGGCACTTTGATTTTCACAAGCTGATTTCAGACTCCACTCCTTGTGGATCTTCTGATGCTTGTGTGTTCTCTGGTGTTTTTGAAGATTTGGTGAACATGCAAATGCCTTCCCGCACGGAGTGCACCTGAAAGGTTTGTCTCCCGTGTGTGTTCTCTGGTGTCTTTCAAGAGCAGATGACTGTGCAAACGCCTTCCCACACACACTGCACCTGAAGGGTTTCTCTCCCGTGTGTGTTCTCTGGTGTACATGAAGATTTGATGAATCTGAAAACGCCTTCCCGCACAGAGTGCACTTGAAGGGTTTCTCTCCCGTGTGAGTTCTCTGGTGTGTTACAAGAGTAGATAAATCTGAAAACGCCTTCCCGCACGGAGTGCACTTGAAAGGTTTCTCTCCCGTGTGAGTTCTCTGGTGTGTTACAAGAGTAGATGAATCTGAAAACGCCTTCCCACACACACTGCACTTGAAGGGTTTCTCTCCCGTGTGTGTTCTCTGGTGTTTTTTAAGAGTAGATGAATAGGCAAACGCCTTGCCACACACACTGCACTTGAAGGGTTTCTCTCCCGTGTGTGTTCTCTGGTGTGTTACAAAAGCAGATGACTGTGCAAACGCCTTCCCACACGCAGTGCACTTGAAGGGTTTCTCTCCTGTGTGAGTTCTCTGGTGCCGTGTCAAATTTCCAGTATGATCCGTGCTGTATGCACACCGGTCGCATTGTTGCCTTGTTGTACCGAGCTGCGCCGAGTGCCTTTGCTCCATCGGACAAATTCGGCAGATGAAGCGACAGAGGAAGTGTCAGCTGCAGACAGAAAAAAATAATATCCACACAGAGGAATGCATATATACATAGTAACATGTCACTTACACGTCTATACTTATTCATATATTCAAGATATAGTGAAAATGTTTACCAAATTCATCACAGGGGCTGTTATAGCACACAATGAGAGGGTGAATTGTCATAAACATGCCTGGAAGCCTGAGAATCTTCAAAATGAATGTTAACTCAAAACTCCGAGCACACAATTTCGCTATATGGCTACAAAAGGAATATTTATAAAAGCTAAATTCAGTTTACATGAATCTCGATTTAAAGCTTTCGTGACTGCAGGGATTCATTTTCTTGGTTATTTCGGTAAAGTCACGTACAAGGGAAATAATAGCTCTGTTCTTCACCTGAGGATGGCTGCTTGTGTTGTGGCCGAAACGTTGTGATAATTTTATTTTATTATGTGAATTTTTATTATTTTATTATTTCCCTTCTACATGACTTTAACGAAAGAACCAAGAAGATCAGTTGACATAGCAAAAGGTGTTGAAAATAATACTATTTGTGTTATGCAGAAATGCATACATTAATGTTCAATCGCAACTTAGAGGTGTGAAGCCAGCCAGGCTCAGATGTCCTTGAATGCTGGGATGAACAGATCTGACTTCAGCTACATGTGTGTGCTGTGTTAACTTCTTGACTGTTTCCGTTTATATAAAGAGTTCCAGAGGTAAACAAAAACAAACTATCGTTGTAATATAACCTCCGTGTCCAATAGAGTTAATAGACTTTACTGCAAACACAAACTTTACACTGTCACACACTGGCATGGTTCACAGGTGGTGGTGTGTCCAGACCCATGCCTAGCCACCTTCATCTGCTCAGTATTAATGCTTTCAGACTCCACAAAGTTATTCATTGAGGATCAATCAACATCGCCAAGGCTGTGTGTCTCTCTCTCTCCCCGTAGTGAGATGTGAACTACCTCTCTTGGCATACAGGAAGTCATGGGTTCAATCGTGACCCTGACGCCTGCTTTATATTTGTAGTTTTACGTGTCTCCCCCCGCGGTCGCGTGGATTTCCTCCAGATCCCCCGGTTGTCCCCACTCCACATGCAGAGAGTGAACACCACCACGCATCCAGAGTGAACACCGCCACGCATCCAGAGTGAACACTGCCACACGTCCAGAGTGAACACCACCACGCGTCCAGAGTGAACACTGCCACCCGTCCAGAGTGAACACCACCACGCGTCTAGAGTGAACACCGCCACGCGTCCAGAGTGAACACCGCCACACATCCAGAGTGAACACCACCACGCGTCCAGAGTGAA
Organism: Lampetra fluviatilis; assembly: GCF_964198595.1. Classification (NCBI taxonomy): domain Eukaryota; kingdom Metazoa; phylum Chordata; class Hyperoartia; order Petromyzontiformes; family Petromyzontidae; genus Lampetra; species Lampetra fluviatilis. The sequence continues at coordinate 1,240,470 of NC_136346.1, read as the reverse complement.
CACCGCCACGCGTCTAGAGTGAACACCGCCACGCGTCCAGAGTGAACACCACCACGCGTCCAGAGTGAACACCGCCACCCGTCCAGAGAGAACACCACCACGCATCTAGAGTGAACACCACCACGCGTCCAGAGTGAACACCACCACGCGTCCAGAGTGAACACCGCCACGCGTCCAGAGTGAACACCACCACGCGTCCAGAGTGAACACCACCACGCGTCCAGAGAGAACACCACCACGCGTCCAGAGTGAACACCACCACGCGTCCAGAGTGAACACCGCCACGCGTCCAGAGTGAACACCGCCACGCGTCCAGAGTGAACACCACCACGCGTCCAGAGTGAACACCACCACGCGTCCAGAGAGAACACCACCACGCGTCCAGAGTGAACACCACCACGCGTCCAGAGTGAACACCACCACGCGTCCAGAGTGAACACCGCCATGCTGTTGACGAGCCTCACCTTGTTGTTGTTGTTGTGGGCAGGTCACTTCTGAAAACAAGAGCGGAATAGCAGCTCAAGCGGGCTTGGGCTGGTAAAAATAAAAACTGTATTAATATTTAAAGTAAAACAAAGGTACAAAGTGGCGATCCGGGTCAAGACAAATTAAACTTAAACGAGAGAATTGAAGCAAACGCGATCAGGCGACGGCAGGAGGCAAGGCCCCGCGTTGTAAAGTTCCAACCTGGACATCGCTTCCATGCTCGCTGCTACTCAATTGACATCCCTACGAGATTTAAAGCTTTCGTGACTGCAGGGATTCATCTTCTTGGTTCTTTCGGTAAAGTCACGTAAAAGGGAAGTAATAAAATAATAAAAATAAAACATAATAAAATAATTCTCACGACGTTTCGGCCACAACGCAAGCAGCCGTCCTCAGGTGAAGACCAGGTCTGTCGGGGAGACAGCGTCTGAATGGAACGGTCACGTAGAATGAAACACCACCACGCTTGGAGCATATATTTAAGCTGGGTTGGAAAGGGGGGAAGGGCGCCTTGACAAAATAATTTGCATATCAAGAGGAATTTAGCATATTTATGGAAATGCGTAGGAGGTGGGCGGGGGGTTTCAAAGTCATATTATGCCCGTGCATTATGAAGGATTAGCAGCATCAAAGGGAGGGGATAGAGGTAGCATTAATAAAGGGAAGGAATGTTAATAGTATGTAGCTGCAGTAACTAAACAACCACGACAAAAAACTAAAGTATAAACTACATAGTATCAGTATACTAAATATACTCTCCAATAAGCTGAGCTACTAACAGTAAGTAATACATTACAAATCTATGTCGCAAAAAATATAATATGCTTCCAGCTAAACTTTTTTCCCTTACATTCACACGGGTCTAATCCCGTACTATATGCTGCCATAGACAAACCCAACATTAAATTATATACAGTATTACTATACACCACCTATACCTTAGAATAATAGACAGTGTAATATTACACTATGTATTATTCTATCCGCCCTATTGTATATCACACTGCTGTATATTCACTATACAATTACGATACTATATATTGCCTTATACATTGTATTAAACATTACAATTTTATACTATTTATTATTATACAATCTGCTATACACTATGCCATTGACCGTCGAGTGAAAGATACTAAGAGGAAGCAACGAAATGTCAATGGAAGAGTGGTGTAGGGAGACTTGCAGCGAATCCATTCCCTGCGGAGAATACAAGATATATAGTCATGCCAGTGAGTGGACTGCGGTCTGAAAGTCATCGTAAACGTGAACACAATCAGTTAAGATCCGATATGCAAATTCTTTTGTCAAGGCGCCCTTCCCCCCCTTACCCAGCTTAAATATACGCTCCAAGCGTGGTGGTGTTTCATTCAGACGCTGTCTCCCCGACAGACCTGGTCTTCACCTGAGGACGGTTGCTTGCGTTGTGGCCGAAACGTCGTGAGAATAATTTTATTATGTTTTATTTTTATTATTTTATTACTTCCCTTCTACGTGACTTTACCGAAAGAACCAAGAAGATGAATCCCTACGAGAGAGACAGCGAGGCTCTACCTCGGTAAACAACAACCACCACCACAACAACCACAACCACCATGAAAACCACAACCACCACAACAACCACAATAACCACCACCACTGCAACCACCACCACTACAACCACCACAACAACCACCACCACAACCACCACAACCGCAACCACCACCACAACCACCGCAACCACCACCACAACCACCGCAACCACCACCACCGTAACCACCGCAACCACCACCACCGCAACCACCACCACCGCAACACCACCACAACCACCACTACAACAACCACCACCACCGCGATGAGAATTTCTCACCTCGGATTTCAGTTCACGCGCGGAGCGGCAGATTCCTGTTAACTCGCGACGTCACGCGGCAGCAGCAGGTGACATGACGTCACTTGCTGGGTACAAGACACTCCCCTCCCACAACGAGCGGCTCTTTAACTTAAAAAAATGATGTTAATGGTACCGTCCCAAATAAGGATTGGCACTTGAACAGATATCGGCAGCAGCCGAGCGGAAGTGACGTCACGCCCAAGAGCGCAGTGGTAGATGACATGACGTCACTAGAGGTACACATCCCCCTGTCGTTTGATGCCGATGAGGTCACGCTGAGCGGTGACGTCAGAGAGCGGGGTCAGAGTTCAAGTTTGTTGACAGAAGGGGAGCGGCAGTGTCGTGGTGAGCGCTGCGCTCCGCACCGACAAGCCGAGTTCCAGCTCGTGGTCAACACCGCCAGTGACGACTTTCTGAGCCGGTCCTGAGCCTCCCCTACGTCGACTCAGCCTCAAACGAGAACCCGGTTCGGTGTGTCAAGATCGCCACTAGGGAGACAAAGGCGGCCGGGCGTGGTGCTGGCCACCCACCCCCTCGTGTGCCGTTAACAGCACATGCCCCAACATTCTGTGCAGGCTATACGGGGGTCTTTGTGTTAGGTGCTCACTAGCAGCACTTGCCCCTACAGTCTGTTAAGGCTATACGGGGGATCTTTGTATGTGTGTTGGGAGCAAGTTTGAGTGGCGTGTAGTCGTGGGAGTTGAACGGGCGCCTGCTGCTACTGACAGTCGTTGACTCCGGTGGGACAGACGCTGATAGACACACAGACAAGACAGGCGGACAGATACAGACATGAGGAACAGAGAGAGAGACAGAGACGACATAGACACAGAGACAGGCAGAGAGAGACACACAGAGGCGAACAGAGACACAGACGGACAGAGAGATGTTGAATCGAACTCGCTGAACTCGCTCCATTGAAAGAGTTTCCTCGATCTTTGCCCATCCCCGGAAGTCGTTCTAGTTTCTATTTATTTCATTGTGTGTGGTGTGAACGTGTAAGCAATGTGGGATATCGATGTACACGGACATAAACAAGATCAGCAGACAAGACGTCTTTCATCCTCTTTGGCTCTTACGGTAAAGTCACGTAGGTAGAAAAAATAAAATAATAATAAATAAATCACGTTTCGATCGCAACACGAGCGGTCATCTTCAGGCGAAAACATCCAGACATTGCCGCGGCAGAAGTCACGCTCGTGTTGCGATCAAAACGTCGTGATTTTTTTTTTACCTACGTGACTTTACCGTAAGAACCAAAGAGGATGAAAGACATCTTGTCTGCTGATCTTGTCACGTAGGTAGAAAAAATAAAATAATAATAAATAAATCACGACGTTTTGATCGCAACACGAGCGGTCATTCTCAGGCGAAAACATCCAGACATTGCCGCGGCAGAAGTCACGTGAGCTACGGCACGTGACAAAGATAAGATGACCCCCCCCGGGGCTCGCCTCGCTCAGCTGAGCATTGTTTTAATGCGGTAGGCTCACGGGAAATTGATTTATGTAACACGAAGGTACTTTGAAAACCCACTGGCTATACTCTTTTATATAAGTGTTGTGTCCTTAACCACACGGGGACGTCTGGTTGAGGCAACGCGTTTATTATAACTCTTTCGAACTCGGCTCTACACACGACTGTAACACGAAGGGGTAAGGCCCCTTCCACCCGATAGCCTACGGGAGTTACAGCCTCCCTTCTATCGCAGCCTGCACACTCCGGGCTCTGCTACCCACGGGTCCCTTAGCCCGGCGTTAAGGGAAGACTGGACGACCCGTCCCAGCCAGGGTACGGGAGCTCACCTCTGGTCCGCTACAACCCGGCTCTAACAAGAGCCTCGGTTCAGGGTACCCGGGTGCTGGTCCAGTCTTCAGATGTCTTCAGAGGGCCGGCCTTTTATCCCCAGGTCAGGGTCACCCCTCCCCTCCTGACCCCCCCCCCCTGTCCCAGAACCTTCTGAAAGGTCGTATCTTAAGGGGCCTTAGGGATGGGTGGGGGTCAGGGGTGTTAGTCTCTGGTCACGGTGGGGGGCCGGGGGTTTAACCTTTGGTCAACCCCTACGCACCTCGCTCTCTCGGCTGCCCCCTGTTGACCCGTGAACGTGGTGGCAGGTCAGCTTACAGCGCCTTGTTATGGCGCTTAAGCACAACTTCGTGACGAACGCTGCACGTTCCGTCGCTTTCATGCAGGGGGCACTGCAAACCTACGCGCCCCCTGCATGAATGACAGAGGCGCAGGGACAGATGTTCGATCGCGTTGGAATCGATCTGCAGACGGCGGTCTTCTCGCACGGCCAACTCTATCGCCTCATCTCGATCCCACGATCCCAACCAGGTGAAAGTCCGCATCGAACCGCACACCCAGCAAGGCCATCTACTTAACGACGAGAGAAAATTCACACGAAATGTCGTTTTCAATGAATAAGCATTTTATTGAAGAAATACAATTATCTAATTAAAAACAATATTCAATTCAAAGTTGTTTCATTTTGAAATTTCAAAACGGAGCATCGGGAGCTTGCGTGGATGCGTCATTCGTGTGCAATTTTTTTTGTGAGGGGCACCGCAGGCGGTCAGGCTTGATTCAACCCATGGTTGTGAACATCCAGACGTTAATCAGCAAGGACCATTTCTCGTCCTAATTCGACAAAATCTACGTCAACACATAATACAAAATTATAATTCGTGTTGTAGAGAATGTATCTTCTCTACGTGTAACTTTTGAGTGTTATGCCTTGTAACTGATTTCAAAGACAATGAGTTGCTCCAGAGGGAGATGCTTCGTGAAATCACAAAAATACCCTTTGACCTGTATCACAAGAACAAGGAGTCTCACCTGAGTTATCTGTACAGGTTACTTACAAAATACACACTTTGTCCTAACATGACTTATTCAATGTTTGACCCTTATAGACAAAAGGTTACATGTGTAATAAAAGACTCCGTCAGGCACTGCTGGTCTCCGCTTGTCTTTTATTCAGGTTCTTCTTCGCACCCCGCTGGTCTCCTCCTCGGACCAGCGTCGTCTCGCGCGCGCCCCACACACGCTCCCTCTCGCGCTGCCACGCACGCTCCCTCTCGCGCTGCCACGCACGCTCCCCCTCGCGCTCCCTCTCACGCTCCCCCTCGCGCTCCCTCTCACGCTCCCCCTCGCGCTCCCTCTCACGCTCCCCCTCGCGCTCCCTCTCACGCTCCCCCTCGCGCTGCCACGCACGCTCCCCCTCGCGCTGCCACGCACGCTCCCCCTCGCGCTCCCTCTCACGCTCCCCCTCGCGCTGCCACGCACGCTCCCCCTCGCGCTGCCACGCACGCTCCCCCTCGCGCTGCCACGCACGCTCCCCCTCGCGCTGCCACGCACGCTCCCCCTCGCGCTGCCACGCACGCTCCCCCTCGCGCTGCCACGCACGCTCCCCCTCGCGCTGCCACGCACGCTCCCCCTCGCGCTGCCACGCACGCTCCCCCTCGCGCTGCCACGCACGCTCCCCCTCGCGCTGCCACGCACGCTCCCCCTCGCGCTGCCACGCACGCTCCCCCTCGCGCTGCCACGCACGCTCCCCCTCGCGTGCCACGCACGCTCCCCCTCGCGTGCCACGCACGCTCCCCCTCGCGTGCCACGCACGCTCCCCCTCGCGTGCCACGCACGCTCCCCCTCGCGTGCCACGCACGCTCCCCCTCGCGTGCCACGCACGCTCCCCCTCGCGTGCCACGCACGCTCCTCCGTTAGCTCCTCTACTCCCGCACTCCGCACACTGCTGGCCGACGGCGTGCTGAGGTCTTTCGGCCACGTGGCCGATGGCGCGGATCTCTCTCTCACCACCCAACGTGGCTCAGACTCTTAACTTCCCCGACTGCCCCGATCTCTTCCGGGCTCCCACTTATATCCATTCCCCCCACGTGATCCTGACTCCCATACTACCCCGCTGGCTCTGCCCCAATTCACCTCGCCTCCCATTGGAGCCGAGGTGAACGGTGGCCCCTCCCACACGCCCTGCAGACCAGGCTCCGCCCGCCAATACCCCGGGCTGTGTGATTGGACCAGAGCCCAGCAACAACCTCATTTACGCACACCATCAGACAAGTATTCATTCTAAATTATTGACAGGCATATTAACAAAATTGAATTACTGCACTGAAATATACTGAATTAGGTTACATCCTATTAACAAGAAGCTAATTAAAAAAATACGCACCGTCTGCTTAACAGTGTATGTACAACCATACTAAGGCACCATTCAAAACGAGTTGGCCATTGCATGCTGGCATCTGGGTCAAAATTGATGACATTCTAAACATGACCTACAAACTCCACAACCAAGATGCCAAATCAACCATTGCCCCCTACTGACAGGCTCTTGTCCACATGCAGGCCGGTGCAGGGCGACCACCTTGTGCCACACAGGGGCAGCTGCTACTTGGGGATGCTCTTCGAGTGTTTGAGACGAGATACGATACAAAACTCCGAATTGCTGAGGCGATTAAGCAAGCACCATATACAGTGATACCTCGGTTCACGAACGCTTCGGTTCACGAACAACTCGGTTCAAGAACAGAAAATTTCATAAAAATATGCTCCGGTTCACGAACTCCGCTTCGGTTCACGAACAGGAGCCGCGCCCATTTTTATGCTAATTCCAGGCTGTCACATGGTCGTGACTTCCTGTAGGAAGATCGTGGAGAGAAGCAGAGACACCGAAAGAAGTCCTGTGAGTACTGTGAAGACACTTTCAGTGACTTTTTGATTTTTGGTGTGCTTTTTAGCACATACAGTACTGTACTACTGTACTGTACTTACTGTATTGTACAGTTCACCCGTTTGAGTGCTTACTGTCTCCCACCCGCCTTCCACCTGCCTTCCTCCATGCCAGAAGTCATCTCAAGCAAGGTTAGTGTTCTCTCTTTATACATTACTATACTGTACAGTACTACAGTAATGTGTATTGTCATTTGTTTCATATTTTTGTGCTTCAAAAACCAAAAAAAAAGGTCAGAACGGATTAACCGGATTTACATTGAACCCTATGGGAAAATGTGCTCACGACCAGAGTCAGTTCACGAATTAAGTTCGTGAACCGAGGTATCACTGTAAATGCAATTATGATAACATAGTGAATGCTTGGGAGCTTATTGGCTCTCGCTCCTGGTTACAGATCTACCCAACACACAGGTCTACAAAGACTGGCCGCTCTTACCCTGCAGATTGAACCTAGGAATTGAGTGTTCAACTTCACATTCTTGTCATTAAAGGCCTGTGACAAAGGAGCATCTATTGGAGCGACATCGTCTCAAGCTTACACATCTACCGGGTCTCCATTTGACTTTGTATTGTTTCGGAGGAAGTCCACCCACACCTCCACTTCCACAAACTCCTGGGAGTTGCCTCGCTCTGCCTCACAGTCAGAATTCTCCTCCTGCTTTACGTTGCCTCCATCGATGTGAAGGTCCGATTTTGGAGTTGAATCTTCATCTTCAAATATTACCTTCACTTCTTGGCTCTTCACCATCACTTCTTCACATTTCACCTTCACATCTTCATGTTTCACCTCGATACCTTTCAAAGTATCCAAGCTGGAATTTTCTTCCGGTTCTTGTTTCATGATGGATTGACTCATTGAGGCACTTTGACTTTCACAAGCTGATTTCAGACTCCACTCCTGGTGGATATTCTGATGCTTGTGTCTTCTCTGGTGTACATGAAGATTTGATGACTGTGCAAACGCCATCCCGCACGGAGTACACCTGAAGGGTTTCTCTCCCGTGTGTGTTCTCTGGTGTATTACAAGATCAGATGAATGTGCGAGCGCCTTCCCACACACACTGCACTTGAAGGGTTTCTCTCCTGTGTGTGTTCTCTGGTGTTTTTTAAGTGTAGATGAAAGTGCAAACGCCTTCCCACACACACTGCACTTGAAGGGTTTCTCTCCCGTGTGTGTTCTCTGGTGTTCTACAAGAGTATGTGACTGTGCAAACGCCTTCCCACACACACTGCACTTGAAGGGTTTCTCTCCCGTGTGTGTTCTCTGGTGTATTTTAAGAGTAGATGACTCTGCAAACGCCTTCCCACACACACTGCACTTGAAGGGTTTCTCTCCCGTGTGTGTTCTCTGGTGTACATGAAGATTTGATGAATCTCTAAACGCCTTCCCACACACACTGCACTTGAAGGGTTTCTCTCCCGTGTGTGTTCTCTGGTGTGTTACAAGAGCAGATGAATATAAAAATGTCTTCCCACACACACTGCAATTGAAGGGGTTCTCTCCCGTGTGTGTTCTCTGGTGGTCTACAAGAATAGATGCCTGTGCAAACGCCTTCCCACACACAGTGCACTTGAAGGGCTTCTCTCCCGTGTGTGTTCTCTGGTGCCATGTCAAATGTTCAGTACGATCCGTGCTGTATGCACATCGGTCGCATTGTTGCCTTTTTGCACCGAGCTGCGCCGAGTGCCTTTGCTCCATCAGACCAGAGGCAGCGACAGCTGCAGACAGAAAAAAGTTATATCCACACCATCTACACATCAGTATCAATGCATATACACAGTAACACGTGCCTTACACGTCATTACTTATTCATATATTCATGATATAGTGAAAAAGCGTCCCAAATTCATCACACGGTCTGTTATGGCACACAATGAGAGGGCAAATGGTTAGAAACATGCCTGGAAGCCCTCGTATCTTCAAAATGAATGTTAACCCAAAACTCTGAGCACACAATTTCGGCTGTCTGGCTTCAAAATAAATGTTTATGAAAGCTAAATTCAGCTGACAAAGCAAAGGGTGTTGAAAATAATACTATTTGTGTTATGCACAAATGCATAAATTAATGTTCAATCACAACTTAGAGGTGTGAAGCCAGGCTCAGATGTCCTTGATTGCTGTGATGAACAGTTCCGACTTCAGCTGCACGTGTGCTGTGATAACTTCCTGACTCCAATCTTACAAAGACTTCCAGAGGAAAACAAAAATAAACTACCGTTTTGATATAACCTCCGTGCTCAATAGAGTTAATAGACTTTACTGCAAATACAAACTTCATACTGTCGCATAGAGGCGGAGTCAGGATTTTCAGGTGGAGGGGCGGGTAACACCTCCAGCAATGAAAAATGATAGGAGTTGTTAGTAAGTAAGAACCTCGGCATCGTGCTCGCTGAAGGTGTTGATGCCTTCAGGGAAGCCGTGTACTGTAGACGCAACTGCGCACAATTCTGCGAGTCGCTTGCAACTGCTTTGCCGTTACTTATTGCCTATAATGGACACGGACTGTTGTCCTCTCATAGAGTCCCTGGCACGTAATAACATGCCACACGGTGGCGGTGGGGGTCGCAAAATGCTGATTTATCTATGTAAAAAAAGGGAAATTTGTGAATATGTCTGTTCGAAATGTTTAGCATACTTCCCGACATGCAACAAACTTGAAATTTGGCATGTGGGTAGCTTCCAGACTGTACACAATGCGAAAAGTATAAAAATAGACTTTTGTATTTTGGGGAGGGGTCGGGGGCGCAATAATGCATTTATTTTGCACGCAAGTGAGCGGTGACATCACATCTGTGATCACATCTGTGATGTCACACCCGCATGCGGCAGCGTTACGCAGTGTGCAAGACAAGAATCCAAGTCCCGGGCGAAGCCGGGTAGTAAAGCTAGTCTATATATAAAAGGGAAATGTGTGGATATGTGTGGATATCTGTTCGAAATGTTTAGCATACTTCCCAACATGCAACACACTTGAAATTTGGCATGTGGGTAGGTTCCATACTTTACACAATGTAATAGCTATAAAAATAGACTTTTGTATTTTGGGAGGGGGGGGGAGAAATGACCATGGAGTGTGTGACGTCAACCCGCAACACACCTGAGTTAAGCGCTCTGCAATGCTTACCCCTACCATATGGCTCTTCGCGCTCCGTACTTCTAGAGCTGTTAACAGCGTTCCGGGAGATTTTAGGTGGCGCTTCGCTCCTGGCCAATTAAGTCATTGGCTTCTCAGATTTTCAATACAAATCCGTGCAAAGAACGGGTACAACTGCCATCTTAAATATAAAGCAGAAATTACATCTGTTTGTGTGAAGCAGCAAAAACTCTCCAACGCTGAGCTCTGGCTTCATGAAATTTTCACAGCTTATGCTGTCTGGAATTTCTAAGCGAACGCGACTATTTTCAGCTTGCACGTCATTCCCTTCCCGAGTTGTCAAAATCAACATTACGTAGAAGTGGGTTAAGGTTAAATTTCCTTCAGTGAAAAACATCCGATTTAGTTAAATTGATTTCTTTCAACTTTTCTTTCTTACAAGAATCAATTTTTCAGGGTTTATCCGTGAAATAAGGGAATATTAAATTAATCCAAGACAAGAATCCAAGTCCCGGGCGAAGCCGGGTAGTGAAGCGAGTTACTAATAAACCCCAATAGTAATTTCGATCGGATCGTTGGGGGGGCACGTGCCACCCCACCCCCACTGGCTCCACCACTGGCATGGTTCACAGGTGGTGGTGTGTCCAGACACACGCCTGGCCACCTTGACCTGCTCAGTATTAATGTGTAGTGGTGGTATTGACGTGCGCCGACTGTGACAGTGATGGATCACGGGGCGGCGCGGGGTGCGGGGTTGGGCACGCGTTGTGGGCGTGGTGTGGACGCGCGCGCCGGGAGTGACAGATGACGGGGCGGCGCGGCGTGGGTGGTGAGGCACGATGAGATGTGGGAAAAGAGGATCGTAGCCAGCGCCCGGCGATTGGTCGAATAAGTGGGTGCTCGCAGCGACGTCCGCAGGTGGGGTATAAAGGGGGACGCGCGAGAGCACTCGGGGAGAGTTACCCAGTTGAAGACCCGAAGACGGAGCTGAAGACCTAGTGCCCCGAGACCCCTAGTCCCGCCGTCCTTGTGGGGACCGGGGCCCTGTGTGGCTCAGAGGCGAGGCTGTGGGACCCGGGGTCCGACGCCCCCGTGGGTCGGGCTGGGGACCCACAGTCGAGACGGATACCCCGGGCAGGGAGTGTCCCGAGTAGCTCAGTGGCGTTAGTCGCCGAGTAGCTAAGTGGATGTTGGTCATCCGAGTAGCTCAGTGGCGTTAGTCGCCGAGTAGCTAAGTGGGTGGTTGTCACCCGAAATACAAAGTGGATGTTGGTCATCCGAGTAGCTCAGTGGGCGTTAGTCGCCAAGTAGCTAAGTGGGTGTTTGTCACCCGAGATACTAAGTGGGTGTTTGTCACCCGAGATACTAAGTGGGTGTTTGTCACCCGAGATACAAAGTAGGTGTTAGTCACCTGTGAACGAGTTTGATAAAATAAAGAGTGTGTTACCCGTGAAGTCGTCTCCCGCCGAGTTACTACATTACAACTGGCGTCAGAAGTAAACCTGTCTTCAAGGAGTATGGACACGAGGAAGACTACCCGTACCCACGAGCGAGGTCGGGACGACGACGGCGTACCGGGGACACCGACCTCGGGAGTAGAGGACGAGGAGTTGCCGCCGATGCAGCACTTCGCGGTGATGGCCGACGCTCCGCTTGCCTCCGACACCAGCCTCCAGGACGCGCACGCCCGGTTGGCGGAGTTGCTACTCGCCGCCGCCGCTGTCTTGGCCGACATCTCCGTTCCGGCGAGCGGAAAAACGGCTGCGGGGGTCGTGGAGGAAGCGACGGTGGAGGATTCCCGCCAAAAGGCGCTTCGCGCCAAAAGTCTGGAAGTTGCCGCCGTTTTTGGGGGGCCGCCACCGATTGGCGGGAAAGACGGACGCCACGTGGCCGGACACCTCCGCGCAGCGCAGCCCACGTCATCAGCGCGCGCCGGAGCCCTCCATTTTGCGCCTGACAACCGAGCCGACATTTTACACAACTACAGCGGAGCGCGGGAAAATCTCTCCGACGTCGACGACGATCGGGTCCTCCAGCAAAGATTGCCCGCGCTGTCGGCGTTCAAGGCGGATGGGGGCGACTGGGGAGCCTTCCAACGAAGGTTCCTCGCTCATCAGGAGATGTCGGGGTGGTCCGACACCACTGCCCTGCGTGCGTTGCCAGCGATGCTTGACGACGACGCGCTTGCAGCCTTCACATCTGCTGCAAGGTCGTCCCGCTCTACGCTCCAGGCCGCACTACACCTGATGGCGAAGGTGTTCGGGCCGCCCTCCACGTGTCGCCACCAGTTCTACGATCGGCGGAAGGTGGCTGGAGAAACGACGCTCGCCTACCGCACGGCACTACTCGCCTTGGCGGACGCAGCTTTTCCCCGCATGGATAAGGAGGGGAAGGACGCCATGGTGACGGAGCAGCTGCTGGTGTTGGCCCACGAGTTGGGGGTCCCCATCAACGTGGCGGACGAGATGGATATCTGCTCCCTGGCGATCGCCACGAGCATTCACGCGTACGAGGTCCTCAAACGCAAGCCGGGGGTCGTCTGCAAATGGGCGGGGAACGCGGCGGTGGCCGCCACGATCGCCGAACCTCAGCCAGCTGCGGTGCAGGAGCAGGCCTTCGCTGCATCGCGTCCGGGGGAGTGGAGAACGGGAGGTCGTTCGCCCACACGTTCGCCCCGCAAGCTGGAGCAACCGAAACCTACGACGTCCGTCGTCTGCTACAACTGCGGCCTTCGGGGTCACGTCGCAGCCGGGTGCCGGGCCCCGCGTCAGCGCGCCACAGGACCACGTCGGGACGACGACCAGGGCCACAAGTCATCCCAACAAAACCCGGTGCCTCGGGCTTGACGGCTGCTGACCGTCGAGAGCCTGAACCCCGGGGCACGCACGGGTCCTCGTTGCCTGGCCGATGTCTTCCTGAACCGCCGGCACCACCGGACGTTCAACCGCGTCTGGTGCCGTACGACGGACCGGCAAGGCGGACTCGGGCTAGGTCTCAACAATTTTCATGAAGACGTTTTTTCTCTACACCGAGCTCGCCCGGTGTTCCCCTCTGCCGGGGTACTGTCCCGTTGTAGGGACGCTCGGAAGAAGAAGGGGACACTGCACGAGTCGAAAGAAAAAAAAAAATTTTCCCATTTATTTTCCTTTTTGCATATACATTGCTATTGTCACTCGCCGGTTTGTATATATTGTTCTGTTGTCGCGGTGGCATTGGTTGAGGGTTGCGGATGGTAGTGTTCGCGTCGTGTTGTGTTGTTAAGTTAGTTGTTGTTCTTGTTGTTGTGTTGTGTTACGGGGCACACAGGGCGGTTTGTATATTTTTATAGCAGCCGGGTCGGCTGCGAGCTATGTGGTAGGGGGTGATGTAGTGGTGGTATTGACGTGCGCCGACTGTGACAGTGATGGATCACGGGGCGGCGCGGGGTGCGGGGTTGGGCACGCGTTGTGGGCGTGGTGTGGACGCGCGCGCCGGGAGTGACAGATGACGGGGCGGCGCGGCGTGGGTGGTGAGGCACGATGAGATGTGGGAAAAGAGGATCGTAGCCAGCGCCCGGCGATTGGTCGAATAAGTGGGTGCTCGCAGCGACGTCCGCAGGTGGGGTATAAAGGGGGACGCGCGAGAGCACTCGGGGAGAGTTACCCAGTTGAAGACCCGAAGACGGAGCTGAAGACCTAGTGCCCCGAGACCCCTAGTCCCGCCGTCCTTGTGGGGACCGGGGCCCTGTGTGGCTCGGAGGCGAGGCTGTGGGACCCGGGGTCCGACGCCCCCGTGGGTCGGGCTGGGGACCCACAGTCGAGACGGATACCCCGGGCAGGGAGTGTCCCGAGTAGCTCAGTGGCGTTAGTCGCCGAGTAGCTAAGTGGATGTTGGTCATCCGAGTAGCTCAGTGGCGTTAGTCGCCGAGTAGCTAAGTGGGTGGTTGTCACCCGAAATACAAAGTGGATGTTGGTCATCCGAGTAGCTCAGTGGGCGTTAGTCGCCAAGTAGCTAAGTGGGTGTTTGTCACCCGAGATACTAAGTGGGTGTTTGTCACCCGAGATACTAAGTGGGTGTTTGTCACCCGAGATACAAAGTAGGTGTTAGTCACCTGTGAACGAGTTTGATAAAATAAAGAGTGTGTTACCCGTGAAGTCGTCTCCCGCCGAGTTACTACATTACAAATGCTTCCTCACTCCACCAAGTAATTCATTGAGGATCAATCAACATCGCCGAGGCTGCGTGTCTCTCTCTCTCCCCGTGGTTGCGTGGATTTCCCTCCGAAACCCCCAGTTGTCCCCACTCTACATGCAGAGTGAACGCCGCCACGCGTCCAGAGTGAACGCCGCCACGCGTCCAGAGTGAACACATCCACGCGTCCAGAGTGAACACCGCCACGCTGTTGACAAGCATCACCACCTTGTTGTTGTTGTGGGCAGGTCGCTTCTGGAAACAAGAGCGGTACAGCAGCTCAATCGGGCGTGGCCTGGTATAAAAAAAAAAACTGAGAATATTAAAAGTAAAACAAAGTTACAAAGTGGCGAGCCGGGTGAAGACAAATTAAGCTTAAAAGAGAGAATTGAAGCAAACGCGATCAGGCGAGGGCAGGAGGCAAGGCCCCGCGTTGTAAAATTCCAACGTGGACATCGCTTCCATGCTCGCTGCTACTCAATTGACATCCCTACGAGAGAGAGAGCGAGGCTCTACCTCGGTACACAACAACCACCACCACAACAACAACCACCACAACCGCGATGAGAATTTCTCACCTCGGATTTCAGTGCACGGGCGGAGCGGTAACTTCCTGGTCCCTTGCGACGTCACGCGGCAGCAGGTGACATGACGTCACTTGCGGGGTACGATGACACTACCCTCCCCCAATGAGCGGCTTGAAACTCGCAACGGCTTTCACTAATTATGTTAATGAACCGCCAGTTACCGGGCGTGGCTTTTTCCCAAATAAGGATTGGCACTGGGACAGATATCGGCAGCGGCCGAGCGGAGGTGACGTCATGCTCAAGAGCGCGGTGGTCAGGGTGAGTGACATGACGTCAATAGCGAGGAACACCTTGCCCTGGCGTTTGACGCCAATGAGGTCACGCTAAGCGGTGACGTCAGAGAGCGGGGTCGGAGTTCAAGTTTGTTGACAAAAGGGGAGCGGCAGTGTCGTGGTGAGCGCTGCGCTCCGCACCGACAAGCCGAGTTCCATTCCCGCTCGTGGCCAACACCGCCAGTGACGACTTTCTGAGCCGGTCCTGAGCCTCCCCTAAGTCGACTCAGCCTCAAACGAGAACCCGGTGCGGTGTGTCAACATCGCTAGCACTGGGGAGACAAAGGCGACCGGGCGTGTTGCTGGCCACCCACCCCCTCGTGTGCCGTGACGACCTCCATCGGTGCTGCTACTCGCTGTGAGCAGCACTTTGTAGATGTTGTGGCTTGGCTCTCCAACACACCCGCTGGCGACATTTCACGATGACATTTTCACGTCCATAAAACCTATGTCGTTTTTTGGCAAAATTGATCAAATTTTTTTAGCTTTATTTTTCAACAAAAAGTGCATTCCTTGGTTGTGTTTAGCCTGAGTAGCCTATATATTACGTTAAAAAGTGGGGAATTTCATGCATGAAATTTTCGAATATGAAAAAGTTAATCGGCATACTGTGCCGATTTTAGGCCAAATAAGCCCAACTTTCACAGCTTTATTTTTGGACGAAAGTTAATTCCTCTATTGTATTTACCCTTAGTATGCCATGTATTAGATTAAAAGTGGAACATTTTATGATGAAATGTTCACGTCCCAATATAGAATATCAGCATACTAACTTAGGCCGTTTTTGGCCAATAATGGCCAAGTTTTTACACCTTCATTTTTTAACAAAAGTGCAATCCTCGGGTGTGCTTAGCCTTAGTATCCGATACATTACGTAAAAAAGTGGTAAATTTCACCATGAAAGTTAAGTAAAAAAGGAAATCACCCAAAATTGGCCAAACATGCACAGCTTTATTTGTCGACAGAAATCCATTGCTCCATTGTATTTAGCCTTAGTATGCTAAGTATTAGATTATAAGTGGAACATTTCATGATGAAATATTCACGTCCCAAACTGAAAATCGGCATACTAACTTCTGCCGTTTTTGGCTAAAATTGAACGAATTTTTACAGCTGTATTTTTAAACAAAAAGTGCATTCCCCGATGGTTAGAGGTCCTTCAGGACTACCAATTCACGACGATTTACCGCAAGGGATTGCGACACTCAAATGCGGACGCCTTGTCGCGGTTGCCACCGTGCACGGACTGCACATGTTTGTTGGGATCGGCGCGGTGCAAACCCCCGGTCGCCGACACCCCGGGAGTTGCGCTCGCCGCCACTGACACCCCGGGAGTCGACGCCCCCACGGGGAGGGATTCGCTGTTGTCGTTGCCCCTCATTGAGTGGGGCCGTCTCCAAATGTCCGACAGCTCCCTACTTACGCTACGTCGAAAAGTTGGCGCTCCCGAGGTAGGGGATGCGCGGGTCGGTTCCTGGGTGTGCAGACAGGGCCTTTTGATGAAGTGGGACAACATGTCCCGGCGTCACGTGCTCGTTGTGCCTGTTGCTATGCGGGGTAGGGTCGTTCTGGCAGCTCATGAACGGCTCATGCATCTGGGTTTTCACAAAACGCTCGCCCTAATCCAGCGAGACTATTATTGGCCGGGGATGGGTAACGACGTGGCGAACATTCTTAAGGGATGCGTAGGGTGCGCCAAAAGAAAACCGCCACCATTGGCAGCTAATCCACCGCTGCAATCCATTCAAGTTTCGCGCACAAACGAATTGGTTGCGTTGGACATCTTGGGGCCCTTTCCTGCTACACCGAGGGGAAATAGGTTCCTGCTGGTTGGCGTAGAATACTTCACCCGATGGCCCATGGCATGGCCACTCGCCAACCAGTCGGCTGCAGCGGTGGCGGACGCCTTCGTCCAGGGTTATGTTTTGGACAAGGGCGCCCCCGAACGCTTGCTGACGGATCAAGGAAATAATTTTTCGAGCGTTTTGTTGCGCGAGGTGTGCGACCTGTTGGGTACAAAGAAAGTGCGTACTTCCCCCTACCACCCGCAGACTGACGGGATGGTTGAGCGTCTGAACAGGACGATTACGTCTATGTTGTGCCAACAGGTCTGCGACGATCAGGTTGATTGGGACTTACAGGTGCCGGGGGTACTCGCGGCCTATCGAATGGCCCCTCATGCGGCGACGGGGTTCTCCCCATTTTTTCTTATGTATGGGCGGGAGGCCGATCCGGCCATGGACGTCCAACTGGGGATTTCCCAGCCACGTGCAAAATCAAAATTGGCAGACCACATCAAATTTAATATGGCCAAATTGACTGAAGCGCGGGAGGCGGCGAGGTTGAATTCGCGGTCTCGGCAAATCGCGAACGAGAGATTGCATGGGCGGAGGGTGCATACGCATGATTGGAAACCAGGCGATAAGGCCTGGCTGCATTGTCCACATGCACCGTTGGCTACGTCCCCCAAATTGTTGAGACCTTGGAGGGGACCGGTGGAAATTGTGCGGGTTGCACGACCCCAGAGTATACAGATTAAATGGGAAAAACGCCGTTGGTACGTGCACCCCTCCCGACTGAAGCCCTATGCGGCACCGTGTGACCCCGTTCTGTGCCGTAACGACCGGGCGTGTGATGTGACCGTCGACTTGGGGAGGGAGGTGTCGCAGGCTGATCCTCACGTGTCTCCACCTGACCCACCCCCAGGTGCCTCGGGCTTGACGGCTGCTGACCGTCGGGAACCTGAACCCCGCGGCACGCACGGGTCCTCGATGCCTGGCCAATGTCTTCCTGAACTGCCGGCACCACCGGACGTTCAACCGCGTCTGGTGCCGTACGACGGACCGGCAAGGCGGACTCGGGCTAGGGCACAACAATTTTCATGAAGACATTTTTTTTTCGACACCGAGCTCGCCCGGTGTTCCCCTCTGCCGGGGTAATGTCCCGTTGTAGGGACGCTCGGAAAGAATGGGACGCTGCACGAGTCGAGAGAAAAAAAAAATTTCCATTTATTTTTCTTTCTGCATACACATTGCTATTGTCACTCGCCGGATTGTATATATTGTTCTGTTGTCGCGGTGGCATTGGTTGATGGTTGCGGATGGTAGTGTTCGCGTTGTGTTGTGTTGTTACGTTAGTTGTTGTTCTTGTTGTTGTGTTGTGTTACGGGGCACACAGGGGGGTTTGTATATTTTTATAGCAGCCGGGTCGGCTGCGAGCTATGTGGTAGGGGGTGATGTAGTGGTGGTGTTGACGTGCGCCGACTGTGACAGTGATGGATCACGGGGCGGCGCGGGGTGCGGGGTTGGGCACGCGTTGTGGGCGTGGTGTGGACGCGCGCGCCGGGAGTGACAGATGACGGGGCGGCGCGGCGTGGGTGGTGAGGCACGCTGAGATGTGGGAAAACAGGATCGTAGCCAGCGCCCAGTGATTGGTCGAATAGGATGGGTGCTCGCAGCGACGTCCGCAGGTGGGGTATAAAGGGGGACGCGCGAGAGCACTCGGGGCAGAGTTACCCAGTTGAAGACCAGAAGACGGAGTTGAAGACCTAGTGCCCCGAGACCCCTAGTCCCGCCGTCCTTGTAGGGACCGGGGCCCTGTGTGGCTCGGAGGCGAGACTGTGGGACCCGGGGTCCGACGCCCACGTGGGTCGGGCTGGGGACCCACAGTCAAGACGGACACCCCGGGCAGGGAGTGTCCAGAGTAGCTCAGTGGGCGTTAGTCGCCGAGTAGCTAAGTGGGTGTTGGTCACCCGAGTAGCTCAGTGGGCGTTAGTCGCCGAGTAGCTAAGTGGGTGTTGGTCACCCGAGTAGCTCAGTGGGCGTTAGTCGCCGAGTAGCTAAGTGGGTGTTGGTCACCCGAGTAGCTCAGTGGGCGTTAGTCGCCAGGGTAGCTAAGTGGGTGTTGGTCACCCGAGTAGCTCAGTGGGCGTTAGTCGCCAGGGTAGCTAAGTGGGTGTTTGTCACCCGAGATACTAAGTGGGTGTTAGTCACCTGTGAACGAGTTTGGTAAAATAAAGAGTGTGCTACCCGTGAAGTCGTCTCCCGCCGAGTTACTACACTACATTTGCATAGACCACAATACCTGCAGTCATAATGCAAACAAAAAACATAACTCTGATAATGTATGCACTGTCCTTAAAGTTGATTGGTCCACACCCGAGGCAGCTTTCCTTAGAGCCTAGTCTCACATGGTGTTGGTGCGCCTTTTGGCGTCATGTGGTCCAACACCATGTGACACTAGGCTCTAAGGAAAGCTGTCTCGGGTGTGGACCAATCAACTTTAAGGACAGTGCATACATTATCAGAGTTATGTTTTTTGTTTGCATTATGACTGCAGGTATTGTGGTCTATTCAAACATGACTCCTTGTAAAAAAGGTGTCAGTTTTGTTGCCAGATAAAAGGGTAAAAAACAATTATCATATTTTTTACTGGCAAATGAGGTTCCAATGGTGTAAATGGCTGTCTTTGCCTTACAAAACAGACGGGCAAAGTATGCATGACCCAAAACCTTTTTTTCCAAGTAACATACATCAGCAACAATGAGGCCATTTGCTGAATTTTTGACTTCCCCATCATTTGGCACTTCACCTCCAAAATGGTCAACGCATCTACGTCACCAAAGGAAATGCCCAACAACAGGCCCTGTCCAAGTGACCCATTTGCTGCCAACCTGCTCTACCATTAAGTTCCCTCCTACTATATATGGACTTCGATTTAAAGCTTTCGTGACTGCAGGGATTCATCTTCTTGGTTATTTCGGTAAAGTCACGTAGAAGGGAAATAATAAAATAATAAAATAAAACATTATTAAATAATTCTCACGACGTTTCGGCCACAACGCAAGCAGCCGTCCTCAGGTGAAGACCAGGTCTGTCGGGGAGACAGCGTCTGAATGAAACACCACCACGCTTGGAGCGTATATTTAAGCTGGGTTGGAAGGGGGGAAGGGCGCCTTGACAAAATAATTTGCATATCAAGAGGAACTTAGCATATTTATGGAAAATGCAGGTATGTGATTAGGACTACTTGTGAAATGCGTAGGAGGTGGGCGGAGGGTTTAAAGTCATATTATGCCTGTGCATTATGCAGGATTAGCAGCATCAAAGGGAGGGGATAGGGGTAGTATTAATAAAGAGAAGGAATGTTAATAGTATGTAGCTGCAGTAACTAAACAACCACGTAAACAACTAAAATATAAATTACATAGTATCATCAGTATACTAAATATACTCTCCAATAAGCTGAGCTACTAACAGTAAGTAATAGATTACAATTTTTTGTCGTGATTTTACAGCCATGAGCTCCTCCCCCCATTGCCCCCCCCGCCTCCCCTTGCGACTACCTTCCATGTCCCCTCCCCCCCCTCGCTAATCCCTCGCGACCCCCCGTCTTGCAACCCCCCTGACCTCCCTCGTGACCCCCCCATGCCTCCCCCGCCCTCCCCACCATCGTGAACCCCCCTTTGGCCCCCCCTGACCCGCCATCGCGACCCCCCCCCTTTCCCCCCCTTCCTGGCAACCCCTCCCCCTCCCGACCCTCCCCCTCGCGACCCTCCCCCCTCGCGACCCTCCCCCCTCGCGACCCTCCCCCCTCGCGACCCTCCCCCCTCGCGACCCTCCCCCCTCGCGACCCTCCCCCTCACCCCCCATGCCCCTCCCCCTCGCGACCCTCCCCCTTGCGACCCACCCCCTCGCGACCCTCCCCCTCGCGACCCTCCCCCTCACCCCCCATGCCCCTCCCCCTCGCGACCCTCCCCCTCGCGACCCTCCCCCCTCGCGACCCTTCCCCTCACCCCCCATGCCCCTCCCCTTCGCGACCCTCCCCCCTCGCGACCCTCCCCCTCACCCCCCATGCCCCTCCCCCTCGCGACCCTCCCCCTTGCGACCCACCCCCTCGCGACCCTCCCCCTCGCGACCCTCCCCCTCACGACCCTCCCCCTCACCCCCCATGCCCCTCCCCCTCGCGACCCTCCCCCTCACGACTCTCCCCCTCGCGACCCTCCCCCTCGCGACCCTCCCCCTCGCGACACTCCCCCTCACCCCCCATACCCCACCCCCCTCCCCACATGCCCCTCCCCCTCACACCCAATACCCCTCCCCCTCACCCCCCATGCCCCACCCCCCTCCCCCCGCTGCTACTTCCGCTGGGGGCGAGTGGAGGCGGTGCGCGCTGTGGATTGTGGGTGGCGAGCGGCTGATTTGGATTCCCGCTCACGGCCACCGTCAGTGGCTCGCGAAAGCTTCTGAAGCGGCGGCTCGCTGGGCCTCCTCTACGTCGACTCAGCCTGAAGGTGAGAACCTCGCGCGGTGTGTCCACATCAGCAGTGGCGGCGGCGGCGGTGGGAGGAGACAGAGGAGGCGCCTGGCCCACAGCCGTCACGTTCTGCGGAGTTCACGGCGCAGCTTCAAGCAGAGCTCGGCCCTGCTGCTGCTGAGAGGCACTCCCAGACGGCCGCGTGGCTGATGGGAATTATAGTTGTGGTTACATTATAGTTGTGGTTACATTATAGTCGTGGTTGCATTATAGTTGTGGTTACAGTTGTTGGTCGTGGTTATTGTCGTGATTATAATTGTGTGGTTGTAACTGTGGTGGTTGTGCAGGTGGTGGCACACGAGTTCACCCATAGCACAAGGGTCTAGCCCTCCTCTTGTACCGAGCCAGGCAGAGCAGTCGGCCCATGGCACCTGAGTCTGGCCCGTGACCTCCTGCACTTAGCCTGGCACAGCCGTCAATCCATGGCACCTGGGTTATTGTGATGACGTCACCGCCACGTAGTGGTGAATTTCGACTGTTGATGTGTGTGGTCTTGTGTGTGAGTATGATGGTGAATGCGTGAGTATGATGGTGAGTGTGATGGTGAGTGTATCATGGTTGGTGAGTAATACTGAGTGTGAGTTTGACTAATTATCTTCCCTCTCGCTGTCTCTGCTTTCCCCCCTAACTACCTCGCCTGGTATACAGGTTCGATCCCGACCTTGATGCCTGCTGTATATTTGGAGTTTGCGTGTCTCTTGTCTCTCCCCGTGGTCGCGTGGATTTTTCTCCGGGTCCTCCGGTTTTTCTCTCCACATTAAGAAACATTCGTTTAAAGTTTTGACTTTAAACTTTCGTGACTGCAGGAATTCATATTCTTGGTTCTTTTGGTAAAGTTACGTAAATAGAAAAAAACATCTATTTTTTTTTATTAAAAAAATATACAAAATAAGATAAATTTAAAATGATAAAAGCAATTTCTTATTTCTTTTATTTTCATTACTATTTTTTTATTTTTTGGTTTTCTATTCACGTGACTTTACCGAAAGAACCAAGAATATGAATATTCGTTTAAAGTCTTTGGCTGCTTCTTCTTCTTCTTGGTTCTTTGATGCTGCTAATCCTGCATAATGCACGGGCATACGTAGTACTAATCACATACCTGCATTTCCCATTAAATATGCTAAATTCCTCTTGATATGCAAATTCTTTTGTCAAGGCGCCCTTTCCCCCCCTTCCAACCTAGCTTAAATATATGCTCCGAGCGTGGTGCTGTTTCATTCAGACGCTGTCGCCTCGACAGACCTGGTTTTCACCTGAGGACGGCTGCTTGCGTTGTTGCCGAAACGTCGTGAAAATTATTTTATTATGTTTTATTTTTATTATTTTATTATTTCCATTCTATGTGACTTTACCGGAAGAACCAAGAAGATGAATCCCTGCTGTCACGAAGCTTTAAATCGAAATTGTTTGGCTGCTATAAATTACACGTGATGATGAGCCACTAAGTTGAGCTATCATTGGTGCCAAGTCGCTTCTGAATAAGTAATATTTAAAATAACTTTTTTTTAAAACACGCTTTAATTAAATGAAATGTACCACGACTCCAGGACGTGGCCCCGATGCTTGCCATAACGTAAGGGACCGTGGTGATTTACAGCCAACGTCAGTTGAGCGTGGACAATTAGACCCAAGCCGAAACATAACATATAAAAATGAATGTTTAAAAATACTTTTTTATAGAATGTAGTTTTGTCATCAGTATGACATAACTATACCAAGTTTGCAGTCGATACCACATTGGGAAGTGGGTTTAAATTGAGTTGCAAGATTTGAGGATACGACAACAACAACAACAGAGAGAGTGAGTTAAATAAAAGTGCGTAATAAAATAGATGTTTATCTCAGTGGACCTTACTTGGTGAAATGAAAATCGTTGAGATTTTAGTCTAGTTTTATCTCCTTCCCGAGCACAACAACAAGCAGGAGTAGTGGGAGGAGCTTTTTCCACGAAGTGGTGGTGACGACACCACGGCGCTTGTGCCAGGATATGTACACCACAGATATCCATCACATAGAGACCCATAGAGTCATCACACATAGACCTATACACTCACTACGCACAGACCCTCAGACTTGCACAGAGAACCATAGACTCACCATAAAAATCCATATACTCATCAGACAGAGAACCACATACTCAAACAGATCCACAGACTCGCACAGAGCCCTATAAACTCACCAAACAGAGACATAGACTCACCACAGAGAGACACATAGACTCACCAGACAGATACCCATAGACTCAATCGTACCCATACTCGCACAGAGATCCACAGACTCGCCAAACATACCCATATAATTACCACACAGAGACCCATAGACCAACACAAAAGCGCATAGACTCATCACACAGAACCACAGACTCAAACACACCCACAGACTCGCACAGAGGTCTATAGACTCACCACACAAACGCATGGACTCACCACAGAGCCCCATAGACTCACCACAGAGACCCATAGACTCGCCCCACAGAGACCCATAGACTCACCCCACAGAGACCATAGAGTTATACAAAAACGCATATACTCATCACACAGAGAACCACCGACTAAAACAGACTCGCACAGAGCCCTATAGACTCACAAAACAGAGACACATAGACTCACCTCACAGAGACCCATGGACTATCACAGAGACCCATAGACTCACCACACAGAGATTCATCGACTCACAGAGAGACCCTGTGGCCACTGGTGGCTGCGGGCGACGTGAGGTGGTTCACAGCTGGTCAGGGTTGGCGCCCCCCCCCCCCCAAAATGGCATCTCTCACAACCACCGCTGCATTATCAACCGTCACCATTCGCCAATAAGTGACAGTGACGTCACCACAGCGACTGTGCCAGGCCAGGTGCACTTTGAAGCCACGTGAAGTGTCGAAGGCTCGCTGACCGGAGGTCCTGGAACAGACCCAGGTGCCATGGGTTGGCTGACTGAGATGACTGGCAGCACCACCTGTACCCCGTACTGTGCCAAATTGCTGTATATTTATCATCCAGTGTTCCGCTCGTTGTTGTGAGCGTCACTCCGTTGTTGTTGGAGGGCGAGTGTCTCCAACTGCCAAGTAGAAGCATCCTTCACGAGCCTCCCTGCAGAGGCCGATCTCGACATCACTGGTACCAGTCGTCGGCAAAGCCCACTCAGCTCCACATCCTCCCGTACCTCCACTCCAGCCCATGCCGTGCCCGCCCAGCTCCCTCCATCCACCCACATACTCACTTACCGGCTTACTCACGCACTCACCCACTCATATCTGCTCACGCACCCACGCATGAAATTGTAAATGCAGGCTACGCAAAGCATCGTGATCAATTTACACCAAAATCTACTCTCAACCACTTAAACCACATATTCGTAAATGATGCGCACCCTAATCAGCCATTATGGCTGTGTGCAGGGTGTTGTGATGTCACGTAGTACGACGTTTTTCTTGCTCCCCGCCTCCCCACCCCGTTATAACGCGTTGTCTATCTATGGCCTCGTCACATTGGCCTTAATGGACGCGTGGTGATGGTGAAAGATGATTCGGTGGTGGACACTGAATTGCCGGAGCCCCATTTAACATTCAGGTGACACGGGGCACGGAACGTGAAGAACCTCTTATGTCCTGTAAGCAGACTTCTCTGTGTGGGATAGTTAACACCTCTTAATGCACAGACAACCGCCAACGCAGCCTCGTCTGCCGGAGGAGCTTGCTGATGATCGGACAGTGTTCAGATCTCTCAAGGATCTGTGAGCTACTCGCACACAAAGATCCACGTGTAGCCTTTAACAGACTGTTGGGGCAAGTGCTTTATAACATCATCAAAGGGGCGCTGCAATACGATGCAATCACAATCACCGATCAGAGATTTTCCCATATATGGTCTTTGTCGATACAGCAGCAAGCTCAAAATGTCTGATTTTATCTGAAAATTTCTGCGTTTCACAGATCATACAAAGCAACGGTATTGATGCCTGGTTTGTATGTACTTTTTATCAAAAAAAATTCATGTAGTCTATCAGACTTTTGTATTAAATCGCTCTGCAAAAAGTCATTTTGTATGCTAATAAATCAATGTTATGCTAATGTAATGCGGGCGTAAGCGACCTTCCGGAGGTGACGTCACGGGGGGTGGAGTCATGTGACGTGGGGGTAAGGTTCGGGGCTTTAAGCGGGTAAACCGGAAGGGGAAGGTAGTCGGGGTGTGAGCGGAAAAGAGTGAGGCCACGCGGGCAAGTGTGGAGAGGGGGGGCGCCGACGGCGATCGGGAGCCAACCCCGAAGATAAGAGGAAGCTGCGGAGTGGTGTGCAGCTGGGGAGGAGACAGCCAGGAGGGCTGCGTGTTAGAGGCAGCGGTGTGGCTGCCAGGAGGAGCTGCGGAGAGAGAGAGAGAGGGGGCTGCTTGTTAGAGGCAGCGGTGTGGCTGCCAGGAGGAGCTGCGGAGAGAGAGAGAGAGAGCAAGAAGCTGTGAGAGCTGCGGAGGGAGAAGAGCAGCAGAGAGTACAGCCAAGGGGGGCTGTGTGAGAGAAACAGCAGCGGAGCTGCTGTTGTGGATCGGGCCGACATTGGAGTCAGCACCGTGGAGAAGCTACAGAGTAAAGACAGCCGTGTGGGTGTACAGCACGAACCGAATAATAAAGGACACTGAGCCAGACATCGTGGTCCAGTCGTTTATTACACTGGTGTCGGAAGTGCAACGGCATGTCGAAACAAGTGAGGAAGAAAGTTAATCCGGCGCCTGCATCGGCTTCTTCGTCCGACGACGACAAACTCCCTCCAACCACGGATCCTGTTGGGGTGGTGGAGGAGAGCCAGGCTGAGGCGACCACGGGAACGGGTGTGGAGGATGTTGGCGCGGTGGCGGGTCCGTCGACATCATCAGACGCGGATCAACGATGGCAAGCGATGGCGGTACAACTGGAGGCACTTCAGGACGTCCTGGCGCATCTATGCCATCTCGTCGCGCCAGGGACGATGGATGATGCAAGTGGTGCTCCGCGGGCCGCCACGTTGCCTGTCCTGCCGCCGCCATTGCCCACGCGGCAAGAGGCCGCCATTTTGCGCGCTCCGTGGCGCCAAACCGCCATCTTGGCCACGCCGCGGGCCGACGCCATTTTGAATTTGCCATCACAACCACCACCATTGGAAGACGGCGGGAAGAGGAGTCGGAGTCGCCACCTTACAACAGTTAAAGAATTTTCCGTCGGTGGGGACTGGAGCGCGTTCGCCTGCCGCTTCTTGGCGGCGGTACGCACAGCAAGATGGACCGATGCGGAGGCTTTGGAGGTGTTGCCGACTCTCCTGGACGACGAATCTGTCCGATTCTTCCGTTCCATAGCGACCGATAAGAAGGCAACTTTATGTGGTGTTTTTCAAGAAATGGCCGATGCTTATGAGCCACCAGATGATGCGCATCGGCGATTCGCTCAACGACAACGAGCACCAGAGGAGTCGCCCGTGGCGTTCAGGGGTGCGGTGCTGGAGCTGGCCATGGCAGCTTATCCTGAGACGCCACAGGACCTGCTTGAGCCTCTCATATTAGGGAAGATGTTGGAGCTGTCTCGGGATCTAGGGATCCCCATGCCTGTGTGTGGGCATGAGAAGCTAACTTCCCGGATGGCTGCTAAGTGTCTCGATGCGCAATTCAACCTCCGTCGCTGGAAACAAGTGACGGCGTGGACGGGGGGGCCCGTCAAAGAAGGGGATGCGCTGGGGTGGAACCCTGCGCAGGCCGTCTATGTTCCGGATGACCGGGGCCCTCAACAACTGACGGCCGCCTCCGCTCCATGGACGGGACGCGGCGGGCCGAGACCGCGCGCGGTGCTACCAGAACGGGGCCGTCAGGAGGCGAGGCCTGCGCTTCGGCGCAACGAGGCCGAATGTTTCCGCTGCGGGCGTAGGGGCCACTACGCCAGAGACTGCTGGGCCCGCTTCCCGGCTCCGCCGCAGCAGGAGGCCTCGGCACCGGTCAAGTCGGCTAAAGATCCTCCGAAACAGGCATGTCGGCACGCACCAGACACTCGGCAAGGCTTTCCACCTCACCCACCACCTGTGTTGCGCGATCCTATTGTTGTTGTTAAAGAAAGGCCATCGACGGGGCCTTGTCATTCAGTTACGCAGTGGCGCAAATTGGCACGGAGAGTTGTCGCGGCCGCTACGGGTTCGTCCACTGTACCGGGGTCCATACAAGGTGTGGACGTGCGCATTTTGGTCGACTCGGGGGCGTCTGCGACTATTATATCGGATGTCATTTTCCATCTGTTGGGCATTCCGTCGGGGGCTGTGCGTCCGGTTTATGGGTCGTGCGTCGCTGCGAACGGGGGTAGCATGGGCATCGTGGGTCAGGTGGATGCTAAGATATCTATTGGGGATGTGTCGGCCTCGGGTGTTGTGTTGATATCGGGATCTTTGGCGGTTCCTTGTTTGTTAGGCACCGATTTTTTGGCTAAGATGCCCATTTTGATCAAAATCAATGAGAATTGTATTGAACTGCCGGGGGGCCGTCAAATCTCGTTTCTGCCGTCGCCCTGGGGGCGACCTGCTTCGGCCGTACAAGTGCAGGCGCTGTCCGTCGCATCTGTGGACATCCCACCTGGTACACAGATGCTTATACCCTTGCGGTATCGGAAGCCCCTGCCTGATCGGCTAGGAGCAGTAGGGGTCTTGTTGTCACCGTCCGCCACGATAACAACCGGGTTGGCGTTAGTGGGGGCACAGACCATCGTCCGGCCGGATCAATTACCGTTTTTACAGGTGCTTAATGCGGGGGGAGAAAACGTCCGTGTCCCGGCCGGTACGGTTGTGGCACATGCCACTACGGCGTTTGCGACCCATGATTGTCCACATAGCCGGGGAGTTGTTGCTGGGGTTTCCGAGCCAAGGAGTTCGGATGATCGTTGGGTTGCTCAATTATGTGACGAAAATTCTTCCCTGTCCATGGAGCAACGTGGTGCGCTGCGTAAATTGTTGTTGACATATTCCGATGTGTTCAGCTCCGATGATTTGGATTTGGGCCGCACTTCCTTGCTTTACCATCACATTGAGACGGGCGATGCTGCCCCTATTCGATTAAATTCGCATCGGATGAGTCCTGCGGAGCGAGAACACGTACGAGGGGCAGTGGAAGACATGTTGGCTGCGGACATTATATCGCCATCTAACAGCCCATGGGGCGCTCCAGTCGTCTTGGTTAAGAAGAAGGATGGCAAATTGCGATTTTGTGTTGATTTCCGCAAATTGAATAAGATATCGGTGGCAGATGCGTACCCTCTGCCGCGTATGGATGACTCCCTCGACGCATTGTCGGGGGCTAAGTTCTTTTCCACACTGGACCTCTCTTCGGGATTTTGGCAGCTTCCCCTTGACGAGTCCTCACGGGAGAAAACCGCATTCCGTACGCCTCAGGGGTTATTTCAATTCAACTGTCTCCCGATGGGATTGAATGCGGCCCCTGCTACATTTCAAAGATTGATGGAGCTCGTTTTGACGGGGTTGCAGTGGGAGACGTGTCTTATATATTTGGACGATATCATTGTCTTCAGCCGCACATTCGATGAACATTTGACGCGGCTGGAGACAGTGTTTACGAGGATGCGTTCTGCCAAATTGAAATTCAAACCAAAGAAATGTCACCTACTGCAACGGTCCGTCCGCTATTTGGGGCACATTGTGAGCGCTGAGGGAGTGTCCACGGATCCGGAAAAGACGGCGTGCGTCCGGGATTGGCCGACTCCGGCCACCGTGGGGGATGTTCGGCGGTTTTTGGGATTTGCCTCGTATTACCGAAGATTCGTGCCGGGTTTTGCGACGATTGCGAGGCCCTTGCATCTCCTTACGGGTAAAGGACGGAAGTTTGTTTGGGGACAGCCGGAGGAGGCGGCCTTTCGGAGTCTGCGTGATCTATTGGCCACGGCCCCAACATTGGATTATCCCGATTTCGATCACCCATTCATTCTTGATACGGACGCGAGTGACACAGGTATTGGGGCGGTGTTATCACAGTCTAAAGGGGGTGTAGAGCGTGTCGTGGCGTATGGTAGCCGAGTCTTGTCTCCTGCAGAAACCCGCTACTGTGTCACTCGCAGAGAACTATTGGCGGTTGTTTTTTTCCTACGGCAATTTCGACCATACCTCTACGGTCGTTCTTTTATTGTGCGTACGGATCATGCGGCCTTGCAATATGCCCTTAAAATTGACCAGCCATCCGGACAGTTGGCACGTTGGTTGGACACGCTACAGGAATTTTCCTTCCAAATTCAACATCGGAAGGGTGTGCGCCATGCGAACGCTGACGCACTTTCCAGATTACCGCGGCGCGGCCCTTGTAAATGTGAGTCGGGGACGCATAGGTGTTCGCCGATTCCAAACCCCCCTCAGCCGCTCACGCTGGCCGTCGAGAAGTCGGACACTCCGATGGAACCGGGACCGGCTGACGGGGTTTTGAATCTGCCGCGGTCTGTCTGGATCCGGGAACAGATGATGGATGAGTCATTGGTGTCCTTGCGGAAGCGGTCTGCTAAGGACAATGGGAGTCCGAGTACGGCTGTGGGGCCGCAAACCGCTCTCCGAGATGGTCTGCTTATGTGGCGGGAGGGGTTCCAGGAACGTTGGCGCCTGGTGGTACCAACGTCCTTGCGGTTCGAGTTGATTAGAACCCTCCATTGTGACACTCTCTTACATTTAGGGGTGCAGAAGACCTTGTTGACGTTGCAACGTCATTATTTTTGGCACGGCATGGCGACAGATGTCGTAGGGCACGTGCGCGCGTGCCCTGCGTGTGCACAACGTAAGCCGCCGAAACATCCTTACGTGCCGCCTCTCCAGTCGATTCAGGTGTCTCGAGTCAATGAATTGGTGGCACTGGACATATTGGGACCTTTTCCACCATCGGCGAGGGGTAATAAATATTTGCTGGTAGGGGTTGAGTACCTCTCCCGTTGGCCGATGGCCTGGCCGTTGCCCGATCAGTCGGCCGCGGCCATTACCGACGCCTTTTTGTTTGGGTATATTATGGATAAGGGGGCGCCTGAGAGACTCCTCACGGACCAGGGCAGGAATTTCTCTTCTAAATTATTGGCGGAAGTGTGCGCGGGCCTTGGGACTAAGAAAGTACGGACATCCCCATACCATCCGCAGACGGATGGTATGGTTGAACGGCTGAACAGGACATTGTCTGCCATGCTTTGCCATACCGTGAGTGAACAACAATCAGATTGGGATCTGCACATCCCCGGGGTGCTTTCGGCGTACAGGATGACGCCTCATGCGGCTACAGGATATTCGCCGTTTTACCTTATGTATGGTCGGGAAAACGTGCCGCCGGTGGATGTGCAATTGGGAACTTGGGTGAAGGGACCTCGGAAACCACTTCCTGAATACATCCAGGACACGGTTCGCCGAGTCACGGAGGCGCGGGAGAATGCCCGCGTGGCTACGGCCAAAGCCCAGGCCCGGAACGAGCGATATGCGCGACGGTCTGAGGGGGAGTGCCCTTGGAAGGTTGGGGACCTAGCCTGGCTTCATTGTCCACAGGTACGTCCGGGGACCTCGCCGAAATTGCACAAACCCTGGCATGGTCCCGTACGCCTCATTGCGGTTCCCAACCCACAGACAGCACGCGTCCAGATTGGGTCTCGTCGCTGGGTTGTGCATACGTCGCGCTTGAAACCATATGTTGCTCCCTTACATGATGCGTCATCCCCCAATATTGCCTTGCCGGGGTCTGTTGCTGCTGACTCTCCCCTGCCTGCGTCCATTGATCTCGCTAGAGCGCCTGTCGTACCTGTTCCAGACAGGCCGGCCGTGACATTGCGGGGGACGAGGGGCCCTGCTCGGAGGACGCCTGCCAGGTCTGCGGGACCTTCGAGCCCTGCAGCCCTTCCGACCCAGCTGCGGGCACGGTCACAGGACAAGCCCAAGACTAACTCTTTAGAGACACGGGACGGCGGTGGACTTCCAGCTGCGACAGGGGGATTACCCCCTGTCGTTCCTCGACTTTCATCGCGTTCCCGTTCTGCGAGTGGGCCGCCGACCGTCCGGGACGGGCCGGCGACCCGCACACGTTCCAAATCGCTTACGTTTCGTTGATTGTTGCTGTCTTGTTATTTTTTTCTTACAGTTGTATTTATTGCATGCTTTTGTACGATCGTTGATGTTGATTGCGTTGTTGTTGTTCTTGCTGTTACATTATATGCTTAGTGTCCTTTAGGGGGGGAAGCTCGGTTCGCCGCATTACGATTTGCTATTGGTCAGCCGAGGTCGGCTGGGATTTTTCTACGGGGGAGGGTGGTGTAATGCGGGCGTAAGCGACCTTCCGGAGGTGACGTCACGGGGGGTGGAGTCATGTGACGTGGGGGTAAGGTTCGGGGCTTTAAGCGGGTAAACCGGAAGGGGAAGGTAGTCGGGGTGTGAGCGGAAAAGAGTGAGGCCACGCGGGCAAGTGTGGAGAGGGGGGGCGCCGACGGCGATCGGGAGCCAACCCCGAAGATAAGAGGAAGCTGCGGAGTGGTGTGCAGCTGGGGAGGAGACAGCCAGGAGGGCTGCGTGTTAGAGGCAGCGGTGTGGCTGCCAGGAGGAGCTGCGGAGAGAGAGAGAGAGGGGGCTGCTTGTTAGAGGCAGCGGTGTGGCTGCCAGGAGGAGCTGCGGAGAGAGAGAGAGAGAGCAAGAAGCTGTGAGAGCTGCGGAGGGAGAAGAGCAGCAGAGAGTACAGCCAAGGGGGGCTGTGTGAGAGAAACAGCAGCGGAGCTGCTGTTGTGGATCGGGCCGACATTGGAGTCAGCACCGTGGAGAAGCTACAGAGTAAAGACAGCCGTGTGGGTGTACAGCACGAACCGAATAATAAAGGACACTGAGCCAGACATCGTGGTCCAGTCGTTTATTACACTAATACAAAATTTCATCATAGCCGCGACTCAGTTTACTCCGATGTGCAATGTCATCTTTATATCGATCCTGTGAGTGTACAATTTTATATTAAACTTCATTTACTGAGTGAATACAAGACCACTTATATGCTGATGTCCATTTTTATCATAGCTGTGATTCATTCAGCCATTCACTCACTCAGCCACAAACTCACTCAGCCACACACTCACTCAACGACTCACTCAACTACTCAGCCGCTCACTCACTCAGATATTCACTCACTCAACCACTCACTCACTCAATTATTAACTCAACCACTCAATCAACCAATTATTCAACCACCCACTCACTCAATCACTCAACCATCACCCTCTCACTCAACCATTCACTCACTCAGCCACTCATTCACTCAATCACTCAACCACTCGCTCACTAAACCACTCGCTCATTCAACCGCTCGCTCACTCAACCATTCACTCACTCAACCACTCGCTTGCTCACTCAACCACTCACTTGCTCACTCAAGCACTCGCTCACTCAACCACTCACTCAACCACTCACTCAAAGACTCATTTAACCACTCATTCAAGCACTCACTCAAATACTCACTCACTCAACCTTTCACTCAACCCCTCGCCCAACCACTCGCTCAACGACTATCTCGACCACTCACTCAACCCCTCACCAAACCACTCACTCAACGACTCCCTTAACCATTCACTTAACCACTCACTTAACCATTCACTTAACCACTCACTAGCTCAACCACTCACTCACTTAATGACTTACTCAACCACTCAACCAATTACTTTCTCACTCACTCAGCCACTCACTCCTTCACTCAGCCACTCACCCTTTCACTCAGCCATTCACTCATTTAGCCACTCACTCAGCCACACACTCAACCACTCAGCCGCGCACTCACGAAGCTACTTACTCATGAAGCTACTTACTCACTCAACCACTCACTCAACCACTCGCTCACTTAATCACTTACTCAACCACTCAACCATCACTCTTTCACTCACTCAACCATTCACTCAATCAGCCACACTCACTCAACGACTCACTAACTTAACCGCTCAGCCGCTCAGTCACTCTAACTCAATCACTCAACCACTCGCTCACTCAGCCACTCACTCCCTCAACCACTAACTGACTAAACCAGTCACTCATTCAACCATTCACGAATTCATTCAACCAGTCACTCAACCATTATGTCGCTGGATGAGTCCCACCTTGATGGGTCTGCGACGTTTCCTTCCAGAGTTATTGCCAAAAAACCACAAACATCCCAGAATCCTCTCGGTTTGGGTCCAAATGTTGTCGCTTATTATATCCCATGAGAAACGTCGCATTGAATAAATGTGATTGAATTTTCCCCGCCTGGACGAGCAGAATTGAATATGTAAGCATCAGGGTTTGGATTAAACCTACAACCTCCTGTATACCGGGCGAAGTAGTGAACTTCTTGTCACCCGGGTCGCCCTAATCCATTCCCGTATCTCTTCTTCTGTGTGTGTGCTACAGGCGGGTGTCTCAGATTGCCAGCACCATGTGATGGGAGCTCTAGGGCATGCTGCGTGCTCGCCAGGAGGGGCTGGGCAAGATGGCGTAGTCGCTGGAGCATCTGCGGGCGCGGCACCGCCGCTCTCACCCTGGCGGAGTGCAGCAACACAGTGGGGCGGCACCAGCGGGACACTCTGGACAACGCAGCCAAGGTGCGCGCCAGCCACTCACTCATCCACTCGCTCACTCACTCACTCAGCCACTCATACAGCCACTCACTTACTCAACCACTAACTTAAACCACTCACTCAACTACTCACTCACTCAACCACTCGCTCACTCAACCATTCACTCACTCAACCACTCACTCAATCAATCACTCACTCAGTCATTAAATCAACCACTCAATCAACCACACACTCCTGCGCTAAAACACTCACTCATTGGTTCAAACACTCACTCATTCAAATACTCATTCAACCACTCACTAATTCACTCAACCACTCACTCACTGAACCACTCACTTGCTCACTCAACCACCCGCTCGCTCACTGAACTAATCGCTCCATCAACCACTCATTCAGCCACTCACTCAACCATTCACTCACTCACTCACTCAGCCACTCACTCAACCAATTAGTCACTCAATCATTAATTCAACCAATCACTCACTCAACCCCTTACACACAGGCTCATTACCTGTGTCTCAACCATCTCACTGAGTAACGTAACTATTTTTTTAGAAGTGACCTGGCCACAAATGATAGGTCAACAACGTGCCTTATGTTGAAAGTTATAGCAGCCAACTACTCTAAACGCCTGTTTCTAATGTATAGGGAAAATCCAGAGGACCAGAATAAAAATCCACTTGACGACGGAGAAAACATGCAAACTCCAAATATACAGGTGTCAGGGTTGGAATCTAACGGACAACGTCCTGTATACCAGACGAGGTAGTTAACATTGTATCCGGGCAAGCTGTACATCGAGCTGGAGTGGACCATGCGGCTCATCCCTATCGCGTGAGTGGCTCCCACTGTTGTTATTGTGTTCATATGTGTGGGGTCTGCTTGTGTGTATGCGTGTGCCACACTGCGCTATGAACCCAACATGACCAGGCTGTTGCCCCGCTCGCCCGACTCGTTGAGAGGCTTGCCCACCCCCCAGGGCGTTGTCGTGAAGATACCGCTGGGAGGAAGAATATCTCACAATACTGGAAGAGGTGAGGACTACACATAGAGTGGGTGATTAGCTGGGTGGGTCTGTGAGTGAGTTGGTGGGTGAGTCAATGGGTGAGTCGGTTGGTGAGTGGGTCGGTCAGTGGTTGAGGGAGTAGGTGAATGAGTGTGTTAGAGATTGAGTGTGTGGTGGGTGATTGTGTGAATTAGTGGGTGGGTGGGTGAGTGAATAGTTTGAAGTGAGTGAGTGGGTGAGGTAGTGGATGAGAGGTGGGTTGGTGAGTGGATGAGTAAATTGGTGGGTTAGAGATTGAGTGGGTGGGTAACTAGGTGATTGTGTGGGTGAGTGGTTTAATGGGTGCGTAGGTGAGTGCCTGGATAAGTAAGCGAGTGGATGGGAGCATGAGTGGGTGGATGGTTGAGTGGGTGGGTGAATTAGGAGTGACTGAGTGAGTTAGTGGGTAGGTCAGTGCGTGATTGTGTGGGGGAGTGGTGAGTGAGGAGTTGAGTGAATAGGTTAGTGGGTGGGTGAGTGAATATCAAAGGTTGAGCAGGTGAGTTAGTGTATGATTGGGTGGGTGGGTGAGTCAAAGAGTGAGGCACCACGGTGGCGAGATGTTAACTACCTCGCCTAGTATACAGGAGTTTGTGAATTCGATCCCATCCTTTCCACCTGTATATTTGGAGTTGGCATGTTCTCCCCGTGGTCGTGTGGATTTTTCTCCGGGTCCTCCAGGTTTTGTCTCCAGATTTAAGATCAACATGCATTTAGAGGATTTGGCTGCAATAAATGTCTCCGTGATAATCAGGTAACCAGGTCACTTCTGAAAAATATTAATATAGTTCTGAGCCTTATCTGGTAAAATAAAAAAGATTGTTTAGTTTATTGGGTGGGTGAGTGGGTAGGTGGGTTGTGGAGTGCGTTGGTGGGTAGGTTAGAGGTTGAGTGGGTGAATGGGTGGGTGTGTGAGTGGGGGTGTGAATAGTTGAGTGGGTGAGTAAATTGTTGAGTGAGTGGATTAAAGATTGAGTGGGTGGCAGGGTGAGTGGTTTGTGAGTGGGTTGGTGGGTGTTTTTGAATGGGTGAGTGGGTGGAGTGCCGTGGTGGCGAGCTGTTAACTACCTCGCCTTTTTTACAGGAGGTCGTGAGGTCGATCCTGACCCTGACACCTGTATATATGCATGTTCTCCCCATGGTCACGTGGAATTTTCTCCAGGTGCTCCGGGTTCTCCCTCCACATTTTAAAACATGCAATTATAGAATTTGGCTGCTATAACTTTATACGTGAAAAGCCACTTAATTGAGCTGTTGTTTGTGGTCAGGTGGTTTCTGAAAAATATCTATATAGCTGAGGGCCTTACCTGGCAAAATAAAAAAAGCGTAATTTTCATTTAGTGTGCAGATGAGTGGCCGAGTGGGAGAGTGGATGAGTGAGTGCGACGTTTGATGGGTAGTAGGTCAGTGGCTGGGTGAGTGAGTGTGGGCTAGAGATTGAGTGGGTGGCTTGGTGAGTGGGTGAGTGTGTGCTTGGCTCGGTGGTTGAATGAATGGATGGTTGAGTTAGTGGGTGGGTGTTTGAGTGTGTGTTATTGTGGGTGGGAGAGTCAGAGAGTGGAGTGCCATGTTGGCAAATTGTTAACTACCTTGCCTGGTATTTTTAAGTTCGTAGGTTCGATCCAATCCCTGCTTCTCAAAACAATCTATATAGGTCAGTGTGCCTTACCTGGGAAAAAAACATAATTTAGATTTAGATAAGGGTGTTGGTGAGTGAGTGGGTGGGTAGGTGAGTGAGATTTAGTGGGTGGCTTGGTGAGTGGGTAAGTTCGAGTGACTCAGTGGTTGAGTTAGTGGGTGGTTACGTTAGTAGGTGATTAAATTAGTGGGTGGGTCAATAATTACGTGGGTAGTGGGTGAGTGGCTAAGTGGCTGAGGGAGTTGGCGGGTGGTTGGGTGGGTGAGTAGGTGGGTTATAAATTGAGTATGTGGCAGGGTGAGTGGATCTTAAAGTGGGTGAGTAGGTGCACGTCTGGGTGAGTTAGTGAGTAGATGGATGGATGAGTGAGTGGGTGGGTGAGTTTGTGGATGCATGGATGTGTGGGTGGGTGAGTGTGTGTGGGTAGGAGGTTAGGTGGGTAGTGAGTGAGTGGGTGGGTTATAAATGGAGTGAGTCGGTTAGTCACTGGGTGAGTGAGTGGGTGGGTGGGTTTGAGTTTTGGTTAAGAGATTGAGTCGGTAGCAGGATTGGTGTGTGGTTTAGAGATTGAGTGGGTGGTTGGGTGAGTGGGTGGGTTAGAGATTGAGTGGCTCAGTAAGTGAGTGTTGGGTGGGTGAAGTGAGTTGGATCGGTGAGTGCGTGGGTGGGTGATTGAGTAAGTGGGTGAGTGAGGGGTTGGGTGAGCGATGGGTTGAGTGGGTATGTTTTTTTGTTCGTGAATTTGTGGGTAGGTGAGTTAGTCAGTGAATGGGTGTGTTGGTGGGTGAGTGTGTAGCTTGCTGAGGGGTCTTAGGGTGAATGAGCAAGTGGTTAATTAAGTGGGTGAGTTGTTGACTGGGTGGGGTAAGCGAGTGGGTGGGTGAGTGAATGGGTGAGTGACTGCTGGTTGGGTGAGTTTATGTGGGAGGTTGAGTGGGTAAGTTAGCGTGTGAGTGAGTGGATGGGTGAGTCAGAGAGTGAGGCGCCAAGGTGGTGAGATGTTCACGACCTCGCCTAGTATACAGGAGGTTGTGTATTTTATCCCAGCCCTTCCGTCTGTATATATGGAGTTTGCATATTCTCCCCGTGGTCGCGTGGAATTTTCTCCGGGTTCTCCGGGTTGTCCACATTTGAAAATGCATTTATAGAATCTGGTTGCTGTAACTTTATTCGTGAACAGCCACTTAATTTAGCTGTCATTTGTGCTGAGGTGGCTTCCGAAAAAGATCTATATCGCTGAGGGCCTTACCTGGTAAAATAAAAGAAATTGTTTAATGTTAGTTTAGTGTGTGGATGAGTGGGTGAGTGTGTAGGTGGGTAGATTAGTGAGTGGATGGGTTGATGGGTCGGAGGTGAGTGGCTGAGTGAGTGGCTGGGTGCATGAGTGTGGGTTAGTGATTGATTTGGTGGCATGAGTGGGTGAGTGTGTGAGTGGCTCGGTAGTTGAGTGAGTGGGTGGGTGATTGAGTGGGCGTGTGTGTGGGTGTTTGAGTGGGTGAGTGTGTGGGTATTTGAGTGGGTGAGTGTGTGGGTGTTTGAGTGGGTGAGTGAGTGGTTGATTGAGTGGGTGATTGAGTGGGTGATTGAGTGGGTGATTGAGTGGGTTGGTGAGTGGGTGGGTGAGTGGGTGAGTGGATGGGTGGGTGGGTCTGTGAGTGAGTGGGTGAGTGGGTGAGTGATTGATTGAGTAGGTGATTGAGTGGGTGATTGAGTGAGTGAGTGAGTGCGTGCGTGGGTGAGTGAGTGGGTGAGTGGGTGGGTGAGTGAGTGGGTGAGTGAGTGGGTGAGTGAGTGGGTGAGTGGGTGGGTGAGTGGGTGGGTGGGTGGGTGGGTGTGTGAGTGAGTGAGTGAGTGGGTGAGTGATTGATTGAGTAGGTGATTGAGTGGGTGAGTGAGTGAGTGGGTGAGTGAGTGAGTGAGTGGGTGAGTGAGTGAGTGAGTGCGTGGGTGAGTGAGTGGGTGGGTGAGTGAGTGGGTGAGTGAGTGGGTGGGTGAGTGCGTGGGTGATTGGGTGGGTGAGTGGGTGAGTGGGTGAGTGAGTGGGTGAGTGAGTGGGTGAGTGAGTGGGTGAGTGAGTGGGGGAGTAAGTGGGTGAGTGAGTCGGTGAGTGGGTGGGTGAGTGAGTCAGTGAGTGGGTGAGTGAGTGAGTGCGTGGGTGGGTGAGTGAGTGAGTGAGTGGGTGAGTGGGTGAGTGAGTGGGTGAGTGGGTGAGTAGGTGGGTGAGTGAGTGGGTTGGTGACTGGGTGAGTGAGTGAGTGGGTGAGTGGGTGAGTGAGTGGGTGAGTGAGTGGGTGAGTGGGTGGGTGAGTGGGTGGGTGAGTGGGTGGGTGAGTGGGTGGGTGGGTGAGTGGGTGGGTGGGTGAGTGGGTGGGTGAGTGGATGAGTGTGTGGGTGAGTGAGTGGGTGAGTGAGTGGGTGAGTGAGTAAGTGAGTGGGTGGGTGGGTGAGTGGGTGAGTGGGTGGGTGGGTGGGTGGGTGAGTGGGTGGGTGAGTGGGTGGGTGAGTGGGTGGGTGAGTGGGTGGGTGGGTGGGTGAGTGAGTGGGTGGGTGAGTGAGTGAGTGAGTGGGTGAGTGAGTGAGTGAGTGAGTGGGTGAGTGAGTGAGTGCGTAGGTGAGTGAGTGCGTAGGTGGGTGAGTGGGTGAGTGGGTGGGCGGGTGGGTAAGTGATTGATTGAGTAGGTGATTGAGTGGGTGATTGAGTGAGTGGGTGAGTGAGTGAGTGGGTGAGTGAGTGGGTGAGTGGTTGGGTGGGTGGTTCGGTGGGTGAGTGAGTGGGTGAGTGAGTGAGTGAGTGAGTGGGTGAGTGAGTGAGTGAGTGAGTAGGTGAGTGAGTGGGTGGGTGAGTGGGTGAGTGAGTGAGTGGGTGAGTGGGTGGGTGGGTGGGTAAGTGATTGATTGAGTAGGTGATTGAGTGGGTGATTGAGTGAGTGGGTGGGTGGGTGAGGGGGTGAGTGGGTGAGTGAGTGGGTGAGTGAGTGAGTGAGTGCGTGGGTGAGTGAGTGGGTGAGTGAGTGCGTGGGTGATTGAGTGAGTGGGTGAGTGGGTGAGTGGGTGGGTGGGTGAGTGAGTGAGTGGGTGGGTGAGTGGGTGGGTGAGAAGGTGAGTGAGTGGGTGATTGAGTGGGTGAGTGAGTGGGTGAGTGAGTGGGTGAGTGAGTGGGTGAGTGGGTGAGTGGATGGGTGGGTGGGTGTGTTAGTCAGTGGGTGAGTGGGTGAGTGATTGATTGAGTAGGTGATTGATTGGGTGAGTGAGTGAGTGAGTGCGTGGGTGAGTGAGTGGGTGGGTGAGTGGGTGGGTGAGTGAGTGAGTGGGTGGGTGAGTGGGTGATTGAGTGGGTGAGTGAGTGGGTGGGTGGGTGAGTGGGTGGGTGAGTGGGTGGGTGAGTGGGTGGGTGAGTGGGTGAGTGGATGGGTGGGTGGGTGTGTGAGTGAGTGGGTGAGTGGGTGAGTGATTGATTGAGTAGGTGATTGAGTGGGTTATTGAGTGAGTGAATGCGTGGGTGAGTGAGTGGGTGAGTGGGTGGGTGAGTGAGTGGGTGAGTGAGTGGGTGAGTGAGTGGGTGAGTGAGTGGGTGGATGGGTGGGTGGGTGTGTTAGTCAGTGGGTGAGTGGGTGAGTGATTGATTGAGTAGGTGATTGATTGGGTGAGTGAGTGAGTGAGTGCGTGGGTGAGTGAGTGGGTGGTTGAGTGGGTGGGTGAGTGAGTGAGTGGGTGGGTGAGTGGGTGAGTGAGTGGGTGGGTGAGTGGGTGTGTGAGTGGGTGGGTGAGTGGTTGAGTGGGTGAGTGGGTGAGTGGGTGGGTGAGTGGGTGAGTGAGTGGGTGAGTGAGTGAGTCAGTGGGTGGGTGGGTGGGTGGGTGAGTGAGTGGGTGGGTGAGTGAGTGGGTGAATGGGTGAGTGAGTGGGTGAATGGGTGAGTGAGTGAGTGAGTGGGTGGGTGAGTGAGTGAGTGAGTGGGTGAGTGAGTGGGTGGGTGAGTGCGTGGGTGATTGGTTGGGTGAGTGGGTGAGTGAGTGGGTGAGTGGTTGAGTGAGTGGGTGAGTGAGTCAATGAGTGGGTGGGTGGGTGAGTGAGTGAGTGAGTGAGTGGGTGAGTGGGTGAGTGAGTGGGTGAGTGGGTGAGTAGGTGGGTGAGTGAGTGGGTTGGTGACTGGGTGAGTGAGTGGGTGAGTGAGTGAATGAGTGGGTGAGTGAGTGAGTGAGTGAGTGGGTGGGTGAGTGGGTAGGTGAGTGGGTGGGTGGGTGAGTGGGTGGGTGAGTGGATGAGTGTGTGGGTGAGTGAGTGGGTGAGTGGGTGGGTGGGTGAGTGGGTGGGTGGGTGAGTGGGTGGGTGGGTGAGTGGGTGGGTGGGTGGGTGAGTGGGTGGGTGGGTGGGTGGGTGAGTGGGTGGGTGGGTGGGTGGGTGAGTGGGTGGGTGAGTGGGTGGGTGAGTGGGTGGGTGAGTGGGTGGGTGGGTGAGTGGGTGGGTGAGTGGGTGGGTGGGTGAGTGGGTGGGTGAGTGGGTGGGTGAGTGAGTGGGTGGGTGAGTGCGTGGGTGATTGGTTGGGTGAGTGAGTGGGTGAGTGAGTGGGTGAGTGAGTGGGTGAGTGAGTGGGTGAGTGGGTGGGTGAGTGGGTGAGTGGGTGGGTGAGTGAGTGGGTGAGTGGGTGAGTGGGTGAGTGAGTGGGTGAGTGGGTGAGTAGGTGGGTGAGTGAGTGGGTGAGTGAGTGGGTGAGTGAGTGAATGAGTGGGTGAGTGAGTGGGTGAGTGGGTGGATGAGTGGGTGGGTGAGTGGGTAGGTGAGTGAGTGGGTGGGTGAGTGGATGAGTGTGTGGGTGAGTGAGTGGGTGAGTGGGTGGGTGGGTGAGTGGGTGGGTGGGTGGGTGAGTGGGTGGGTGGGTGGGTGAGTGGGTGGGTGGGTGGGTGGGTGGGTGGGTGAGTGGGTGGGTGGGTGGGTGGGTGGGTGAGTGGGTGGGTGGGTGGGTGAGTGGGTGGGTGGGTGAGTGGGTGGGTGAGTGGGTGGGTGAGTGGGTGGGTGGGTGAGTGAGTGGGTGGGTGAGTGGGTGAGTGGGTGGGTGGGTGAGTGGGTGGGTGAGTGGGTGGGTGAGTGGGTGGGTGAGTGGGTGGGTGGGTTGGTGAGTGAGTGGGTGGGTGAGTGGGTGAGTGAGTGAGTGAGTGAGTGAGTGGGTGGGTGAGTGAGTGGGTGGGTGGGTGGGTGGGTGAGTGGGTGGGTGGGTGAGTGGGTGGGTGGGTGGGTGGGTGGGTGGGTGAGTGGGTGGGTGAGTGGGTGGGTGAGTGGGTGAGTGGGTGGGTGAGTGGGTGAGTGGGTGAGTGGGTGGGTGAGTGGGTGGGTGAGTGGGTGAGTGGGTGAGTGGGTGAGTGAGTGAGTGAGTGAGTGGGTGGGTGGGTGGGTGGGTGAGTGGGTGAGTGGGTGGGTGAGTGGGTGGGTGAGTGGGTGAGTGGGTGGGTGAGTGGGTGAGTGAGTGAGTGGGTGAGTGAGTGAGTGAGTGAGTGGGTGGGTGAGTGAGTAAGTGGGTGGGTGAGTGAGTAAGTGGGTGGGTGAGTGAGTGAGTGGGTGAGTGATTGATTGGGTGAGTGAGTGGGTGAGTGGGTGAGTGATTGAGTGGGTGAGTGAGTCAGTGATTGAGTGGGTGAGTGGGTGGGTGAGTGAGTGAGTGAGTGGGTGGGTGGGTGGGTGAGTGAGTGAGTGGGTGGGTGAGTTTGTGGGTGAGTGAGTGAGTGAGTGGGTGAGTGAGTGGGTGAGTGAGTGGGTGAGTGAGTGGGTTAGTGAGTGGGTGAGTGAGTGAGTGATTGATTGAGTGATTGATTGAGTGGGTGAGTGAGTGGGTGAGTGGTTGGGTGGGTGGTTCGGTGGGTGAGTGAGTGGGTGAGTGAGTGAGTGCGTAGGTGAGTGAGTGCGTAGGTGGGTGAGTGGGTGAGTGAGTGAGTGGGTGAGTGAGTGGGTGAGTGGGTGGGTGGGTGGGTAAGTGATTGATTGAGTAGGTGATTGAGTGGGTGATTGAGTGAGTGAGTGGGTGAGTGGGTGGGTGAGTGAGTGAGTGGGTGGGTGAGTGGGTGGGTGAGTGGGTGAGTGAGTGAATGAGTGGGTGAGTGAGTGGGTGAGTGGGTGGATGAGTGGGTGGGTGAGTGGGTAGGTGAGTGAGTGGGTGGGTGAGTGGATGAGTGAGTGGGTGAGTGGGTGGGTGAGTGGGTGAGTGAGTGAGTGGGTGGGTGGGTGGGTGGGTGGGTGGGTGAGTGGGTGGGTGGGTGAGTGGGTGGGTGGGTGGGTGGGTGGGTGGGTGAGTGGGTGGGTGGGTGAGTGGGTGGGTGGGTGAGTGGGTGGGTGGGTGGGTGGGTGGGTGAGTGGGTGGGTGAGTGGGTGGGTGAGTGGGTGAGTGGGTGAGTGGGTGGGTGAGTGGGTGAGTGGGTGGGTGAGTGGGTGAGTGGGTGGGTGAGTGGGTGTGTGGGTGAGTGAGTGAGTGAGTGGGTGGGTGGGTGGGTGAGTGGGTGAGTGGGTGGGTGAGTGGGTGAGTGAGTGAGTGAGTGGGTGAGTGAGTGGGTGAGTGGGTGGGTGAGTGGGTGAGTGAGTGAGTGAGTGGGTGGGTGAGTAAGTGGGTGGGTGAGTGAGTGAGTGAGTGAGTGAGTGGGTGAGTGATTGATTGGGTGAGTGATTGATTGGGTGAGTGAGTGGGTGAGTGGGTGAGTGATTGAGTGGGTGAGTGAGTCAGTGATTGAGTGGGTGAGTGGGTGGGTGAGTGAGTGAGTGAGTGAGTGGGTGGGTGGGTGAGTGAGTGAGTGGGTGGGTGAGTTTGTGAGTGAGTGGGTGAGTGAGTGGGTGAGTGAGTGGGTTAGTGAGTGGGTTAGTGAGTGGGTGAGTGAGTGAGTGATTGATTGAGTGATTGATTGAGTGGGTGAGTGAGTGGGTGAGTGGTTGGGTGGGTGGTTCGGTGGGTGAGTGAGTGGGTGAGTGAGT
Organism: Lampetra fluviatilis; assembly: GCF_964198595.1. Classification (NCBI taxonomy): domain Eukaryota; kingdom Metazoa; phylum Chordata; class Hyperoartia; order Petromyzontiformes; family Petromyzontidae; genus Lampetra; species Lampetra fluviatilis. The sequence goes on along the minus strand of NC_136346.1, from coordinate 1,196,741 downwards.
GAGTGCGTAGGTGAGTGAGTGAGTGGGTGAGTGAGTGGGTGAGTGGGTGGGTGGGTGGGTAAGTGATTGATTGAGTAGGTGATTGAGTGGGTGATTGAGTGAGTGAGTGGGTGAGTGGGTGGGTGAGTGAGTGAGTGGGTGAGTGAGTGGGTGAGTGAGTGGGTGAGTGGGTGAGTAGGTGGGTGAGTGAGTGGGTTGGTGACTGGGTGAGTGAGTGGGTGAGTGAGTGAATGAGTGGGTGAGTGAGTGAGTGGGTGGATGAGTGGGTGGGTGAGTGGGTAGGTGAGTGGGTGGGTGGGTGAGTGGGTGGGTGAGTGGATGAGTGTGTGGGTGAGTGGGTGGGTGGGTGGGTGAGTGGGTGGGTGGGTGAGTGGGTGGGTGGGTGAGTGGGTGGGTGAGTGGGTGGGTGGGTGGGTGGGTGAGTGAGTGGGTGAGTGGGTGGGTGAGTGAGTGAGTGAGTGAGTGAGTGAGTGGGTGAGTGAGTGAGTGGGTGAGTGAGTGGGTGGGTGAGTGCGTGGGTGATTGGTTGGGTGAGTGGGTGAGTGAGTGGGTGAGTGAGTGGGTGAGTGAGTGGGTGAGTGAGTGGGTGAGTGAGTCAATGAGTGGGTGGGTGAGTGAGTGAGTGCGTGGGTGGGTGAGTGAGTGAGTGAGTGGGTGAGTGGGTGAGTGAGTGGGTGAGTGGGTGAGTAGGTGGGTGAGTGAGTAGGTTGGTGACTGGGTGAGTGAGTGGGTGAGTGAGTGGGTGAGTGAGTGAATGAGTGGGTGGATGAGTGGGTGGGTGAGTGGGTAGGTGAGTGGGTGGGTGGGTGAGTGGGTGGGTGAGTGGATGAGTGTGTGGGTGAGTGGGTGGGTGAGTGAGTGGGTGGGTGGGTGGGTGAGTGGGTGGGTGGGTGGGTGGGTGAGTGGGTGGGTGGGTGGGTGAGTGGGTGGGTGGGTGGGTGGGTGGGTGGGTGGGTGGGTGGGTGAGTGAGTGGGTGGGTGAGTGGGTGAGTGAGTGAGTGAGTGGGTGGGTGAGTGGGTGGGTGAGTGAGTGGGTGGGTGAGTGGGTGGGTGAGTGGGTGGGTGAGTGGGTGGGTGGGTTGGTGAGTGAGTGGGTGAGTGAGTGAGTGAGTGGGTGGGTGAGTGGGTGGGTGGGTGGGTGAGTGGGTGGGTGAGTGGGTGGGTGGGTGGGTGGGTGAGTGGGTGGGTGGGTGAGTGGGTGGGTGGGTGGGTGAGTGGGTGAGTGGGTGGGTGAGTGGGTGAGTGGGTGGGTGAGTGGGTGAGTGAGTGGGTGAGTGAGTGAGTGGGTGGGTGGGTGGGTGAGTGGGTGGGTGAGTGAGTTGGTGGGTGAGTTGGTGGGTGAGTGGGTGGGTGAGTGGGTGAGTGAGTGAGTGAGTGAGTGAGTGGGTGAGTGAGTGAGTGAGTGGGTGAGTGAGTAAGTGGGTGGGTGAGTGAGTGAGTGAGTGGGTGAGTGATTGATTGGGTGAGTGATTGATTGGGTGAGTGAGTGGGTGAGTGGGTGAGTGATTGAGTGGGTGAGTGAGTCAGTGATTGAGTGGGTGAGTGGGTGGGTGAGTGAGTGAGTGAGTGGGTGGGTGGGTGGGTGAGTGAGTGAGTGGGTGGGTGAGTTTGTGGGTGAGTGAGTGAGTGGGTGAGTGAGTGGGTGAGTGAGTGGGTTAGTGAGTGGGTGAGTGAGTGAGTGATTGATTGAGTGATTGATTGAGTGGGTGAGTGAGTGGGTGAGTGGTTGGGTGGGTGGTTCGGTGGGTGAGTGAGTGGGTGAGTGAGTGAGTGCGTAGGTGTGTGAGTGGGTGGGTGAGTGGGTGAGTGAGTGGGTGAGTGAGTGGGTGAGTGGGTGGGTGGGTGGGTAAGTGATTGATTGAGTAGGTGATTGAGTGGGTGATTGAGTGAGTGAGTGGGTGAGTGGGTGGGTGAGTGAGTGAGTGGGTGAGTGAGTGGGTGAGTGGGTGAGTGGGTGAGTGAGTGGGTGAGTGGGTGAGTGAGTGGGTTGGTGACTGGGTGAGTGAGTGGGTGAGTGAGTGAATGAGTGGGTGAGTGAGTGAGTGGGTGGATGAGTGGGTGGGTGAGTGGGTAGGTGAGTGGGTGGGTGGGTGAGTGAGTGGGTGAGTGGGTGGGTGGGTGAGTGGGTGAGTGGGTGGGTGAGTGGGTGGGTGGGTGGGTGGGTGAGTGGGTGGGTGGGTGGGTGGGTGGGTGAGTGGGTGGGTGAGTGGGTGGGTGGGTGGGTGGGTGAGTGGGTGGGTGGGTGGGTGGGTGGGTGAGTGGGTGGGTGAGTGAGTGGGTGAATGGGTGAGTGAGTGAGTGAGTGGGTGGGTGAGTGAGTGAGTGAGTGGGTGAGTGGGTGAGTGAGTGGGTGGGTGAGTGCGTGGGTGATTGGTTGGGTGAGTGGGTGAGTGAGTGGGTGAGTGGGTGAGTGGGTGAGTGAGTGGGTGAGTGAGTCAATGAGTGGGTGAGTGAGTGAGTGCGTGGGTGGGTGAGTGAGTGAGTGAGTGGGTGAGTGGGTGAGTGAGTGGGTGAGTGGGTGAGTAGGTGGGTGAGTGAGTAGGTTGGTGACTGGGTGAGTGAGTGGGTGAGTGAGTGGGTGAGTGAGTGAATGAGTGGGTGAGTGAGTGGGTGAGTGGGTGGATGAGTGGGTGGGTGAGTGGGTAGGTGAGTGGGTGGGTGGGTGAGTGGGTGGGTGAGTGGATGAGTGTGTGGGTGAGTGAGTGGGTGAGTGGGTGGGTGGGTGAGTGGGTGGGTGGGTGGGTGAGTGGGTGGGTGAGTGGGTGGGTGGGTGAGTGGGTGGGTGGGTGGGTGGGTGAGTGGGTGGGTGGGTGAGTGGGTGGGTGGGTGAGTGGGTGGGTGGGTGAGTGGGTGGGTGGGTGAGTGGGTGGGTGAGTGGGTGGGTGGTGGGTGGGTGAGTGAGTGAGTGGGTGGGTGAGTGAGTGGGTGGGTGAGTGGGTGAGTGGGTGGGTGAGTGGGTGAGTGGGTGGGTGAGTGGGTGGGTGAGTGGGTGGGTGGGTTGGTGAGTGAGTGGGTGAGTGAGTGAGTGGGTGGGTGGGTGGGTGAGTGAGTGAGTGGGTGGGTGAGTTTGTGGGTGAGTGAGTGAGTGGGTGAGTGAGTGGGTGAGTGAGTGGGTGAGTGAGTGGGTTAGTGAGTGGGTGAGTGAGTGGGTGAGTGAGTGAGTGATTGATTGAGTGGGTGAGTGAGTGGGTGAGTGGTTGGGTGGTTCGGTGGGTGAGTGAGTGGGTGAGTGAGTGAGTGCGTAGGTGAGTGAGTGGGTGGGTGAGTGGGTGAGTGAGTGGGTGAGTGAGTGGGTGAGTGGGGTGGGTGGGTGGGTAAGTGATTGATTGAGTAGGTGATTGAGTGGGTGATTGAGTGAGTGAGTGGGTGAGTGGGTGGGTGAGTGAGTGAGTGGGTGAGTGAGTGGGTGAGTGGGTGAGTGGGTGAGTGAGTGGGTGAGTGGGTGAGTGGGTGAGTAGGTGGGTGAGTGAGTGGGTTGGTGACTGGGTGAGTGAGTGGGTGAGTGAGTGAATGAGTGGGTGAGTGAGTGAGTGAGTGGGTGGATGAGTGGGTGGGTGAGTGGGTGGGTGAGTGGGTGGGTGAGTGGATGAGTGTGTGGGTGAGTGAGTGGGTGGGTGAGTGGGTGGGTGGGTGGGTGGGTGGGTGAGTGGGTGGGTGGGTGGGTGGGTGAGTGGGTGGGTGAGTGGGTGGGTGGGTGGGTGGGTGAGTGGGTGGGTGGGTGAGTGGGTGAGTGAGTGGGTGGGTGAGTGAGTGGGTGAGTGCGTGGGTGATTGGTTGGGTGAGTGGGTGAGTGAGTGGGTGAGTGAGTGGGTGAGTGAGTGAGTGAGTGGGTGAGTGGGTGAGTGAGTGGGTGAGTGGGTGAGTAGGTGGGTGAGTGAGTAGGTTGGTGACTGGGTGAGTGAGTGGGTGAGTGAGTGGGTGAGTGGGTGGATGAGTGGGTGGGTGAGTGGGTAGGTGAGTGGGTGGGTGGGTGAGTGGGTGGGTGAGTGGATGAGTGTGTGGGTGAGTGAGTGGGTGAGTGGGTGGGTGGGTGGGTGAGTGGGTGGGTGGGTGGGTGAGTGGGTGGGTGAGTGGGTGGGTGAGTGGGTGGGTGGGTGGGTGGGTGGGTGGGTGAGTGGGTGGGTGAGTGGGTGGGTGGGTGAGTGGGTGGGTGGGTGGGTGGGTGGGTGAGTGGGTGGGTGGGTGAGTGGGTGGGTGGGTGAGTGGGTGGGTGGGTGAGTGGGTGGGTGGGTGAGTGGGTGGGTGGGTGAGTGGTGGGTGGGTGAGTGGGTGGGTGGGTGAGTGGGTGGGTGGGTGGGTGAGTGGGTGGGTGGGTGAGTGGGTGGGTGGGTGAGTGGGTGAGTGAGTGAGTGAGTGGGTGGGTGAGTGGGTGGGTGAGTGGGTGAGTGGGTGGGTGAGTGGGTGGGTGGGTTGGTGAGTGAGTGGGTGAGTGAGTGGGTGGGTGAGTGAGTGAGTGAGTGGGTGGGTGAGTGGGTGGGTGGGTGGGTGGGTGGGTGAGTGGGTGGGTGGGTGGGTGGGTGGGTGAGTGGGTGGGTGGGTGGGTGGGTGGGTGGGTGAGTGGGTGAGTGGGTGGGTGAGTGGGTGAGTGGGTGGGTGAGTGGGTGAGTGGGTGGGTGAGTGGGTGAGTGAGTGAGTGAGTGGGTGGGTGGGTGGGTGAGTGAGTGGGTGGGTGGGTGGGTGGGTGGGTGAGTTGGTGGGTGAGTTGGTGGGTGAGTGGGTGGGTGAGTGGGTGGGTGAGTGGGTGAGTGAGTGGGTGAGTGAGTGAGTGAGGGAGTGAGTGAGTGGGTGAGTGAGTGAGTAAGTGGGTGGGTGAGTGAGTGAGTGAGTGAGTGGGTGAGTGATTGATTGGGTGAGTGATTGATTGGGTGAGTGAGTGGGTGAGTGGGTGAGTGATTGAGTGGGTGAGTGAGTCAGTGATTGAGTGGGTGAGTGGGTGGGTGAGTGAGTGAGTGGGTGGGTGGGTGAGTGAGTGAGTGGGTGGGTGAGTTTGTGGGTGAGTGAGTGAGTGATTGGGTGAGTGAGTGGGTGAGTGAGTGGGTTAGTGAGTGGGTGAGTGAGTGAGTGATTGATTGAGTGATTGATTGAGTGGGTGAGTGAGTGGGTGAGTGGTTGGGTGGGTGGTTCGGTGGGTGAGTGAGTGGGTGAGTGAGTGAGTGCGTAGGTGAGTGAGTGCGTAGGTGAGTGAGTGGGTGGGTGAGTGGGTGAGTGAGTGGGTGAGTGAGTGGGTGAGTGGGTGGGTGGGTGGGTAAGTGATTGATTGAGTAGGTGATTGAGTGGGTGATTGAGTGAGTGAGTGGGTGAGTGGGTGGGTGAGTGAGTGAGTGGGTGAGTGAGTGAGTGAGTGCGTAGGTGAGTGAGTGCGTAGGTGAGTGAGTGCGTAGGTGAGTGAGTGGGTGAGTGAGTGGGTGAGTGAGTGGGTGAGTGGGTGGGTGGGTGGGTAATTGATTGATTGAGTAGGTGATTGAGTGGGTGATTGAGTGAGTGAGTGGGTGGGTGGGTGGGTGGGTGAGTGGGTGGGTGAGTGAGTGGGTGGGTGAGTAGTTGAGTGAGTGGGTGATTGAGTGGGTGAGTGAGTGGGTGAGTGAGTGGGTGAGTGGTTGGGTGGGTGGTTCGGTGGGTGAGTGAGTGGGTGAGTGAGTGAGTGAGTGAGTGCGTAGGTGAGTGAGTGCGTAGGTGAGTGAGTGGGTGGGTGAGTGGGTGAGTGAGTGGGTGAGTGAGTGGGTGAGTGGGTGGGTGGGTGGGTAAGTGATTGATTGAGTCGGTGATTGAGTGGGTGATTGAGTGATTGAGTGAGTGAGTGGGTGAGTGGGTGGGTGGGTGGGTGAGTGGGTGGGTGAGTGGGTGATTGAGTGGGTGATTGAGTGGGTGATTGAGTGGGTGGGTGAGTGGGTGGGTGAGTGGGTGGGTGAGTGGGTGAGTGGATGGGTGGGTGGGTGTGTGAGTGAGTGGGTGAGTGGGTGGGTGAGTTAGTGGGTGAGTGAGTGAGTGGGTGAGTGGGTGAGTGAGTGAGTGGGTGAGTGAGTGAGTGAGTGGGTGAGTGGGTGAGTGAGTGAGTGGGTGAGTGGGTGGGTGTGTGAGTGAGTGAGTGAGTGGGTGAGTGAGTGGGTGAGTGAGTGGGTGAGTGAGTGGGTGAGTGAGTGAGTGGGTGAGTGGGTGGGTGGGTGGGTGTGTGAGTGAGTGGGTGGGTGGGTGGGTGGGTGGGTGGGTGGGTGAGTGGGTGGGTGAGTGGGTGAGTGAGTGAGTGAGTGAGTGGGTGAGTGAGTCAGTGGGTGAGTGAGTGGGTGAGTGAGTGAGTGGGTGAGTGGTTGGGTGGGTGGTTCGGTGGGTGGGTGAGTGAGTGAGTGGGTGAGTGAGTGGGTGAGTGAGTGAGTGAGTGAGTGAGTGCATAGGTGAGTGAGTGGGTGGGTGAGTGGGTGAGTGAGTGGGTGAGTGGGTGGGTGGGTGGGTAAGTGATTGATTGAGTAGGTGATTGAGTGGGTGATTGAGTGAGTGAGTGGGTGAGTGGGTGAGTGAGTGAGTGAGTGGGTGAGTGAGTGGGTGATTGAGTGGGTGATTGAGTGGGTGATTGAGTGGGTGATTGAGTGGGTGGGTGAGTGGGTTGGTGAGTGGGTGAGTGGGTTGGTGAGTGGGTGGGTGAGTGGGTGAGTGGATGGGTGGGTGGGTCTGTGAGTGAGTGGGTGAGTGGGTGAGTGATTGATTGAGTAGGTGATTCAGTGAGTGAGTGAGTGCGTGGGTGAGTGAGTGGGTGAGTGGGTGGGTGAGTGAGTGGGTGAGTGAGTGGATGAGTGAGTGGGTGAGTGGGTGAGTGGGTGGGTGGGTGGGTGTGTGAGTGAGTGAGTGAGTGACTGGGTGAGTGAGTGGGTGAGTGATTGATTGAGTAGGTGATTGAGTGGGTGATTGAGTGAGTGAGTGGGTGAGTGAGTGAGTGAGTGGGTGGGTGGGTGGGTGGGTGAGTGGGTGGGTGGGTGAGTGGGTGGGTGAGTGGGTGAGTGAGTGGGTGGGTGAGTGGGTGAGTGAGTGGGTGAGTGGTTGGGTGGGTGGTTCGGTGGGTGGGTGAGTGAGTGGGTGAGTGAGTGAGTGGGTGAGTGAGTGAGTGCGTAGGTGAGTGAGTGGGTGGGTGAGTGGGTGAGTTAGTGGGTGAGTGGGTGGGTGGGTGGGTAAGTGATTGATTGAGTAGGTGATTGAGTGGGTGATTGAGTGAGTGAGTGAGTGGGTGAGTGGGTGAGTGAGTGAGTGAGTGGGTGGGTGGGTGGGTGAGTGGGTGGGTGAGTAGGTGAGTGAGTGGGTGAGTGAGTGGGTGATTGAGTGGGTGATTTAGTGGGTGATTGAGTGGGTGATTGAGTGGGTGATTGAGTGGGTGAGTGAGTGGGTGGGTGAGTGAGTGGGTGAGTGGGTGGGTGAGTGGGTGGGTGAGTGGGTGAGTGGATGGGTGGGTGGGTGTGTGAGTGAGTGGGTGAGTGATTGATTGAGTAGGTGATTGAGTGGGTGATTGAGTGAGTGAGTGAGTGCGTGAGTGAGTGCGTGGGTGAGTGAGTGGGTGAGTGGGTGGGTGAGTGAGTGGGTGAGTGAGTGGGTGAGTGAGTGGGTGAGTGAGTGGGTGAGTGAGTGAGTGGGTGAGTGGGTGGGTGGGTGGGTGTGTGAGTGAGTGAGTGAGTGAGTGGGTGAGTGAGTGGGTGAGTGATTGATTGATTGAGTAGGTGATTGAGTGGGTGATTGAGTGAGTGAGTGGGTGAGTGGGTGGGTGAGTGGGTGAGTGAGTCAGTGGGTGAGTGAGTGGGTGGGTGGTTGGGTGGGTGAGTGGGTGAGTTAGTGAGTGGGTGAGTGGGTGAGTGAGTGAGTGCGTAGGTGAGTGAGTGAGTGAGTTAGTGAGTGGGTGAGTGGGTGAGTGAGTGAGTGCGTAGGTGAGTGCGTGGGTGAGTGAGTGGGTGAGTGGGTGGGTGGGTGGGTGATTGATTGAGTAGGTGATTGATTGAGTGAGTGAGTGGGTGAGTGGGTGAGTGAGTGAGTGGGTGGGTGAGTGAGTGAGTGGGTGAGTGATTGAGTGGGTGAGTGAGTGAGTGGGTGAGTGAGTGAGTGGGTGAGTGAGTGGGTGAGTGAGTGAGCGAGTGCGTGGGTGAGTGAGTGGGTGAGTGAGTGGGTGAGTGAGTGAGTGAGTGAGTGGGTGAGTGAGTGCGTAGGTGAGTGAGTGGGTGGGTGAGTGGGTGAGTGGGTGGGTGGGTGGGTAAGTGATTGATTGAGTAGGTGATTGAGTGGGTGATTGAGTGAGTGGGTGAGTGGGTGAGTGAGTGGGTGGGTGAGTGGGTGAGTGAGTGGGTGAGTGAGTGGGTGAGTGAGTGAGTGAGTGAGTGGGTGGGTGGGTGGGTGGGTGAGTGAGTGGGTGGGTGGGTGGGTGGGTGAGTGGGTGGGTGAGAGAGTGGGTGGGTGAGAGAGTGAGTGGGTGATTGAGTGGGTGATTGAGTGGGTGAGTGAGTGGGTGAGTGGGTGAGTGGATGGGTGGGTGGGTGTGTGAGTCAGTGGGTGAGTGGGTGAGTGATTGATTGAGTAGGTGATTGAGTGAGTGGGTGAGTGAGTGAGTGAGTGGGTGGGTGTGTGGGTGGGTGGGTGGGTGGGTGAGTGGGTGGGTGAGTAGGTGAGTGAGTGGGTGAGTGAGTGGGTTATTGAGTGGGTGATTGAGTGGGTGATTGAGTGGGTGATTGAGTGGGTGATTGAGTGGGTGATTGAGTGGGTGGGTGAGTGGGTGGGTGAGTGGGTGGGTGAGTGGGTGGGTGAGTGGGTGGGTGAGTGGGTGGGTGAGTGGGTGAGTGGATGGGTGGGTGGGTGTGTGAGTGAGTGGGTGAGTGGGTGAGTGATTGATTGAGTAGGTGATTGAGTGGGTGATTGAGTGAGTGAGTGAGTGAGTGGGTGAGTGGGTGGGTGAGTGAGTGGGTGAGTGAGTGGGTGAGTGAGTGAGTGGGTGAGTGAGTGGGTGGGTGGGTGGGTGGGTGTGTGAGTGAGTGAGTGAGTGGGTGAGTGAGTGGGTGAGTGATTGATTGAGTAGGTGATTGAGTGGGTGATTGAGTGAGTGAGTGGGTGGGTGAGTGGGTGGGTGAGTGAGTGAGTGAGTGGGTGAGTGAGTGAGTGGGTGGGTGGTTGGGTGGGTGGTTCGGTGGGTGAGTGAGTGAGTGGGTGAGTTAGTGAGTGGGTGAGTGGGTGAGTGAGTGAGTGCGTAGGTGAGTGAGTGAGTGAGTTAGTGAGTGGGTGAGTGGGTGGGTGGGTGGGTGGGTGAGTGGGTGGGTTAGTGGGTGGGTGAGTGGGTGAGTGAGTGGGTGATTGAGTGGGTGATTGAGTGGGTGATTGAGTGGGTGATTGAGTGGGTGATTGAGTGGGTGATTGAGTGGGTGATTGAGTGGGTGGGTGAGTGGGTGGGTGAGTGGATGGGTGGGTGGGTGTGTGAGTGGGTGGGTGAGTGGGTGGGTGAGTGAGTGGGTGAGTGAGTGAGTGAGTGGGTGAGTGGGTGAGTGGGTGAGTGAGTGGGTGAGTGGGTGGGTGTGTGAGTGAGTGAGTGAGTGAGTGAGTGGGTGGGTGGGTGAGTGGGTGAGTGAGGTGGGTGAGTGGGTGAGTGAGTGGGTGAGTGGGTGGGTGTGTGAGTGAGTGAGTGAGTGGGTGGGTGGGTGGGTGAGTGGGTGAGTGAGTGAGTGGGTGAGTGAGTGAGTGGGTGAGTGAGTGAGTGGGTGAGTGGGTGGGTGGGTGGGTGTGTGAGTGAGTGGGTGATTGAGTGGGTGGGTGAGTGGGTTGGTGAGTGGGTGGGTGAGTGGGTGAGTGGATGGGTGGGTGGGTGTGTGAGTGAGTGAGTGAGTGACTGGGTGAGTGAGTGGGTGAGTGATTGATTGAGTAGGTGATTGAGTGGGTGATTGAGTGAGTGAGTGGGTGAGTGGGTGAGTGAGTGGGTGAGTGGGTGGGTGGGTGGGTAAGTGATTGATTGAGTAGGTGATTGAGTGGGTGATTGAGTGAGTGGGTGAGTGAGTGAGTGAGTGGGTGAGTGAGTGGGTGAGTGAGTGGGTGATTGAGTGGGTGATTGAGTGGGTGATTGAGTGGGTGATTGAGTGGGTGATTGAGTGGGTGATTGAGTGGGTGGGTGAGTGGGTTGGTGAGTGGGTTGGTGAGTGGGTGGGTGAGTGGGTGAGTGGATGGGTGGGTGGGTCTGTGAGTGAGTGGGTGAGTGGGTGAGTGATTGATTGAGTAGGTGATTGAGTGAGTGAGTGAGTGCGTGGGTGAGTGAGTGGGTGAGTGGGTGGGTGAGTGAGTGGGTGAGTGAGTGGTTGAGTGAGTGGGTGAGTGGGTGAGTGAGTGGGTGAGTGAGTGGTTGAGTGAGTGGGTGAGTGGGTGAGTGGGTGGGTGGGTGGGTGTGTGAGTGAGTGAGTGAGTGGGTGAGTGAGTGGGTGAGTGATTGATTGAGTAGGTGATTGAGTGGGTGATTGAGTGAGTGAGTGGGTGAGTGAGTGAGTGAGTGAGTGGGTGGGTGAGTGAGTGAGTGGGTGGGTGGGTGGGTGGGTGGGTGGGTGAGTGGGTGGGTGAGTGGGTGGGTGAGTGGGTGGGTGAGTGGGTGGGTGAGTGGGTGGGTGGTTGGGTGGGTGGTTGGGTGGGTGGTTCGGTGGGTGGGTGAGTGAGTGGGTGAGTGAGTGAGTGAGTGAGTGCGTAGGTGAGTGAGTGGGTGGGTGAGTGGGTGAGTTAGTGGGTGAGTGGTTGGGTGGGTGGGTAAGTGATTGATTGAGTAGGTGATTGAGTGGGTGATGTGAGTGAGTGGGTGAGTGAGTGAGTGGGTGGGTGAGTGGGTGGGTGAGTGGGTGAGTGAGTGGGTGATTGAGTGGGTGATTTAGTGGGTGATTGAGTGGGTGATTGAGTGGGTGATTGAGTGGGTGATTGAGTGGGTGGGTGAGTGGGTGGGTGAGTGGGTGGGTGAGTGGGTGGGTGAGTGGGTGAGTGGATGGGTGGGTGGGTGTGTGAGTGAGTGGGTTAGTGGGTGAGTGATTGATTGAGTAGGTGATTGAGTGGGTGATTGAGTGAGTGAGTGGGTGAGTGGGTGGGTGAGTGGGTGAGTGAGTCAGTGGGTGAGTGAGTGGGTGGGTGCTTGGGTGGGTGGTTCGGTGGGTGAGTGAGTGGGTGAGTTAGTGAGTGGGTGAGTGGGTGAGTGAGTGAGTGCGTAGGTGAGTGAGTGAGTGAGTTAGTGAGTGGGTGAGTGGGTGAGTGAGTGAGTGCGTAGGTGAGTGAGTGGGTGGGTGAGTGGGTGAGTGAGTGGGTGAGTGGGTGGGTGGGTGGGTGATTGATTGAGTAGGTGATTGAGTGGGTGATTGAGTGAGTGAGTGGGTGAGTGGGTGGGTGAGTGGGTGAGTGAGTGAGTGGGTGAGTGGGTGGGTGAGTGAGTGGGTGAGTGAGTGAGTGGGTGAGTGAGTGAGTGGGTGAGTGAGTGAGTGAGTGAGTGCGTGGGTGAGTGCGTGGGTGAGTGAGTGGGTGAGTGAGTGCGTAGGTGAGTGAGTGAGTGAGTGGGTGAGTGAGTGCGTAGGTGAGTGAGTGGGTGGGTGGGTGGGTAAGTGATTGATTGAGTAGGTGATTGAGTGGGTGATTGAGTGAGTGGGTGAGTGGGTGAGTGAGTGGGTGGGTGAGTGGGTGAGTGAGTGAGTGAGTGGGTGGGTGAGTGAGTGAGTGCGTAGGTGAGTGAGTGGGTGGGTGAGTGGGTGAGTTAGTGGGTGAGTGGGTGGGTGGGTGGGTGAGTGAGGTGGGTGAGTGGGTGAGTGAGTGGGTGAGTGGGTGGGTGTGTGAGTGAGTGAGTGAGTGGGTGGGTGGGTGGGTGAGTGGGTGAGTGAGTGAGTGGGTGAGTGAGTGAGTGGGTGAGTGAGTGAGTGGGTGGGTGGGTGGGTGTGTGAGTGAGTGGGTGATTGAGTGGGTGGGTGAGTGGGTTGGTGAGTGGGTGGGTGAGTGGGTGAGTGGATGGGTGGGTGGGTGTGTGAGTGAGTGAGTGAGTGACTGGGTGAGTGAGTGGGTGAGTGATTGATTGAGTAGGTGATTGAGTGGGTGATTGAGTGAGTGAGTGGGTGAGTGGGTGAGTGAGTGGGTGAGTGGGTGGGTGGGTGGGTAAGTGATTGATTGAGTAGGTGATTGAGTGGGTGATTGAGTGAGTGGGTGAGTGAGTGAGTGAGTGGGTGAGTGAGTGGGTGAGTGAGTGGGTGATTGAGTGGGTGATTGAGTGGGTGATTGAGTGGGTGATTGAGTGGGTGATTGAGTGGGTGATTGAGTGGGTGGGTGAGTGGGTTGGTGAGTGGGTTGGTGAGTGGGTGGGTGAGTGGGTGAGTGGATGGGTGGGTGGGTCTGTGAGTGAGTGGGTGAGTGGGTGAGTGATTGATTGAGTAGGTGATTGAGTGAGTGAGTGAGTGCGTGGGTGAGTGAGTGGGTGAGTGGGTGGGTGAGTGAGTGGGTGAGTGAGTGGTTGAGTGAGTGGGTGAGTGGGTGAGTGAGTGGGTGAGTGAGTGGTTGAGTGAGTGGGTGAGTGGGTGAGTGGGTGGGTGGGTGGGTGTGTGAGTGAGTGAGTGAGTGGGTGAGTGAGTGGGTGAGTGATTGATTGAGTAGGTGATTGAGTGGGTGATTGAGTGAGTGAGTGGGTGAGTGAGTGAGTGAGTGAGTGGGTGGGTGAGTGAGTGAGTGGGTGGGTGGGTGGGTGGGTGAGTGGGTGGGTGAGTGGGTGGGTGAGTGGGTGGGTGAGTGGGTGGGTGAGTGGGTGGGTGAGTGGGTGGGTGGTTGGGTGGGTGGTTCGGTGGGTGGGTGAGTGAGTGGGTGAGTGAGTGAGTGAGTGAGTGCGTAGGTGAGTGAGTGGGTGGGTGAGTGGGTGAGTTAGTGGGTGAGTGGTTGGGTGGGTGGGTAAGTGATTGATTGAGTAGGTGATTGAGTGGGTGATGTGAGTGAGTGAGTGGGTGAGTGAGTGAGTGGGTGGGTGAGTGGGTGGGTGAGTGGGTGAGTGAGTGGGTGATTGAGTGGGTGATTTAGTGGGTGATTGAGTGGGTGATTGAGTGGGTGATTGAGTGGGTGATTGAGTGGGTGGGTGAGTGGGTGGGTGAGTGGGTGGGTGAGTGGGTGGGTGAGTGGGTGAGTGGATGGGTGGGTGGGTGTGTGAGTGAGTGGGTTAGTGGGTGAGTGATTGATTGAGTAGGTGATTGAGTGGGTGATTGAGTGAGTGAGTGGGTGAGTGGGTGGGTGAGTGGGTGAGTGAGTCAGTGGGTGAGTGAGTGGGTGGGTGCTTGGGTGGGTGGTTCGGTGGGTGAGTGAGTGGGTGAGTTAGTGAGTGGGTGAGTGGGTGAGTGAGTGAGTGCGTAGGTGAGTGAGTGAGTGAGTTAGTGAGTGGGTGAGTGGGTGAGTGAGTGAGTGCGTAGGTGAGTGAGTGGGTGGGTGAGTGGGTGAGTGAGTGGGTGAGTGGGTGGGTGGGTGGGTGATTGATTGAGTAGGTGATTGAGTGGGTGATTGAGTGAGTGAGTGGGTGAGTGGGTGGGTGAGTGGGTGAGTGAGTGAGTGGGTGAGTGGGTGGGTGAGTGAGTGGGTGAGTGAGTGAGTGGGTGAGTGAGTGAGTGGGTGAGTGAGTGAGTGAGTGCGTGGGTGAGTGCGTGGGTGAGTGAGTGGGTGAGTGAGTGCGTAGGTGAGTGAGTGAGTGAGTGGGTGAGTGAGTGCGTAGGTGAGTGAGTGGGTGGGTGGGTGGGTAAGTGATTGATTGAGTAGGTGATTGAGTGGGTGATTGAGTGAGTGGGTGAGTGGGTGAGTGAGTGGGTGGGTGAGTGGGTGAGTGAGTGAGTGAGTGGGTGGGTGAGTGAGTGAGTGCGTAGGTGAGTGAGTGGGTGGGTGAGTGGGTGAGTTAGTGGGTGAGTGGGTGGGTGGGTAAGTGATTGATTGAGTAGGTGATTGAGTGGGTGATTGAGTGAGTGAGTGAGTGGGTGAGTGGGTGAGTGAGTGAGTGAGTGAGTGGGTGGGTGGGTGGGTGAGTGGGTGGGTGAGTAGGTGAGTGAGTGGGTGAGTGAGTGGGTGATTGAGTGGGTGATTTAGTGGGTGATTGAGTGGGTGATTGAGTGGGTGATTGAGTGGGTGGGTGAGTGGGTGGGTGAGTGGGTGGGTGAGTGGGTGGGTGAGTGGGTGGGTGAGTGGGTGGGTGAGTGGGTGGGTGAGTGGGTGAGTGGATGGGTGGGTGGGTGTGTGAGTGAGTGGGTGAGTGGGTGAGTGATTGATTGAGTAGGTGATTGAGTGGGTGATTGAGTGAGTGAGTGAGTGCGTGAGTGAGTGCGTGGGTGAGTGAGTGGGTGAGTGGGTGGGTGAGTGAGTGGGTGAGTGAGTGGGTGAGTGAGTGGGTGAGTGAGTGAGTGGGTGAGTGGGTGGGTGGGTGGGTGTGTGAGTGAGTGAGTGAGTGAGTGAGTGGGTGAGTGAGTGGGTGAGTGATTGATTGATTGAGTAGGTGATTGAGTGGGTGATTGAGTGAGTGAGTGGGTGAGTGGGTGAGTGAGTCAGTGGGTGAGTGGGTGGGTGGGTGGTTGGGTGGGTGGTTCGGTGGGTGAGTGAGTGGGTGAGTTAGTGAGTGGGTGAGTGGGTGAGTGAGTGAGTGCGTAGGTGAGTGAGTGAGTGAGTTAGTGAGTGGGTGAGTGGGTGAGTGAGTGAGTGCGTAGGTGAGTGCGTGGGTGGGTGAGTGGGTGGGTGAGTGGGTGAGTGAGTGGGTGAGTGGGTGGGTGGGTGGGTGATTGATTGAGTAGGTGATTGAGTGGGTGATTGAGTGAGTGAGTGGGTGAGTGGGTGGGTGAGTGGGTGAGTGAGTGGGTGAGTGGGTGGGTGAGTGAGTGGGTGAGTGATTGAGTGGGTGAGTGAGTGAGTGGGTGAGTGAGTGAGTGAGTGGGTGAGTGAGTGGGTGAGTGAGTGAGCGAGTGCGTGGGTGAGTGCGTGGGTGAGTGAGTGGGTGAGTGAGTGAGTGAGTGGGTGAGTGAGTGCGTAGGTGAGTGAGTGGGTGGGTGAGTGGGTGAGTGGGTGGGTGGGTGGGTAAGTGATTGATTGAGTAGGTGATTGAGTGGGTGATTGAGTGAGTGGGTGAGTGGGTGAGTGAGTGGGTGAGTGAGTGGGTGAGTGAGTGAGTGAGTGGGTGGGTGGGTGGGTGGGTGAGTGGGTGGGTGAGAGAGTGGGTGGGTGAGAGAGTGGGTGGGTGAGAGAGTGAGTGGGTGATTGAGTGAGTGGGTGAGTGGGTGGGTGAGTGGGTGGGTGAGTGGGTGGGTGAGAGAGTGGGTGGGTGAGAGAGTGAGTGGGTGATTGAGTGGGTGATTGAGTGGGTGAGTGAGTGGGTGAGTGAGTGGGTGAGTGGGTGAGTGGATGGGTGGGTGGGTGTGTGAGTCAGTGGGTGAGTGGGTGAGTGATTGATTGAGTAGGTGATTGAGTGAGTGAGTGAGTGGGTGAGTGGGTGAGTGGGTGAGTGAGTGAGTGGGTGGGTGGGTGGGTGGGTGGGTGGGTGGGTGAGTAGGTGAGTGAGTGGGTGAGTGAGTGGGTGATTGAGTGGGTGATTGAGTGGGTGATTGAGTGGGTGATTGAGTGGGTGATTGAGTGGGTGGGTGAGTGGGTGGGTGAGTGGGTGGGTGAGTGGGTGGGTGAGTGGGTGGGTGAGTGGGTGGGTGAGTGGGTGGGTGAGTGGGTGAGTGGATGGGTGGGTGGGTGTGTGAGTGAGTGGGTGAGTGGGTGAGTGATTGATTGAGTAGGTGATTGAGTGGGTGATTGAGTGAGTGAGTGAGTGAGTGCGTGGGTGAGTGAGTGGGTGAGTGGGTGGGTGAGTGAGTGGGTGAGTGAGTGGGTGAGTGAGTGGGTGAGTGAGTGAGTGGGTGAGTGGGTGGGTGGGTGGGTGGGTGGGTGTGTGAGTGAGTGAGTGAGTGGGTGAGTGAGTGGGTGAGTGATTGATTGAGTAGGTGATTGAGTGGGTGATTGAGTGAGTGGGTGAGTGGGTGGGTGAGTGAGTGAGTGAGTGGGTGAGTGAGTGGGTGGGTGGTTGGGTGGGTGGTTCGGTGGGTGAGTGAGTGAGTGGGTGAGTTAGTGAGTGGGTGAGTGAGTGAGTGAGTGAGTGAGTGGGTGAGTGGGTGGGTGGGTGGGTGGGTGAGTAGGTGAGTGAGTGGGTGATTGAGTGGGTGATTGAGTGGGTGATTGAGTGGGTGATTGAGTGGGTGATTGAGTGGGTGATTGAGTGGGTGATTGAGTGGGTGATTGAGTGGGTGGGTGAGGTGGGTGGGTGAGTGGGTGGGTGAGTGGGTGAGTGGGTGGGTGAGTGGGTGGGTGAGTGAGTGGGTGAGTGGGTGAGTGGGTGAGTGAGTGGGTGAGTGGGTGGGTGAGTGGGTGAGTGAGGTGGGTGAGTGGGTGAGTGAGTGGGTGAGTGGGTGGGTGTGTGAGTGAGTGAGTGAGTGGGTGGGTGGGTGGGTGGGTGGGTGGGTGGGTGAGTGAGTGAGTGGGTGAGTGAGTGGGTGAGTGAGTGAGTGGGTGAGTGGGTGGGTGGGTGGGTGTGTGAGTGAGTGGGTGGGTGGGTGGGTGGGTGGGTGAGTGGGTGGGTGGGTGGGTGAGTGGGTGGGTG
Source organism: Lampetra fluviatilis (assembly GCF_964198595.1). NCBI lineage: Eukaryota > Metazoa > Chordata > Hyperoartia > Petromyzontiformes > Petromyzontidae > Lampetra > Lampetra fluviatilis. Next base: position 1,180,147 of record NC_136346.1, on the reverse strand, counting down.
GGTGGGTGAGTGGGTGGGTGGGTGAGTGAGTGAGTGAGTGAGTGGGTGAGTGAGTGAGTGAGTGAGTGGGTGAGTGAGTGAGTGAGTGAGTGGGTGAGTGAGTGAGTGGGTGAGTGAGTGAGTGAGTGGGTGAGTGAGTGGGTGAGTGAGTGGTTGGGTGGGTGGTTCGGTGGGTGGGTGAGTGAGTGGGTGAGTGAGTGGGTGAGTGAGTGGGTGAGTGAGTGAGTGAGTGAGTGGGTGAGTGAGTGAGTGAGTGGGTGAGTGAGTGGGTGAGTGGGTGGGTGGGTGGGTAAGTGATTGATTGAGTAGGTGATTGAGTGGGTGATTGAGTGAGTGAGTGGGTGAGTGGGTGAGTGGGTGAGTGAGTGGGTGAGTGAGTGGGTGATTGAGTGGGTGATTGAGTGGGTGATTGAGTGGGTGATTGAGTGGGTGATTGAGTGGGTGATTGAGTGGGTGATTGAGTGGGTGATTGAGTGGGTGATTGAGTGGGTGATTGAGTGGGTGATTGAGTGGGTGATTGAGTGGGTGGGTGAGTGGGTTGGTGAGTGGGTGGGTGATTGGGTGAGTGGATGGGTGGGTGGGTCTGTGAGTGAGTGGGTGAGTGGGTGAGTGATTGATTGAGTAGGTGATTGAGTGAGTGAGTGAGTGCGTGGGTGAGTGAGTGGGTGAGTGGGTGGGTGAGTGAGTGGGTGAGTGAGTGGTTGAGTGAGTGGGTGAGTGGGTGAGTGGGTGGGTGGGTGGGTGGGTGTGTGAGTGAGTGAGTGAGTGGGTGAGTGAGTGGGTGAGTGATTGATTGAGTAGGTGATTGAGTGGGTGATTGAGTGAGTGAGTGGGTGAGTGAGTGAGTGAGTGGGTGGGTGAGTGAGTGAGTGGGTGGGTGGGTGGGTGAGTGGGTGGGTGAGTGGGTGGGTGGGTGAGTGGGTGGGTGAGTGGGTGGGTGAGTGAGTGGGTGAGTGGTTGGGTGGGTGGTTCGGTGGGTGGGTGAGTGAGTGGGTGAGTGAGTGAGTGGGTGAGTGAGTGAGTGCGTAGGTGAGTGAGTGGGTGGGTGAGTGGGTGAGTTAGTGGGTGAGTGGGTGGGTGGGTGGGTAAGTGATTGATTGAGTAGGTGATTGAGTGGGTGATGTGAGTGAGTGAGTGGGTGAGTGGGTGAGTGAGTGAGTGAGTGGGTGGGTGAGTGGGTGGGTGAGTGGGTGAGTGAGTGGGTGAGTGAGTGGGTGATTGAGTGGGTGATTTAGTGGGTGATTGAGTGGGTGATTGAGTGGGTGATTGAGTGAGTGGGTGAGTGAGTGGGTGATTGAGTGGGTGATTGAGTGGGTGATTTAGTGGGTGATTGAGTGGGTGATTGAGTGGGTGATTGAGTGGGTGATTGAGTGGGTGAGTGAGTGGGTGGGTGAGTGGGTGGGTGAGTGGGTGGGTGGGTGAGTGGGTGGGTGGGTGTGTGAGTGAGTGGGTGAGTGGGTGAGTGATTGATTGAGTAGGTGATTGAGTGGGTGATTGAGTGAGTGAGTGGGTGAGTGGGTGGGTGAGTGGGTGAGTGAGTGGGTGGGTGGTTGGGTGGGTGGTTCGGTGGGTGAGTGAGTGGGTGAGTTAGTGAGTGGGTGAGTGGGTGAGTGAGTGAGTGCGTAGGTGAGTGAGTGAGTGAGTTAGTGAGTGGGTGAGTGGGTGAGTGAGTGAGTGCGTAGGTGAGTGAGTGGGTGGGTGAGTGGGTGAGTGAGTGGGTGAGTGGGTGGGTGGGTGATTGATTGAGTAGGTGATTGAGTGGGTGATTGAGTGAGTGAGTGGGTGAGTGGGTGGGTGAGTGGGTGAGTGAGTGAGTGGGTGAGTGGGTGGGTGAGTGAGTGGGTGAGTGATTGAGTGGGTGAGTGAGTGAGTGAGTGGGTGAGTGAGTGAGTGGGTGAGTGAGTGAGTGGGTGAGTGAGTGAGTGAGTGAGTGAGTGAGTGGGTGAGTGAGTGCGTAGGTGAGTGAGTGAGTGAGTGGGTGAGTGAGTGCGTAGGTGAGTGAGTGGGTGGGTGGGTGGGTAAGTGATTGATTGAGTAGGTGATTGAGTGGGTGATTGAGTGAGTGGGTGAGTGGGTGAGTGAGTGGGTGGGTGAGTGGGTGAGTGAGTGAGTGAGTGGGTGGGTGGGTGGGTGAGTGGGTGGGTGAGAGAGTGAGTGGGTGATTGAGTGGGTGATTGAGTGGGTGATTGAGTGGGTGATTGAGTGGGTGAGTGGGTGGGTGAGTGGGTGGGTGAGTGGGTGAGTGGATGGGTGGGTGGGTGTGTGAGTCAGTGGGTGAGTGGGTGAGTGATTGATTGAGTAGGTGATTGAGTGGGTGATTGAGTGAGTGAGTGGGTGAGTGGGTGAGTGGGTGGGTGAGTAGGTGAGTGAGTGGGTGAGTGAGTGGGTGATTGAGTGGGTGATTGAGTGGGTGATTGAGTGGGTGATTGAGTGGGTGATTGAGTGGGTGAGTGAGTGGGTGGGTGAGTGGGTGGGTGAGTGGGTGGGTGAGTGGGTGGGTGAGTGGGTGGGTGGGTGTGTGAGTGAGTGAGTGGGTGAGTGGGTGAGTGATTGATTGAGTAGGTGATTGAGTGGGTGATTGAGTGAGTGAGTGAGTGCGTGGTTGAGTGAGTGGGTGAGTGGGTGGGTGAGTGAGTGGGTGAGTGAGTGGGTGGGTGGGTGTGTGAGTGAGTGAGTGAGTGGGTGAGTGAGTGGGTGAGTGATTGATTGAGTAGGTGATTGAGTGGGTGATTGAGTGAGTGAGTGGGTGAGTGGGTGGGTGAGTGAGTGAGTGAGTGGGTGAGTGAGTGGGTGGGTGGTTGGGTGGGTGGTTCGGTGGGTGCGTGAGTGGGTGAGTTAGTGAGTGGGTGAGTGGGTGAGTGAGTGAGTGCGTAGGTGAGTGAGTGAGTGAGTTAGTGAGTGGGTGAGTGGGTGAGTGAGTGAGTGCGTAGGTGAGTGAGTGGGTGAGTGGGTGGGTGGGTGGGTGATTGGGTGAGTGAGTGGGTGATTGAGTGAGTGAGTGGGTGAGTGGGTGGGTGAGTGGGTGAGTGAGTGAGTGGGTGGGTGAGTGGGTGAGTGAGTGAGTGAGTGAGTGGGTGGGTGGGTGAGTGGTTGGGTGAGTGGGTGGGTGAGTGGGTGGGTGAGTGGGTGGGTGAGAGGGTGAGTGAGTGGGTGATTGAGTGGGTGATTGAGTGGGTGAGTGAGTGGGTGAGTGCGTGGGTGAGTGAGTGGGTGAGTGAGTGAGTGGGTGAGTGAGTGGGTGGGTGAGTGGGTGGGTGAGTGGGTGAGTGAGTGGGTGAGTGAGTGGGTGGGTGGGTAAGTGATTGATTGAGTAGGTGATTGAGTGGGTGATTGAGTGAGTGGGTGAGTGGGTGAGTGAGTGGGTGGGTGAGTGGGTGAGTGAGTGAGTGAGTGGGTGGGTGGGTGGGTGGGTGAGTGGGTGGGTGAGTGGGTGGGTGGGTGAGTGGGTGGGTGGGTGAGTGGGTGGGTGAGTGGGTGGGTGAGAGGGTGAGTGAGTGGGTGATTGAGTGGGTGAGTGAGTGGGAGAGTGAGTGGGTGAGTGGGTGAGTGGATGGGTGGGTGGGTGTGCGAGTCAGTGGGTGAGTGGGTGAGTAGGTGATTGAGTGGGTGAGTGAGTGGGTGAGTAGGTGATTGAGTGGGTGAGTGAGTGAGTGGGTGAGTAGGTGATTGAGTGGGTGAGTGAGTGAGTGAGTGCGTGGGTGAGTGAGTGAGTGGGTGGGTGAGTGGGTGGGTGAGTGGGTGGGTGGGTGGGTGGGTGAGTGGGTGGGTGGGTGAGTGAGTGGGTGGGTGGGTGAGTGAGTGGGTGGGTGGGTGAGTGAGTGGGTGGGTGGGTGAGTGAGTGAGTGGGTGAGTGAGTGAGTGAGTGGGTGGGTGTGTGGGTGGGTGAGTGGGTGGGTGGGTGGGTGGGTGAGTGGGTGGGTGGGTGAGTGGGTGGGTGGGTGAGTGGGTGGGTGGGTGAGTGGGTGGGTGGGTGAGTGAGTGGGTGGGTGGGTGGGTGGGTGGGTGAGTGGGTGGGTGGGTGGGTGAGTGGGTGGGTGGGTGGGTGGGTGAGTGGGTGGGTGGGTGGGTGGGTGAGTGGGTGGGTGGGTGGGTGAGTGGGTGGGTGGGTGGGGGAGTGGGTGGGTGGGTGGGGGAGTGAGTGGGTGGGTGGGTGAGTGAGTAAGTGAGTGGGTGACTGAGTGGGTGAGTGGGTGAGTGGGTGAGTGGGTGGGTGGGTGAGTGAGTTGGTGGGTGAGTGGGTGGGTGAGTGGGTGGGTGGGTGAGTGGGTGAGTGAGTGGGTGAGTGATTGATTGGGTGAGTGATTGATTGGGTGAGTGAGTGGGTGAGTGGGTGAGTGAGTGGGTGAGTGGGTGAGTGATTGAGTGATTGAGTGGGTGAGTGAGTCAGTGATTGAGTGGGTGAGTGGGTGGGTGAGTGAGTGAGTGAGTGGGTGGGTGGGTGAGTGAGTGAGTGAGTGAGTGGGTGAGTGGGTGAGTGGGTGGGTGAGTGAGTGTGTGAGTGAGTGGGTGGGTGGGTGAGTGAGTGAGTGGGTGAGTGGGTGAGTGAGTGAGTGAGTGGGTGAGTGAGTGGGTGAGTGAGTGAGTGGGTGAGTGAGTGATTGATTGATTGAGTGATTAATTGAGTGAGTGAGTGGGTGAGTGAGTGGGTGAGTGGTTGGGTGGGTGGTTCGGTGGGTGAGTGAGTGGGTGAGTGAGTGAGTGAGTGGGTGAGTGAGTGAGTGAGTGCGTAGGTGAGTGAGTGGGTGGGTGAGTGGGTGAGTGAGTGGGTGAGTGGGTGGGTGGGTAAGTGATTGATTGAGTAGGTGATTGAGTGGGTGATTGAGTGAGTGAGTGGGTGAGTGGGTGGGTGAGTGAGTGAGTGAGTGGG